>NC_041215.1:22060567-22071185 GCF_002837175.3 Physeter macrocephalus | reverse complement strand
GCAATGGGAGAGGCCACAACAGTGAGAGGCCCGCGTACCGCAAAAAAAAAAAAAAAAACAACAAAAACACCACCCAGTGATGTGCGGCACCAGAGCCTTCTCCAGACCCTGCCCCTCTGGCAGTGATGCTGCAAAGCGAGAGTATGCAGGCCTCCGTCTCCCCACCTCTGACACAGGGTCGTGCAACCAGATGGAGGTGTCTGAGCTCAGGGAGGGCAGCCAACCCTCCAGGCCGCCGCTCCCCCAACCTCCTGTGGGGAAGGACCAGTTTTTCCTTCTATTTCCAACCCATCCTGGGGCCAGACATCCATAAAACACAGTAAGAATCAGCTACTGGAGAAGTGAAGCGAAGACACGCAAGATCAGGCCCGAGGCTGGGCCCCTGATCCCACGCGCACACAACTGCAGTCAAACCAGACGGAAGGCACTGCCGCGGACCCCCACCTCCTGCTCTCACCTTGTGGAGGACCCACCGTCGTGTCAGCTGTGACACTCTGCGCAGCCCGGCCTCGGCCTCTCCTCTCCCCTCTGCGGACAGTGGGGGGCGCTCCGGGCACCCCCAAAGCCCGCTCGCTGACCCAGCCCGCCCCCCAGCACTGCAGACACGAGGGCCAGGTCTCTCTCTGTGGAGCCGTCCTGGGCGCTGTGGGATGTGGAGCTGCATCCCTGCCCCCCCGCTGGACGCCAGGGGCCGCCCAGTCGTGACTACAGGGGACAGGGTCCCAGGGGACAGGGTCGCCCAGGTGAGACCGTCTGCCCTAGTCCCCGTGGTAGAAAGCCCTCGGACGAGACGTTTACCACGGCAGTGACAGCCAGCATCACGCCCTGCCGCTGTGCGCCCTGTCCCGCAGACCACCCGCCCTCCCCCGCCGCTCGTCCCTAACGCCACACTGACCGGGTGACATGGGTACTGGCCTCCCCAGTCTGCATGGGGACCCGAGGCGATGGTCCCCATGGGAAAGCAACAGGTAGAGGTGTGAACCCAGGCACCCCTGACTCCACAGCCCCGTGCTCAGCGAGTATATCCCTCGGTTACACCATCAGAAACCCCCTACCTGGGCTTTCTTTCTGGATGTACAGCGTTGATGTGAGTTGAGTCAACTTTCAAAATCACAATGTTTTGGAGATAAACCTGGGTTTCTTGAAAAGCGAGCAGATCTACATAGACAAGGCCAACATCCTCACTTGCCTGGATCCACGTTCTTGCCCTTCGTGGTCTGTTGCCCCCACGGTGGCCAGAGGACGCCGGCGAGTACCTGAGCCAGACACCACCTGATTTAATGACCACATTTCATTACCACCATTTTACAGAAGGGGACGCACGGGTTTGGAGAAATTTAGGAAGTTATCCCGAGTCAAAGGTGAAAAACCTTACGATCACATCTCAGAATCCAGAAAAGTGTCCCATAAAATTCAACATGAAAGTCACGTCCAAAAAACTATTAAGAAACTACAGGAAAGGGGAAAAAAAAAAGCGGGGGTGGGTCATGAGGCAGGAACAACCTTTACTTAAAAATAAGTAGGGTGGGCTTCCCTGGGGGCGCAGTGGTTAAGAATCCACCTGCCAACACAGGGGACACGGGTTCGAGCCCTGGTCCGGGAAGATCCCACATGCCACGGAGCAACTAAGCCCGTGTGCCACAACTACTGAGCCTGCGCTCTAGAGCCCATGACCCACAACTACTGAGCCCACGCACCACAACTACTGAAGCCCGTGAGCCTAGAGCCCGTGCTCTGCAACAAGAAAAGCCACCACGAGAAGCCCGCACACCGCAACGAAGAGTAGCCCCCGCTCGCCACAACTAGAGAAAGCCCACGCGCAGCAACAAAGACCCAACGCAGCCAAAAATAAATAACTCAAATAAATAAATTTATTTAAAAAAATAATAAATAAGTAGGGGAATTCCCTGGCAGTCTAGTGGTTAGAACTCTGCGCTTCCACTGCAGGGGGCACGGGTTCAATCCTTGGTCGGGGAACTAATATCCTGCATGCCGAGCAGTGTGGCCAAAACAAAAACAAAAACAAGCCAAAAAAACTACAAAGCAAACACAGTAAACATTAATATCAACCACAAGACAAGGAGTGCAGCTGTGAGGGTTACCACTCCAGTGGGGGCACTGGCCAATGCAGTAAGAAAAAAAGAAAAGGAATGAATATTGAAAAGAAAAAAGACAAAATTTTAGAAAATCTAAGAGAACCAACTGACCAATCATTGAATTAAATGGAGCAGAGCAAGGTGGCCAGACAAGATACCAGTGACTCCCCTGAGGTCATACTGCAGACACGTCTGGAAGAAGTGGGATCTGGGAGTTTCTGCCCTTTGCACCCACCATCTGCTCTTATATGTCTGCCTGTCCATGGTTTCACACTTGGGTTAATGTTAATCTGTCAAATGTAGACGACCTCTCTGATTAACAGACATTGACAGGGCAGCTGCTAATCCTTCCTTCACCAGGGTCACACCTGGTGTGACACGGAATAGATGTGAATCTGGGGTCAACACCACACAGTGACAGAAATAAAGAACTTTCATATTTTTATATTACCTCAGACTTTTACCACCAGCATTAATGACACGGAAAGCTAAGAAGTCTAGAGTTAATAACTGATCAGAGTAGTTAACATCCCAAAGAACACGTTGAAAAATACCAAACTCTAGTTAATGATACACACGTAAGTGTTTCAGGTGGAGCGTGCTGATGTCGGCAACTCTGAAATGCACCCGTAAAGTGAGACGGAGAGGAGGATGGATGAGTGATGGGCAGGTGCATGGAGGGATGAAGTACACACAGCAAAATGTTAACTGTAGGATCCAAGCGGTCGTCAGGGTCCACTGTCCAATCCTTTCAACTTTTCAGTACGGCTGAAGACTTTCTTAATAAAATCTTTTTCCTCCGGATTAAAGGTGAATTTTCACCTTGGATGTCAGGTGTTTTTGAACTTTGGAGAAACACATTTTTGAGCAGATTCTGCCCAAAGAATGTGAGCGATCACAGGGGCGGTAGTGGGCACTACTGAGCACCAGCGTGCCAGGCCCGAGGCTCGGCGTCACAGGCATTGCTCATCACACGTTGGAGGAGGCACGTGCCTACCTCAGGGCCTTTGCACTTGCTGTGCCCTCCGCCTGGGCACAGGCCTCCTTGCTGTTCCTCCAACATGCCAGGCCTGGTTCTGCCCCAGGGCCTTTGCACAGGCTGTTCCCACCACCTGAAATGACCTTCCCAAGACCCCTGCAGGGTTTGCTCCCTTGCTTCATCCAAGACCTGGCTCAGACATCACCCCCTCAGAAAAGCCGTCCCCCGACCACCTCGCCCCAAACTGCCCCTCTGAGGCCACTCTCCCCACCTCTCGGCTTTCTCTCTTCCCCCAACTACAGGGGACAAGGTCTGCTTTGTCACCTGCCAACAGGCACCTGCAGAGCTCTCTGAGTGCTGAGGGGGAGAGGTCCTGCTAGAAAGGGGCAGCAGGGGGCATGAGGCCTGTGGGGTCACTGCAGGGGCTGTGTCCCGAGCACTGCCCGCCTGGTGCCCAGGAGAGGGCTGGCTCCCCATGACTCAGCAAACAAGAAAGCACAAAGCTGTTGGGCCTGCAACCCCGAGAAAGCAGGAAGCGGTGCCAGGGCCAGCGCTCACTCACTTCCCATATTAGCTGGAAACGTCGGGCCACAGAAGCAGAGTCCTGCAGGGAGGCCGCGGGGAAGCCGGGCATCCCATGGGCATGGCAGGAAGCTGGGGCCCCCGGTGAGGCCGGGCTGCCCACAAGCCACACCGGGAAATCTGCTTGTAACCCATAAGGACGGTCGGCTCTGTGGCCAGCAGCCATGTGACTCACCCCGAGCTACAGAATTCGACGGAAGGGACCGTGTGACGTGAGGAAGGCGGGCAGCTTCTGGTTCCACCCTCGGGGAGGAAGACCCCCTGGGGGGGGGCAGGCAGCCCCTCCCCCAAGTCCTGTGAGCGCGGAAGCCTCCTAGACTTCGTGCCGCCCGCCGAACCCGACCCAGATGGCAGAAGCGCAGGCAAGCATGTGCAGTTTGCAGCCACGCAGCTCTGAGGTGGCTGTTACACAGCAGTAGCTGACTGACGCAGGTACCACACCTCCACACCGAGAGCACTTCCGAGAGCAATATAAGGATCCAGGTCCAGGGACTCCTTTGGGAGAGGGATAAAAGGAGAGAGCACTTTACCTCCTCTGCCCAACTTGCATTCCTCACGCTCACAAAAGCATTAAACGTGCCACACGACAGATCACTCATCCTTACAAAGGCATGAAGCACTGATACTCGCTGCAACGTGGACGGACCCTGAGAACACGACGCTCAGCGAGAGAAGCCAGACGCAGAAGGACACACAGGGTGTGATTCCATTGATGGGAAACGTCCAGGACAGGCAGATCCACAGACACAGAGAGTGGATTCATGGTTACCAGGGGCCGGGGAGAGGGATGGGGACTGACTGCTCATGGGGATTGGTTTCTTTTTGGGGGGATGGAACGTTCTGGAATTAGATTTTGGTGGTGGTGGCACAACAAAGCGAACATAATAAAGACGACTGAATTGTGTATTTTAAAAGGGTGAATTTTATGGTATGTGAACTTTATCTCAAAAAAAATTTTTTTTTAAGGAATGAATCCCTTTAGTTGCAAAAACAGCACCCAGGGCTTCCCTGGTGGCGCAGTGGTTGAGAGTCCGCCTGCCGACGCGGGGGACACGGGTTCGTGCCCCGGTCCGGGAAGATCCCTCATGCCGCGGAGCGGCTGGACCCGTGAGCCATGGCCGCTGAGCCTGCACGTCCGGAGCCTGTGCTCCGCAATGGGAGAGGCCACAACAGTGAGAGGCCCGCGTACCGCAAAAAAAAAAAAAAAAACAACAAAAACACCACCCAGTGATGTGCGGCACCAGAGCCTTCTCCAGACCCTGCCCCTCTGGCAGTGATGCTGCAAAGCGAGAGTATGCAGGCCTCCGTCTCCCCACCTCTGACACAGGGTCGTGCAACCAGATGGAGGTGTCTGAGCTCAGGGAGGGCAGCCAACCCTCCAGGCCGCCGCTCCCCCAACCTCCTGTGGGGAAGGACCAGTTTTTCCTTCTATTTCCAACCCATCCTGGGGCCAGACATCCATAAAACACAGTAAGAATCAGCTACTGGAGAAGTGAAGCGAAGACACGCAAGATCAGGCCCGAGGCTGGGCCCCTGATCCCACGCGCACACAACTGCAGTCAAACCAGACGGAAGGCACTGCCGCGGACCCCCACCTCCTGCTCTCACCTTGTGGAGGACCCACCGTCGTGTCAGCTGTGACACTCTGCGCAGCCCGGCCTCGGCCTCTCCTCTCCCCTCTGCGGACAGTGGGGGGCGCTCCGGGCACCCCCAAAGCCCGCTCGCTGACCCAGCCCGCCCCCCAGCACTGCAGACACGAGGGCCAGGTCTCTCTCTGTGGAGCCGTCCTGGGCGCTGTGGGATGTGGAGCTGCATCCCTGCCCCCCCGCTGGACGCCAGGGGCCGCCCAGTCGTGACTACAGGGGACAGGGTCCCAGGGGACAGGGTCGCCCAGGTGAGACCGTCTGCCCTAGTCCCCGTGGTAGAAAGCCCTCGGACGAGACGTTTACCACGGCAGTGACAGCCAGCATCACGCCCTGCCGCTGTGCGCCCTGTCCCGCAGACCACCCGCCCTCCCCCGCCGCTCGTCCCTAACGCCACACTGACCGGGTGACATGGGTACTGGCCTCCCCAGTCTGCATGGGGACCCGAGGCGATGGTCCCCATGGGAAAGCAACAGGTAGAGGTGTGAACCCAGGCACCCCTGACTCCACAGCCCCGTGCTCAGCGAGTATATCCCTCGGTTACACCATCAGAAACCCCCTACCTGGGCTTTCTTTCTGGATGTACAGCGTTGATGTGAGTTGAGTCAACTTTCAAAATCACAATGTTTTGGAGATAAACCTGGGTTTCTTGAAAAGCGAGCAGATCTACATAGACAAGGCCAACATCCTCACTTGCCTGGATCCACGTTCTTGCCCTTCGTGGTCTGTTGCCCCCACGGTGGCCAGAGGACGCCGGCGAGTACCTGAGCCAGACACCACCTGATTTAATGACCACATTTCATTACCACCATTTTACAGAAGGGGACGCACGGGTTTGGAGAAATTTAGGAAGTTATCCCGAGTCAAAGGTGAAAAACCTTACGATCACATCTCAGAATCCAGAAAAGTGTCCCATAAAATTCAACATGAAAGTCACGTCCAAAAAACTATTAAGAAACTACAGGAAAGGGGAAAAAAAAAAGCGGGGGTGGGTCATGAGGCAGGAACAACCTTTACTTAAAAATAAGTAGGGTGGGCTTCCCTGGGGGCGCAGTGGTTAAGAATCCACCTGCCAACACAGGGGACACGGGTTCGAGCCCTGGTCCGGGAAGATCCCACATGCCACGGAGCAACTAAGCCCGTGTGCCACAACTACTGAGCCTGCGCTCTAGAGCCCATGACCCACAACTACTGAGCCCACGCACCACAACTACTGAAGCCCGTGAGCCTAGAGCCCGTGCTCTGCAACAAGAAAAGCCACCACGAGAAGCCCGCACACCGCAACGAAGAGTAGCCCCCGCTCGCCACAACTAGAGAAAGCCCACGCGCAGCAACAAAGACCCAACGCAGCCAAAAATAAATAACTCAAATAAATAAATTTATTTAAAAAAATAATAAATAAGTAGGGGAATTCCCTGGCAGTCTAGTGGTTAGAACTCTGCGCTTCCACTGCAGGGGGCACGGGTTCAATCCTTGGTCGGGGAACTAATATCCTGCATGCCGAGCAGTGTGGCCAAAACAAAAACAAAAACAAGCCAAAAAAACTACAAAGCAAACACAGTAAACATTAATATCAACCACAAGACAAGGAGTGCAGCTGTGAGGGTTACCACTCCAGTGGGGGCACTGGCCAATGCAGTAAGAAAAAAAGAAAAGGAATGAATATTGAAAAGAAAAAAGACAAAATTTTAGAAAATCTAAGAGAACCAACTGACCAATCATTGAATTAAATGGAGCAGAGCAAGGTGGCCAGACAAGATACCAGTGACTCCCCTGAGGTCATACTGCAGACACGTCTGGAAGAAGTGGGATCTGGGAGTTTCTGCCCTTTGCACCCACCATCTGCTCTTATATGTCTGCCTGTCCATGGTTTCACACTTGGGTTAATGTTAATCTGTCAAATGTAGACGACCTCTCTGATTAACAGACATTGACAGGGCAGCTGCTAATCCTTCCTTCACCAGGGTCACACCTGGTGTGACACGGAATAGATGTGAATCTGGGGTCAACACCACACAGTGACAGAAATAAAGAACTTTCATATTTTTATATTACCTCAGACTTTTACCACCAGCATTAATGACACGGAAAGCTAAGAAGTCTAGAGTTAATAACTGATCAGAGTAGTTAACATCCCAAAGAACACGTTGAAAAATACCAAACTCTAGTTAATGATACACACGTAAGTGTTTCAGGTGGAGCGTGCTGATGTCGGCAACTCTGAAATGCACCCGTAAAGTGAGACGGAGAGGAGGATGGATGAGTGATGGGCAGGTGCATGGAGGGATGAAGTACACACAGCAAAATGTTAACTGTAGGATCCAAGCGGTCGTCAGGGTCCACTGTCCAATCCTTTCAACTTTTCAGTACGGCTGAAGACTTTCTTAATAAAATCTTTTTCCTCCGGATTAAAGGTGAATTTTCACCTTGGATGTCAGGTGTTTTTGAACTTTGGAGAAACACATTTTTGAGCAGATTCTGCCCAAAGAATGTGAGCGATCACAGGGGCGGTAGTGGGCACTACTGAGCACCAGCGTGCCAGGCCCGAGGCTCGGCGTCACAGGCATTGCTCATCACACGTTGGAGGAGGCACGTGCCTACCTCAGGGCCTTTGCACTTGCTGTGCCCTCCGCCTGGGACGCACTATCCCTACACCTCCTTGTAGCTGGCTCCTGTCCTCCGTGCTCGGGTCTCAGCGTGAATGTCTCCTCCTAGAGACCTTCCCCAACCACGCTGGCCCCTTCCCACCCCCAACCCCTTGCACCCTCTACCGCGCCCGTTTATTTCATGATACACATCACTGTCTGAAGCTAACTTCTTGATCGCCCTGCTCCGTCCTGGGAGAGCAGAGACCGGACTGTCTCATTCACAGCCGCTTCCCCAGACCTAGCCCACTTACTGGCACACAGTAGGAGTATAGTAACTACAGGTCCAATGGAGCTGGGGCAGGGGAGGCTGGGATGGAGAGAAGGGGATGGACGGATGGGGGAGCAATCCCAGAGGGGGACGGCCAGGATGAGGAGACCCCGTTATGGGAGGAAGTGGGGCTGGGACCCCTATCACTGAGACAGGGGCCCAGGAGGGACATCCTGGAGGTGGCTGGACATGCAGGGCTGGGGACACGTGGGAGACGGCCTGTGGAGGTGGCAGCTGATGCCTAGAGCAGCACTCAGCGCACAGCAGGTGCTCGCTGAGTCAGCAAATGAATGGACGAAGACACGGACACTGGGAAGCACCGCCCGGCCCACAGCGGGGCTTGGCTGGGCCCACTGGAGGAATCCACACCCGAGGTCTGATTCCCTGTCACGGCCAGGTGGCTCCGAGTCCACAGCCACCAACCAGCTGGGGCTGCGGCGTAGCGAGTGGGGCCTCACCACGGGAGGACTCGGGCCATGGTCTGGAACTTCAGAACAGATGGCAGGTCTCCAAAAAATGTGTGGCGATTAATACAAGCTATTTCCTTCCTCTTGCATATGTTTTCTCTTACGATTTTGCATTTATCACTTTGCACCCCGGAACGGTGAATGGAAACAGGTGAGGAATGAAAAATTTTCCCCAGTAAGTGACTTCCCAGATGATATTCTGTCTGTTCACTCATTCATTCATTCCTTCATTCATTCACTCGTGACAAACTCAGTGAGCATCCCTTAGGTATAGGGTCTTGTTTTACGGATAAAATACTCCTGAGGAAACTGGTTCCTTGCCTAACGTTTAATAAGAAGAGAGTTTATGGGCTTCCCTGGTGGCGCAGTGGTTGAGAGTCCGCCTGCCGATGCCGTCCCCCGACCACCTCGCCCCAAACTGCCCCTCTGAGGCCACTCTCCCCACCTCTCGGCTTTCTCTCTTCCCCCAACTACAGGGGACAAGGTCTGCTTTGTCACCTGCCAACAGGCACCTGCAGAGCTCTCTGAGTGCTGAGGGGGAGAGGTCCTGCTAGAAAGGGGCAGCAGGGGGCATGAGGCCTGTGGGGTCACTGCAGGGGCTGTGTCCCGAGCACTGCCCGCCTGGTGCCCAGGAGAGGGCTGGCTCCCCATGACTCAGCAAACAAGAAAGCACAAAGCTGTTGGGCCTGCAACCCCGAGAAAGCAGGAAGCGGTGCCAGGGCCAGCGCTCACTCACTTCCCATATTAGCTGGAAACGTCGGGCCACAGAAGCAGAGTCCTGCAGGGAGGCCGCGGGGAAGCCGGGCATCCCATGGGCATGGCAGGAAGCTGGGGCCCCCGGTGAGGCCGGGCTGCCCACAAGCCACACCGGGAAATCTGCTTGTAACCCATAAGGACGGTCGGCTCTGTGGCCAGCAGCCATGTGACTCACCCCGAGCTACAGAATTCGACGGAAGGGACCGTGTGACGTGAGGAAGGCGGGCAGCTTCTGGTTCCACCCTCGGGGAGGAAGACCCCCTGGGGGGGGGCAGGCAGCCCCTCCCCCAAGTCCTGTGAGCGCGGAAGCCTCCTAGACTTCGTGCCGCCCGCCGAACCCGACCCAGATGGCAGAAGCGCAGGCAAGCATGTGCAGTTTGCAGCCACGCAGCTCTGAGGTGGCTGTTACACAGCAGTAGCTGACTGACGCAGGTACCACACCTCCACACCGAGAGCACTTCCGAGAGCAATATAAGGATCCAGGTCCAGGGACTCCTTTGGGAGAGGGATAAAAGGAGAGAGCACTTTACCTCCTCTGCCCAACTTGCATTCCTCACGCTCACAAAAGCATTAAACGTGCCACACGACAGATCACTCATCCTTACAAAGGCATGAAGCACTGATACTCGCTGCAACGTGGACGGACCCTGAGAACACGACGCTCAGCGAGAGAAGCCAGACGCAGAAGGACACACAGGGTGTGATTCCATTGATGGGAAACGTCCAGGACAGGCAGATCCACAGACACAGAGAGTGGATTCATGGTTACCAGGGGCCGGGGAGAGGGATGGGGACTGACTGCTCATGGGGATTGGTTTCTTTTTGGGGGGATGGAACGTTCTGGAATTAGATTTTGGTGGTGGTGGCACAACAAAGCGAACATAATAAAGACGACTGAATTGTGTATTTTAAAAGGGTGAATTTTATGGTATGTGAACTTTATCTCAAAAAAAATTTTTTTTTAAGGAATGAATCCCTTTAGTTGCAAAAACAGCACCCAGGGCTTCCCTGGTGGCGCAGTGGTTGAGAGTCCGCCTGCCGACGCGGGGGACACGGGTTCGTGCCCCGGTCCGGGAAGATCCCTCATGCCGCGGAGCGGCTGGACCCGTGAGCCATGGCCGCTGAGCCTGCACGTCCGGAGCCTGTGCTCCGCAATGGGAGAGGCCACAACAGTGAGAG
>NC_041215.1:22055204-22056760 GCF_002837175.3 Physeter macrocephalus | reverse complement strand
ACAACTACTGAGCCTGCGCGTCTGGGGCCTGTGCTCCGCAACGAGAGAGGCCGCGACAGTGAGAGGCCCGCGCACCGCGATGAAGAGTGGCCCCCGCTCGCCGCAACTAGAGAAAGCCAGCTGGGGTCTGGGGGGCCCAGGAGGCTCATGAGGGGTGGCCTCAGGCCAACCGCTGACCCCTCTGACCTCGGTGTCCTCACCCAGAAAGCAGGCTTCTGCTAAGGATTATCTGTTCATTGAGTGTGATCGGCAGATATCCGTCGCCCCAAGGATGTCCACATTCTGATCCCAGAAGGGGCTTTAAAGGTGGGGTTAAGTTAAGGCCCCTGAGACGGGGACGACCCTGGATTCCCCGTGGGGCCCCAGCATCATCACAGGGTCCTTATAAGAGGGAGGCGGGAGGGTCAGAGGCAGAGAGAGACAGGAGAGGCTGCGCTGCTGGCTGTGAGGATGCAGGAGGGGCCGCGAGCCAGGGATGCGGCGCCTCTAGAAGCTGAAAAAGGCGGGAACCGATGCTGCCCTGGAGCCTCCGGAAGGACCAGCCCTGCCCACGCCTGCATTTAGCCCCGTGAGACCCCAGTCAGACTCCTGATCTCCAGGACTGTGAGAGAATCAGTCTGTGTGGTTTTAGATCAAGTTTGTGGTGATTTGTCACAGCTGCAACAGGAAACTCAAGACACCGGTATCTACCAGGTGTCAGCTTGGAGAGGGGGGGCAAGTGGTGACCAGGACAGTCCCGGCCCCGGCCTTCAAGGGCTCACAGCCCAGGGGGAGCAGAGAAGGGCCTGGACAGTGCAGCGAGTGCCCGCAGGATGACTTGGGGTGACAGGTGGGGGGTCAGATCAGCAAGGGAGTACTTGGGCTTTTACCCCAGGGAGGTGGGAGTCCTGTAGGACCGGGGGTGGGAAACACACCAGACCTGACTCAGGTGCCCTCTGGTGGCCGTGGAAGGACAGACAGGGTGAGGAAAGAGCCGGGGACCAGTGGGGAGGGGACCGTGCTGGTGTGGGAGATGATGGGGTGGACCAGGGTGGCTGCCGTGGAGGGGTGAGTGAGAAGTGGGCGGATTCTGGTTAGCTCTGAAGTCAGGATAGACAGGCTGTGCGCACTGGGGGCGGAGTGAAGAAAAGTGAGGAGTCAGGAATGACTCAGGATCTTTGAGCGACTCACAGGAGAGAGCTGCCTCGACCAAGATGGGGGACCCAGCAGGAGCAGCTTTGGGGGGTGGTCGGGTGCAGGGTGGCCATGCTGAGTGGAATGCGAGAGCCCCGTGAACCCCCAGCGTGAAGACGTCAAGGGGCAGCTGGACCCTGCGTCAGGAGCTCGGGGGGGCCCAGGCTGGAGACAGGGCTGGAGACAGGGCTGTAGGCAGCTGTCCGGGGGTAAAGGGGGTTCGAGCCCCAAGAGTGGACAAGGCCGTCTGGGGAAGGTAGGGGTGGGGGAGGAGAGACACCCACGGCGGGGGCGGGGGGAGCAAGGGCAGCCGGGGAGCAGCAGGCCCAGGTCAGGGGTCAGAACACCCACTCTATCCACCCGGCTCGGGCCAGGGCTGGGGG
>NC_041215.1:22046058-22048536 GCF_002837175.3 Physeter macrocephalus | reverse complement strand
ATGAAGAGTGGCTCCCGCTCGCCGCAGCTAGAGAAAGCCCTCGCACAGAAACGAAGACCCAACACAGCCAAAAATAAATAAATAAACACAGCCAAAAATAAATAAATAAATAAATAAATAAATAAATAAATAAATAAGTAAACTTTAAAAAAAAAAAAAAAAGAAGAGAGTTTAAACACCCAGACCCAGAAAAGCACACAATAAAATAACAGACAGCAACGTGTTACTATGCAGGTTAAACCAATCTTTTTTTGTTTATCCCTTAAGTGAGGGGTCAGCAAGCAGTTTCCGTGCAGGGTCGGAGGAGACCCAGCAGAGGCCACTCAGGCGTCCTGGTGAGGGGAGTGACCTAAAGGTGGTTCTCACCCGTGGTGGCCTGCTCCCATGGGACACTGCACCATGTCTGGGGACATCTGCGGTCGTCACCACTGGGGGGCTCCGGGCATGCAATGGGGGGCGGCAGGGATGCTGCTCCACACCCCACGGCTCCCAGGATACCCCCAGGGAATGACACAGCCTGACAACAGCAGTGCCGGGGGGAGACCTGGAGCAGATATAAAGATGTGTGGTACAGGGGGGCAGAGCCTGCACATGGGGGTTCACTACACTATTCTCTGGGTGTTTAAAATATTTCATGATAAAAATATACTTACTCGTACTATCCTGTCTGCCTTCTGTTTGAGGTGCCCCATAATGAAAGGCTATGGCACACAAACAGCCCCCGCCGCGCTGGGCTGCCGCGCCGTTAGCCGAGTCTCCAACCCTCTCAACACCCCTGGGAGGTAATCACCATTGGGCCCACTTCATAGCCAGGGAGGCCGAGGCCCAGAGGCCCGGCGAGTTCAAAGGCTGCAACGTCACCATTCGCTGCACCGAGAGCCACATCGCAGGCCTGAGGGGGAGGAAGGCTCTGGTGCCGTTTCCAGCTAAACCAGGGGCTGGAGCCGCGGAGCTTGACCAAGGCTGCATGGCCAGCAAGCCCCGGGCCCTGGGTGGGGTTCTTGGCCTCTGAGATCGACCGGGCTCCGGGGCAAGCCCCTTCCCCGCCCCCAGCTGCCCATCCAGCAGCTGGCGGAGAGGTGCAGAGACCCGGACAAGTGCACCGCGTGCAAACACGCTCCCAGGAGGCCAGGCCTTCGGAGAGCCAGCTGTGCTGCCACACAGCTCTGGGCCCATTCACCCAACAGCGCAGGGCTGGGGGCAGGGGGACAAATGGAAAGGGCCCCCTCTTAGCAAAGGTATCTCATCAACTCAAGCCGTCGAGACACACGAGGTCCTGGCACCAGGAAATAAGGCCTCTTTTCTCACCGTGAAGCAGTTGCCAGTCCCATTTCCCTCTTCACTCTAGCTCCTAGGGAGCTCAGAGTCAGACTGGCAGCCTCGCCCCCCCAGCTCCCTGTCCTTAGAGACAGGACAGCGCCAGCTCGCGAGGTGACACGGGGAGCTCCCCTCCTAGCCTGGCAGTTCAGGGGCAAGTCCCAACCTCCCCGAGCCTCAGTTTACCCACCTGCCAAACAGGTAAGAACAGTGCTAAGCTCCTAGGGTGTGGAGAGGAGTCTGAGGCACGTAGAAAGCCGTCCCCAGACGCACCTTGTTAGTTTTCCCATCGTCACCCTCCCCCACTTTCTTCCGTTCATCACGCATGTTCAGTCGGCGAGTCTGGTGGGGACGGTCATGGGAGCGCAGGCAGGACACAGTAGAAGCAACACAGGACAGCTGGTGCCACACGCTCCCCTGCTGACCCAGGTGTGCAGCCACGCGAGGTCTGAGCTCCCCCTCAGCGAACACGGCCCACTTCACACCCTCCCGTCTGGTTCCCGGCCTCGTGTCCCTTCACACCGACATCTCCAGGGAGCCACACAACCGTCGCCCTTGGAATAACATCCCCGCGTGCCTGGGTTCCTTTCCAGAGTCCTCTGTGTGGGGAGGGGGTTGTGGTCGCCCTCCAGGGCCACGGCCACCTCCCCTTCTCAGCAGACTCGACGGCTGCGGGGAGCCAGCTGGGCGGCCTGAGCCCCAGGCAGGGCAGGCATCAGGGGAGCCGAGAGCAGCCTCCCGCCAGACGGTATGTGACAGGGCGCTGCAGGTCTGCTGGGGAACATCCACCTGACGCCCAGACAACCAGTTGCTGGGGACCCCTGCCTCACACTGTACATAGAAATCAACCCTGGACGGGGAAGGACTTAAAAGCAAAAGATAAAAAAACTAGAAGGAAATCAAGGAGAAAGTCTTTCTGTTCCGGGGTGGGTGGGGATTAATGTCTCCTGTGCAAAGTGTGAGCTAAATGGAGCTCCAGGGGGTCCCCAGGGCCCCGTGTGCACCTGGATCCCTGCAGACTCACTCAGCCCCCAAGGGCAACTCTCGGAGGTGCTCAGGCCACCAGGCCGAGTTGGGCCGACCCGTCTGCACAGCAACCAGAAGCTTCCTCCCGAACCCTTTCTGGGGCTTTCCCTGACCCTCCGGGTGGAGCCGTGCTGC
>NC_041215.1:22000018-22045558 GCF_002837175.3 Physeter macrocephalus | reverse complement strand
GCTCTCCTGACTTCCACAATGGTCAAGGTCTTTACTTCTGAGCCTTCGCACATGCTGTTCCCTCTGTTCCCAGCACATCCTTCCCTCACTCTTCCAAATGGCTGTTTCTCCTCCTTTAGCTCTTCTCTTGGCTGTCACCTCCTCTAGGACTGTGACCTCTGCTCAGCACCGGACTGGGCTGGGCATTGTGTGCCAGCCTCTTAGGAATTATCACTGAGTCTCAAAGGAAACATGACTGCACCCCAAATACCTTCGTGCTCTACCATATTCCCTAATGCTTTGTACGTGGGCAGGGTCGTGGGGTGAGTCTGTCCCACAGGCTGGCAGTAGAGCAGATAGGTGAAGCTTTGGGGCCAAGGATGTAAAAGCATCCCCCCTGCTACATTGGCCTCAAAAGCTACACATTGAGGTGGTAAAACCTCCACCTGGAGCCCTGAGTGTCTGCTTGGAGTCAAGCCCCACCTGCCACACGGGCGTGGGTGAGAAATAAACATCTACTGTTTCAACCAACTGAGATCTGGGGGCTGTTTGTTACATGGCACAATGGAAGCAGCACGGCCCAAGACAACACCCATTTCTTGTGGTTGACCCCTCAGCATTTCATGTGGAATGAATTCCTTCAGTGTCCAGGTGAGGAAAAAGAGGATGACACAGCTAGCAAATGGCCTTCCCTCCGGAAGACTGCCCAGAAAGAGCAAAGGTTCCTGGCTCCTCAGCCCAAGACAGAAAGGCGGTTGTGATAAATACATTTATTTATTTCCCCAAAGTCCCCCTGCACATCTGGTCCCACATCCAGCAGGGAAGGACGTAAGGGGGTCAGCCAGAGAGCAGATGAGATTTAGTGCTCAGAGTAGGACTGGAGAGGGGGTCCTGGATGCCCCTCCCTCAGGAGTTGGGCCAGGGGTGCAGTATGAGTGGTGTCTCAGTAGACCACCTCGTACACGGTGGCCTTCTTGTCTCCAGAGCCTGTCACGATGTACTTGTTATTCCCGGAGATGTCACAGCTCAGCACGGAGGATGACTCCTTGGACTGTCGACAGGGAGGGGAAGAGGGAGAGAAGGGAGTGAGGCACGGCCAAGGCCAGCACAGTCTGGTTCGTGCTCCTGACCACCTGCAAGTTCAGAGCAAAGAGGCAAGGAGACCGCCCACAAGGGTGAGTCTGTGGTCCAGCCTGGGCCCAAGACAGGACTCAGGGGAGCCCAGTGTGGGGAGCCTAGCAGGAGGGAGGGAAGGAGGGTGACACATTTTCCAGAGAAAGGTCCTTTGGAGCTGAGCCTCTGGACAGGTGACAATGCTCCTGGGAAGAGCGAGACCTCGGTTCTCTGGAACAGGAGAACTGCCCTTTCCTGGGAAGCTCAGAGAGGGTGTGCACCAGGCATGAGGCCACACAGCACAGCAGAGGGCTAAGGCTCACAGCAAGATGACCTACACCAGCGCTCTGCAAACTTTTTCTGTAAAGGGGCCAATAGTAAATTTTTAGGCTTTGACCTGAAAGCTCATTTAAGTCCAAATGCGCTCTGGCCATACGTCCAGAGACCAAATCAGTCCGTGTTACATCATCTCCTTTTGCTTTTACAACCCTTTAAAAAATGTAAAAACCACTCCACATCCAGCAGGATGGCTATAAGAAAGACAACAGAACAAGTGTTGTTGAGGATGGGGAGAAATTGGAACTCTCACACACTGCTAGTGAGAACAGAAAATTGGGAAAACAGTCTGGCAGTTTCTCCAAAGATTAAACGATTATCAGCAATTCCACTCCAAGATATCTGCCCAGGAGAAATGAAAACATTCATGCACACGAGAACTTGTACGTGAACGTTCACAGCAGCCAAAAAGTGGAAACAACCCTAGTGTCCATCGACGGGTGATGGATAAACACAATGTGATCCATCCATACAGTGGAATATTAGCCTTAAAAGGGAAGGAGATTCTGACACCTGCTACAATGTTCATGGACCCTGGGGACATGATGCTCAGTGAGAGAAGCCAGACAAAAGTGGATAAATCTTGTGTGATCCCTCGTATGAGTCATCAGATCCACAGAGACAGGAAGTAGATGGTGGGGGCCAGGGGCTGGGGGAGGGGACGGAGAGTCAGTATTTGATGGGCACAGAGTTTCAGTTTGGGAAGATGAGGAGAAAGTTCTGGGGATGGATGGTGGGGATGGCTGCGCGACAGTGTGAATGTGCTTAGTGCCGCTGAGCTGTGCGCTTACAAATGGTTAAAATGGCAACTTTTATATACATTTTAGCACAATTAAAAACAAAAACTGGCTGTGCACAGATGTGGCCCTCGGGGCTGACCACTCTGCTTTAGTAGCTCGTGGCTGGTGGGGACGCTTTCCTGTTCAATCCCCACTGGGTCCCCAGGTACCGGGTGTCCTGCGAGGCTGGGGACCTCAGACAGGAAGTACCTGGAAGATGCTGGCTCCATACGGCGTCCTCCAGGCATTGAGCAGGTTGTCTTTGCCCGTGCTCACGAACCACCGCCCTGGGGGAAGGAGGGCAGGGAGTTCAGGAGCGGGGCAGACTGGAGGAAGCCAGGGCTGGGGGCTGCGGGCAGACGCGGGGCAGCCTGGTCTGGCCTCTCTTCCCGCTCCTTTTCTCACACCTCTGCCCATCTCTGGGGGACAGGGGGCCCCTTAGCTGATGCTCGAGCTTCCCCCCCACATTCCAGATACTGAAGCCAAGGCCTCAAAGGGCTCCAACTGGCCTTCAAGAAGGGGGAGCCCCAGGAGAATGTTGCCAGATAAAAACAGGGTGCCCGGTTACATGTGAATCCGAGATCAACCACACATCATTTTTAGTACCGGTGGGTCCCATATAGTACATTATCTGTTTGTTTGGGGTTTTTTTTAAGTATACGTAAGTTCCATGAAATACTTGGGACATATCTATACTAAAAAAAAAAAAAATTTAGTGTTAAGTATATCCCATGCACTATTTGAGATATATCTGCACTAACACATTAGTTGCTTTTTAGTATAAGTATGTCCCATGTATTTGGGGGACATACTTATGCTAATAAATTATGTGTTGTTTAGTGTAAGTATGTCCCACAAAATACTTGGGATCTACTTACTTATGCTAACAAATTCTTTGTCCTTTAGAGTATGTCCCCCATGCAATACTTAGAACGGGACAAGTAAGGAACGATTGTTGTTTACCTAAGATTCAAATTAAACCAGGGATCCTCTTTTTCCGTCGTGGGTTTTTTTTGTTGTGGTTGTGTTTTGGCAACCCTGCCCCAGCGCCCCGGAGTCCCCACCCCAGACCGGCAGACACACACCACAGGAGGCAAATTTGAGGGAGAGCACACAGCTCTCGTGAAGATGCAGCTGGTATTTCTCGGGCTTTCGGACGTGCAGGATCTCCACGTTGCTGCTCTCCATGCCAACCGCCAGCCAGTCCTGGTTGGGGCAGTGGCCCAGGGAAAAAATCTGGGGGTGAAGAGGGAAGACAGGAAATGAAAAACCCCTTGGGATGTGGGGGGGATGCCCAGAGCTGGGGGGCCAGGGCGGGGAGGGGAGATGTCCAACTCTCCCGCTGCAGCTCCCGCGTGGAGAAGCAGCTGGCCCTGGGCCTGGAGCACAGCAGGCAACTGCGTGTTGAATCATTAATATTAATCAGAATTACACGGAACCCTGGGGCCTCATATCCATTATCTGCTCTGAACGCACAACAGCTCTGGGAGGGAGGGAGGGAGGGGGCAAAGCCAGCAAGGACAGTAGCTCCCCTTTAGCAGATGGTGGAAGGGAAGCTGAGGCCACATCCAGCTCAAGGTCACATAGCAAGTCCATCAAAGACCAGGCCTTCTGACTCCCAACTTGGAACATTCCCCACTTGCCAACACCAATTTTGACTTTGATTTGAAAGTACGCGGTGGCTTCATAAGTCTGTGCCCCATGCCCAGCACCGCACAGAGAGGCGTAAGACCCTCACCCATCCTAAGCCTCTCAAAGTCTTACTGACAAATGAGACATGTGTGGAAAGAACCATAAATTCACAGCAAAGCCCGGAAGGTTTCACATGTTCCTGGCCATACAGAAGTGTTCCTGTATAAAGAAGGGCCCGGTGGGATGGGAGATATTCACCATGGGATCACCAGATATGTATGCCACCCATCTAAATTTTGGGGACACGGGATGGACAACTATACCCAACTGCACCCCTGATTTCCCTATCAAAGGAAGCTTCAAGCTAAAGAGAAGGTAAAAAAAGAAAGAGTTCGGGGGCTAGTGCCCACCAGATTTCAAGGAGGGGGCAAATTGGGGATGGGTTTTGAAGGATGTGTGGGAGTTTACCAATGGGAGAAAGGAAAGGAAAGGCATGTCAGCCAGAGGGAACTATAAGTGGGGAAGTCCAGAGGTATCACATGGCATGGTGTGTGTGAGACTAGAACACAGAGCTCTTAAAGAACAGGCCAAGGAGCTCACAACCTGCCCCCAAGGCAAAGGGAGACAGGATCTGGGTCCAGGGTATCTGGAGACCTGTCTTTGACTCTTTGCTCAGCCCTCGGGAGCCCCATGATTCTGTCCAACCCCTTCACCACATCCTTCAATCTGGCCTTCCACAGCACCCCCAATAGAGACCTCTCTGTGTCCGGCTCCTATCTGTCCCCTAGGGTCAGCAGCTCCCCCACGATGAGTCCTGGTGGGAGGCGGTGGTCAGGAGCTCTCAGTAGGGTCAAGGGGTTGAAGGCTGGGAGGAGAAACCAGCTACACAAGAGACAAAGGAACAGAGGAATGGCTTGGCAAGAGCATCTGGGAAGATGATCTGAGGGTCTTAGTAGCCCCACAGCTTGATACGAATCAGCTCCTTTGGGCTTCCCTGTGCTGTCTTTGAAGAATTAAAGAGGAAGGTCTGTGGATTTGTCTCAAGGACAAGAAAGATGGACAAAGAGAGCAGGTAGTTGGTCCTGCCCGGCATCTGGAAGTGGGTGCCTCAGGGGGAGAGGAAGGGAGGCCGGATTCCTGGAGCTTGTGTCCCCCTTCTGCCAGATCCCCTGCGGCACCTGGGAGCTGAAGTCATGCTGCTGCAGCTGGCGGCCCTCCCGCAGGTCCCAGCAGCGCACGGTGTTGTCTAGGCCCCCTGTCCAGAGCCGAGTGCCGTAATCAGAAATGTCGATGCAGCTGGCCCCATCCGTGTGGCCCTGGAATTGCCTGGAGGGAGGAGGGCCCAGGTGTCCATCCTGGAGGTGGTGCTGTTCCAGCATCCTCCCAGGTCACTCCCACAGCACAAAGGGGAGACGGCAGGGGCTTGCCCGAGGTTACAGGGCACTGGCCACCCACCTGACCATGGTCTGGTTCTGCAGGTCCCAGACCACGATGTTGCCGTCGCTGCAGCAGGAAAAGCAGACCTTGGCGTCGGGGCTGACGGCCAGGGCATAGCAGGCGGGCGCCGAGGAGGTCAGCTCCGCCTTGATGCGAGGGGTGGGGGCTGCCAGATCCCAGATGGACAAGGTGCTGGCCTCACCACCCACTATCAGACTCCGGCCGTCCGGCAGCAGCTTGCAGGAACGAATGTAGTTGTCCCGGTTCTGGGAGGGGAGAGAAGCAAGGGCGTGGGGTAGTACCCTCAGCCATGCCTGCCAGAGCCCAGCTGAATAAACCACCCCAGTTGGCCTGTAAGCTCTGCCCCTGGTTGGCCTATAAGCTCCACCCTATTGGCCTTAATCTCCAATCCTGTTGAACTGTAGGTTCCACCCTCATCGGCCTATAAATCCTGCCCCTGGTTGGCCCATAAGCTCCACCCCACTGGCCCATAAGCCCCAACCCTGTTGGGCTATAATCTCCACCTGTGGGTGCCCTAAGAGCTCTGCCCCAAATTGGCCGGCAAGCCCCACCCTGGTTGGCCAATAAACTCCACCCATTGGCCTATAGCCCCACCCCTAGGTGGCCTGTAAGGTCCACCCGGGTCGGCCTATAAGCCCCGCCCCGCTGGCCTGCAAGCTCCGCCCCGCCCTCACCAGGCAGTCCAGCTGGGCCACTGGCGTCTTGGCGCCCGGCTGGCCCACGTCCCACACCTTCACACAGCCCTTGCCGCCCGTGTACACATGCTGCGTGGTGCCGCTGATGGTGACCGCGCAGACCACCTCGCCGTGCGCCAGCGTGTGCAGCTGCCGCGCGTGCCGCGGGATGCCGGCGCCCACCAGCGCGTCAGAAGGGAAGGGCACCGGCTGCATCTGCCCGTCCGCAGACACATGGAAGGAGTACGCCCTGGACGGGAGGTGGGGCATGACGCACGGGGAGCCGGGACCCTCCCCACCCTCACCCACCTGCCTGTGCCCCCATGCGTTTAGGGACGGGGCCCCAGGATCAAAGGTCAGCGTGATACTGAAGAGGAAGGGGTCCGGCCGTGGCCTGGTGCATGGTAAGCAAGCACTTAGTGAATCTCCGTGGAACAGAGGATCCAGGAAGATGCCTTGTGAGCTCCAGAGAATGCAGTCCAATAGCAGCCACCAGCCACAGGGCCAGTTAAATTGAAAGAAATTTAAAATTTCAGTTCCTCAGTCACAGTGACCACATTTCAAGTGCTCAAAAGCCACAGATGGCTGATGGCAATCAGATTGGACAGCTGTAAGTGTAGAACATTCCCGTCACAGCAGAAAGTTCCACGGAGAAAGTTCTACTGATCTTGGGGCCGGGTCATTATCTGGGGTGGGGCAGTCCTGTGCATTGTAGGGTGTTGAGTAGCATCCCTGGCCCCCACCCACTAGAGGCTAGAAGCACTTGGGTGTGACAACCAAAAATATCACCAGACATCACTAAATGTCCTGCGGTTGGTGGGGGGGGGGGGCGGTAAGGAATCACAAAATCTACCGCCTGCTGAGAACCACTAGTGTAGGCTTTGCTTATTACATAACCTTCTCTCCAGAGAGCAACTCCGGCAGCCCCGATTATCTTACAGAAGAGACTTTCTGGAAAGGCAGCAGGGAAGCCCAACACCCACCCCACAATGTAAGCACCTGAGAGGAGGCAGGGAGCCCCACCCTGGTACTCACGGCTTTCCCCCAGGGATGGTGGGCAGGGAGGAAGAGATGGACGACCCTCGGAGATGTGGATGAGACTCAAATGCCATCTGCCAAAACGCCGACGGGGGTGTCATGGGCGGATGACTCAAAACCACAACTGCCCTCTCCCATGCTCACTTGCCATATTCCTCTCTGTCTATCAGAGGACACCCCCTCCAATTTATCAGCCCCTCCTCAAGAAAGGGGAGATGCCCTTTCCTTTACCCATCCTACAGATGGGAAAGTGGAGGCTTTCACATGAGGGAACCCCAAGGTCTCTGGCTGGGGAATCCTATGGCCCCAGAGGTGGAAGGATCCTGATGAATCTTCTGTCCAATGCACAGAACAGGGGTCAGCAAACTCTGGCCCCCTGCTTGTTTTCATAAATAAAGTTTTATTGGCACACAGCCACACCCATTTCTGTATATGTTGTCTATGGTGGCTTTTGAGCTATGAAGGCAGAGTTGTGTAGTTGTGATAGGGATCAACTGGTCTGCAAGGCCAAAAATACTTACCATCTGGCCCTTTACAGAAAACACTGCTGACCCCTGTTCTACAACACCCTTTGCAAGTGCCCACCCAGCCTCAGGCCTTGAATAACTCCAATGACAGGCATTTTATTCCCTCTGGAGGCATCTACACCCACTTCAGGATGGCTCACTCTAGCAAGCATCCGTCCCAGTACTGCCCTCTGGGGCCCACGCAGACCCTGTCTCCTCCCCCTGCACCAGCTCAGGAGTCTCATGCCTCTCCTTCAACTCTTTCCCATGGTACATCACTTCCAGTCCTCTCCCTGGGGGAGTCCTTCCTCTACAATCTACCAGAATCACCAAAGTCCCTTAAAAATCAGGGCAAACAACTGTACACCAGGCTGAAGGGGACCCTCACATCCTACGGCTGAGGTTCTCTGGTTCTCTTAACGCAACATAATCACAGTTGCTTTTTCCACAGTCACAGGTGCTTATTTGTATTAAGCTTGTGTGGCTACTGAGACCCTCAGATCGTCTTCCCACATGCACTTGCCAGGCCAGGACTTTCCTCCCTTTCCCAATTCCCTGGTCTTTCTGTGTGTACCTGGTTTCTCCTCCCAGCTCCCAGCCCCTGGGCCCTGCTCACACCTCCCTCCTGACATCTCCCACCCTGAGGACTCACCATGGGGGAGCGTCCATACATCACAGAGCCGCTGACCTGGGGGGACAGGTGGAGGCTGACGTAGGAGCTGGGCACAGAGAGGTCCCCATTAAGGGCGCTGTGGGAGCCCAGGCTGAAGGATGTGGTGAAGGGACTGGACAGGGTCAGGGGACTCCTCAGGGCTGAGAGAGAAGAGACAAAGACAGATCTTCAGACACGTTGGATCCAGATCCTGCCTTCCACTGCCTTGGGGGAGCTCCAGGGCTCTCATGCTCTGGCCCAGCATCCACCATACCCTGTCCTATCTCCAGACATTTACAGATGCTGTTCCCTCTGGCCAACAAGCCTTTCCTTTTCCTTTTTCAGTTGTTGAACTCTTACTCATCCTTCAAAACCCAGACTCAATGTCCAGCAACACCTCAGGAACCTCCTTGAGCCTCCCCACTCCACCCCTTGCCTCCAACCTGGCCCATCTTGGGTCCCTTCCTCTACCCCAGCCCTGATCACACAGAGCTGGGAATTTTGGGGTCTGGGTCTCCTCCCCCACCACCTGGGAGCTCCCTGAAGGCAAGTTCCAGGGCTAGTTTCTTTCTGGGACTCCAGAACCAGCCAGAGCCCGGCCGTAAGACAGAAAAGAGGAGCACTGTCATCCCCATATTAATGATGGGGAAAGTGAGGCTCAGAGAGGTTGATCACTTGCCGGAGGTCACACAGCTGGTGAGTGTCCAAAGCTGGCCTGAAACCCAAGCCTGTCTAACTCCAAAGCTTGTCTCTCCAGCACTGGGCTGAAGCCCCAGAGCAAGTCACTTCCCCTCTCTGGGCCTCAGTTTCTCCACCCATCAAGCCAAGACAATGAAGAAACAGAGGCCCAGAGTGAGGCAGTGTCTATTCTGAGTCATGGAAAGGGCAAGGCAATGCCCCAGGTGGAATCCACACGTCCTGCCTCCCCCACCCCCCACCATTTTTTTAGAACTCCCCGGAAAGGAGGCCTGTCCTGGCAGGCAGCAGCAGGTGCTCACCAGTACTGTCCGTGGAAGGTGCTGGCTTGGCCGCGAGCTGGCGGAGGTGACTGGCGGAGCTGGGCCCAGGGGTGGACGCGTCCTGGGGCGGGGAGGAGTCGCCAGACTTGGAGGCAGGGGTGCCGGCAGGAAGATCGTTCTGGGGGAGAGAGGGCAGGACTGAACACCCCCAGTCACCTGGTGCCTTGCAACCCAAGGATCTGGGCAGAAGGTGAGTGGGAGGGGGGAGTACACCTGGAGCAGGCCAGGGCTCATGCAGGGACACACACACCAGGGGCGCGGGCCCCGCAGCCGACCTCCTGAGCATGGGGCCCGTGTGAGCATCTGCACGCATCAGAACACCAGGCGGACACCTGAGCGTCCACCCCACGGGGTGCACACACGTGCGTGCCCACGGGAACCCAGGCAATCTTGGGAGAACTGCGCCTGCCTGTGATAAGGTACACAGGGCAACCACAGGGTAAGGGATGGGGTGAACATTCCTACATCTGGGGCACGGTGGGCGCACAGGGATCACGAGAGAAGGCGATGCACAAAGTTAGAGGCTGTCGCATCCTTTAGGGCCAAGGAACAAACTCTAGGATGGGGCTCTCGAAGTAGGAGACCACAGTATGCTCCCAGATGCAAGACCCTCACCCAGTACTGCTGGGCACCCTCTGACTCCCCACGAGGAGCTCCCCCACTGCTGTCCCTCCCCACGAGGACCCTGGAGGAGAGGGGAAGCCGGACCTCCTTCACGGAGGAACAAGCTCTGTCTCGGCTTTCTGCCATCGCTTCCTTTGCCTTTCAAGAAACTTCACATCCTCGTCTTGTGTGGGTTGCACCCTATCTTTCCTTTACAAGGTCACACATTTTGTGATAGCCAAACTCACACACCCACGACAGGGAGTGGACGGTGCCAACGTGGGGACCAGGGGGGCCTTCTCCATTAGAACAGCGCTGCCCCTCCCCCTCTTTGTCTCCTTGGAGTGGGAGGAGGGCACAAGAGATGCGATGGGAGCCCCAACCTTGGCGGTTGCCATAGCAACCTGCTGGGAGGGGAGGCCTAGAAACCGACACAGTCTCCCTGGTAAGGGCAGGGCAGGGGTCTGGGGAAGATTTGGGGGCAGGGACAAAAGGAGCTGAATTGAGAATGCCTGGGGGAGTGCTTTTAGGTGGTCCATACAGCTGGCATTAAACATCAGGAGGCCCAGGGAGAGAGCTGTTCTGATATGGATCATCTTTTCTTGCAGGGACCACATCTCAGGTTAGGGCTGATGTGTCCCCAAGGCCTTAACACTCCCAGAGCTGGAATCAGCCTGGCCAAGCCAGCAATTCTATAGTTTCACTGTGTTTATTTTCACTGATTTCCTATTTATTGCAAGAGATACTTGGTTTCCACATAAGATGGTGAGCTGCCTTTTACTATTATTTACAAAGTTGCCTTTTCAGATTTACTGAGGTTCCATAGAATGAGTCCACTTAGGAAAAATTACTGGACTAATGTAGAGGTGGTTTTTAGGAAGGCAGCAAAATAATCACGAAGGGAATCCTGGACCACAACAGCCTGTTTCATTTCTCATCACCCCACATCTAATGTGGTAGAATGTTTCCAGGTCCCCAGGATGAATAAAATGAGTTTCAAGGCTTCCCCTACTCCTTACCAAGACGAGCTCCTTGGTTCTGGGGAGCGGTGAGCCAAGGCTGGAGGCCAAGGAGGCTGGACTGTCCACCAGGTCCCGACGGGCAGGGATGCAGATGGGTGCCTTTCCACATGGGGTGGTTGCTGGGCTGGGGGGCTCGGAGGGTTGGTCCTGGGTTGGAGGAGGTGATGATGAGTGGGGGGGGGGGGCGCGGAGTGAAGTGGCAGGGGAAGGAGAGGCCCTCTCTATACCCTGCCCGTGTCCTACCCCAACCTCTAGACTGGGCACCTAGGACCCACCTTGGGAGGATTATGAAACCTCCCTGAGCCTCAGTGGACTCATCCGTAAAATGGGTTAAATGACATAAGCGCACATAGCAAGGACTATATATGGGCTTGGTTTTGTTTTTCCCCATTGAACAGATGGGGAAAAGTGAGGCCGCGGAAGGGGGTGTCACTCCCCCAAAGTGACATGGTGAGCCAGGGCTTGAAGCCGCTTCTGTTGCCCACATCCAGGGTTCTCTGGGTCTCAGTTTCCCCACCTGTGCTATGGAGAGGAGGTCAGCCTGGGGTGCCCCAGTTTCTCCTACTTCCCCTGGCCCCATGCCATCCCCATCCCAGCCATCCCATAGAAAGGGGAACACCAGGACACCCACTCCCTCTGGGTTCCCCAACTCCCCAGATAACCCACTGCCTGCTCTGTGCCCAGACCTCCTAGTCCTGAGGTCAGAGTGGGAGGAGGCTGGACCCCGACTCACCTCGTCCACCACCAGGTTGTAATCGCTCTTGTCCTCATCACTCTCCTGGGGGGACATGGGGGAGAGAGCTCACCCTGGCCATGCTCCTGCCTCCACGCCCCTTACATCTCTTCAGGAGGGTTTGACTGGGATTCTGTGGCTTGGTTCATTTGCTCAAGTACAAGGGAGGCCAGGGGGAGGGGGGAATCCTTCAATGGAGGAGGATGGAGGAGATGGAGCTGAGTGCCCAAGAGGTGCTGTGTGGCCTCACTTTACTCCTCTGTGCAGTGGGGGAAGAGCCAGAGACCAGGAGGCATCCTTACCTCCTTCCCAGCTCTCGACCCACAGGGGCAATCCATCTCTCAGGCTGGGCCGCCTCCCACACTGTCTGCCCACCCCAGTCCATGTGTGCCCCCCACTCACATAAGGTCCCAACAGATCCTTCTCCTCGGCTCTCTGCTTCCCATTGCCACCCGGGCCGCTGGGTCGCTCCTCTTCCGCCACACTCTCTGGAGGTGAGGGGGAGGCACTCTGCAGAGACACAGGGCCCCAGACTGCGTCCTGGTCCAGCCAAAACCAAGGATCCCCATCACTGTTATTAGGATCTGTGCCTCAAGCTTCCCATCTGGGAAAAGGGACCTTCCAAGGGCAGACTCAGTGGGGTCATGACAACCATAAAGTCCCCCAGACACCGCCCAGGGTCCCCTGGGGGGGACACTAGCGTGAACTGAGATGAGCTCTAAGTGCAAAATGCATTCGGATCTTGGAGACGTAGTACAATAAAAAGAACGGAAAAGATCCCATTAAAACTGTTTTATGTTGGCAGTTTGGGTTTTGTGGGGTGCATGAACCAACCTTGCAGGTCTCCTTGCATGACCCTGCAATAAACCTTTCTCTGCTCCAAAAAAAACCACCAAAAAAACAGACTGTTTTATGTTGATTACAGGTTGAAATATTTTAGATGCATTGTGTTAAATAAAATTTACTATTGAAATTCATTTCACCTGATTAACTTTTTTAATGTGCCTACTAGAAAATTTACAGTGATGTTTACACAAAGCTAAACGTGTGACTGAAACTGCATAAACACACACACACACACACACACACACACACACACACACACGAGTGCATGTAAAACCGTGAAGTGGGAATAAGCCCTGTGGGTTGCACCCATGTCTGTTTTCTGGCTTTGATATGGTATTTTAGTCTTGCAAGATGTTATCATTGGGTGAGGGGTGCATGTGACCTCCTTGTACATTTCTTTGCAACCTCCTGGGCATCTGTAATGATTTCAAAATTAAACAATTTTTTAAAAATTACCTACAGGGCTCACATGATATTTCTATTGGTCAGCACTCTTGTATATGATAAAATGGAGTGGATGAGGGATAAATTAATGACGGAGGGATGGATGGTATACCACCCAGGCACCCATTCATTTATTCAATTGCAAAAACTCGCTAGAGATGGAAAATTTTAAATAAATAAAACTCTAGTCTTATGGCCATCCCCCCCACCAAAAAAAAATTGGCTACACAGTGTGAAAGCAGGATGCGGTCTCCTTCTGAGGCCCCTATCAGCTCAGAACAAGCAGCTTCAGCCACATGTGAAGACAAAGCAAATGTTAGATAAGAGGGCAAATCCCCCATGCCCCTCAACTTACCCTGCTTGGGGCTCTCTCCACTGGCAGGCGGGGGCGTGGTGAAGAGAGAGAAGGAAAAAGAGTGAGGGATCTGTATCCCACCGTGCCAGAGAACAGTGTATAAAGCCCCGTTCCCAGCTCAGAACCCCCCTTCTCCTTCCAGCACCCTCGCAAGGGGTGGACAATCCCTTCCCTGTACCCAGATAGACGCCCAGAGAGGGACAGAACTTGCCCAAGGACACACAGCCCACTGGGAATAGAGTTGAACCCGCGACCCTGCAGCCCCTTTGGTGAGTTTGATGGTCCTGCTATCCTCTCCTTGGGCCCCTGCGTGCCCCCAGCCCGCGGCATCTGGTGATGTCCACTCACCTCTGGACCCCTCGGCCTCCACGCCTGCCCGGTCCTCCTTGGCGATCGCGGCCAGCTGAGCCTGGGCGGCCAGGGCTCCCGACAGGGCCAGCAGCCCCGTGGCACTGCCGCCCACCAGCCCAGCCGGACGAGGGGTGAGGGGCACAGGGGGGGCGTGGTGGGACAGCGGCTGGAGCTGCTGCTGCTAGAGAGGAGGGGGGTGGGCCAGGGGCGGGCGGGGGCGGGGCCCCGGCCGTGCCCCCCACACACCCCCACCCCCACCCCCGTCAAGAGGCTACGGAGAGAGCGCCGGGACAGGCAGGGTCCAGGCAGAAGGGGCACCCTTGGGGTCTCCAGGGCGGCCAGAGCCCAGGCCAGCTGCCCACCCGGCACCCCCAGCTTCACCACCCACGGCGGGGCGGGGGCCGGAAGACTCACGCCAATGAGGCTGTTCAGCTCCCCCACCGTCACCTGCTTGGCCCGCTCCACGGCCTGCAGGACCTGCTGTTGGTGCTGGGGGTGGGTGGGGGGAGGAAGCTCAGGAGAGCCCCCCATCTGCTCGGCAACCCCACCTCCCAGGCCATGCCCTCCGGGGCCCCTCTTCTTCTCTCACTTTTTTTTTTTTGGCGTCGGGATCTTAGTTCCCTGACCAGGGATCGAACCCGTGCCCCCTGCCATGGGAGCGTGGAGTCCTAACCACTGGACCGCCAGGGAAGTCCCTTTTCTCGCTTGCTCTTTGTAGTTTCTTTCTCTCCCTCTCTCCCTTTCCTTTCAAAATCATGAAACAGACAGACAAAGAAACAAAGCATTTAAGTGCAGTTCAAACTAATAATTAGAAATCGGGGTTTATACATCAGGGTCCCTCCCTCGGCACTGCTTACATGGGGGCTGGGTCACCCTCTGTGGGCGTTCGTCCCAGGCACTGTGGGGTGTGAAGCAGCATCCTTGGCCCCCACTCACTCGATGCCAGGAGCACCCCCACGGGTGATGACCACAAATGTCCCCAACATCACCCAGTGTCCCCTGGGGGCAGAGTCACCCCCAGTAAAGAACCACTGTACGAATCAGTACCCGAGTACCAACCACCCAGGTCACAAAATACACACTGGCAGCCTCTAGAGGCCCCGTGCACCCCACCTTCATCCCATCCTCCTCCCTTGCTCTCCCCACCTTCCTGCAGTGATAAAATGTCCTCAGTCTGCACTGTTGGATACAGAAGCCACATGTGGCCATGGGCACTTGATATGTGGCTGGTGCAACTGGGAAGGGAATGCCTCCTTTAATTTAATTTAATAGAAATTTACATGTAAATTTAATGTAACACATTTAAAAAGAAATGTAAATTAATACAAATGTAAATGGCCACACATGGCTGGTTGCTCCTGTGTGTGCTCTAAGGCCACTTGTGCACCTGCAACTACCCAGGATGGGGATTTGGGCTGTGTGACATAACTAAGGAGGTGTCAGGATGCTAACCAGGCGCTCCTGTACAGGTCATGCCTG
Source organism: Physeter macrocephalus (assembly GCF_002837175.3). NCBI lineage: Eukaryota > Metazoa > Chordata > Mammalia > Artiodactyla > Physeteridae > Physeter > Physeter macrocephalus. The sequence continues at coordinate 22,030,539 of NC_041215.1, read as the reverse complement.
TGAGAGTGTGTCCAGGCCAGGGATCAGTACATTTTGACTGTAAAGGGCCAGAGAGTCAATATTTTCAGTTTTGCAGGCCAGAGGGTCTCTGTGGAAACTCCTCAACTCTGCCATTTTATGGGGAAAGCTGCCACAGACAATAAGGCCATGAGTGGGCGTGGCTGTGTGCCAATAAAACTTTATTTACAAAACAAGTGCAGGGCCGGTAACTTGGCCCTCGGGCTGTACTTTGCTGACTCCTAGTCTAGAAGCATGGAATTTGCTGGGGCACACATGTGTCTTAATTCACTCCTTCCTAAAGTCTTTTTACCCTGTTTCCTGTGTTTTTGGCCTTTCTCACTCTGGGCCACCTCGTCCCCATCCTGGGCTTTCAGACACCATCTCTAAGTCTGAGACCAAACAGAATCTCACTGCATCCCAAGAGCCCAGAAACCTCAGATTCAATGAGGTCCAAACCAAGAGGAGCACCTTTCCCTTTTTTGGTCCCCAACACAGTGAGGGCCCCCTGTATCCACCCTGTGTCAGAATCCGTCCTCTTGTCTCTCTGGAGACAGGATGCTCCAGGGGGAAGCAGGAACAGGGGATGCAAAGGTCCTGAAGAACTTGGGGCATTCGCACAAGGGCTAACTTTATTTTTTTAAGTTTCAATGAAGTGCTCATACTCTATTGTTTTATCTGCCCTGTTCCACCTTTTTGTACTATTGTCGTTACAAATAAGTAAGAGTTACCCTTTTAACCATCTTTAAGTGCACAGCTCAGCGGCATTAAGTACATTCACACTGTCCTGCGACCAGCCCCAGCATCCATCTCCAGAACTTTCTCATCTTCCCAAAAGGAAACTCTGTCCCCAGGAAACACTGACTCCCCAGCCCCTGCCCCAGCCCCTGGCCCCCACCATCTACTTCTTGTCTCTATGGATATGATGACTCTAGGGACCTCAGGTGAGAGGAATCAGACAGTATTTGTCCTTCTGTGACTGGCTGATTTCACTCAACATAATGTAGGGACAAAGTACTAAGGACTAATTTTTATTGGGTGTTTACTAAGCACACAGCATCATCTTCACCACCTTGTATGTATCAACTGTTCTAAATTTCATGACAGAGGCACAGAGAGAGCAAGCCACTAGCCCAAGGCCACACAGCCAGGATTTGGACCGAGGCAGCCTGGCTGTAGGCTTGAGCCCCCCTCCTCCCCCTCAGCCAACAGCCCCCCTCCATCCCTAAGGCCCCAGCCCAGCCAGTGCCCAGGCCCCCAGGCCACCCAGCAGAACCAGTGCCTGTGGCATCCAGCCAGACCCCCTCCCCCACCCTTCTTCCAGCTCCGCTCCCCATCCCCCCACCAAGCCCACTCACCTCCTGCGTCAGGAAGGGGATAATCTGAGCACAGATACCACTGAGGCGCTTCACAATCTCAGCCTGGCAGGAAGCAATGGGGAGGAGGCTTGGAGGGGAGGCTGTCAATCCAGAACCTCCACTCCGCGGCATAACAAGCTTTTGCAAAGCTTGAGGTGAGGGGCCTGTCACCCGCAGGTGCAAGCGTGGGGCACGGCTCCGGGATAGACTGAGAGCCTGGCGAGGACACCGTCCACCTGATGTCCAGGGCAGCCTTGAGCCAGAAGACAGGACAGACAGATACACCACCTGCCAGACCCACTCAACATTGAGTTTTCCAGAAAGCAGCTGCGCAGCCACCCAGCGCAGACTGGGACCCCGAGGAGCTTTGAGCTTGAGCCCTGGCTGGGCCCAGGTCTCTCTCGGGCACGGCCCCTCTCTGGGTCACGCCTGCGCCCTGGGGCTGTAGTCAGGGGCAATCCCAGAGCACCACACTCAGGGGTGTGAGGCTGTGATACAAGAAATATACATTTGGGGGAAACGAATTTGAAAAAGAATAGATACATGCACATTGTATAACTGAATCACTTTGTTATACACCTGAAATGAACACAACATTGTTAATCAACTATAGTCCAATATAAAATAAAAAGTTTAAAAAAAAAGAAAGAAAGAAATATACATTTGGTCTTTGCCCCAGTTCCTGGCACAGAGCTCCTAAACCCCTAGAGATTTCTGAGTAGTAGAGGCAAGAGGAGCATCTTTTGTTATTCACAATAAGCCCCTTTCACCTGCAGGTGAGTTTATTAGAGGGATGGAACTTTCAATCCCACCCCCAACTCCTGAGCTCCCTGGAGGCAAGAGGAACTGGAGGTTGAGTCAATCACCAATGGCCAGTGATGAAATCAATCGTGCCTAGGTAATGAAGCCTCCCTAAAAACCCCTAACTGAATAGCTCTGGTTTCCAGAGCTTCCGGTGGGTGGACACGTGGAGGTGCTGGGAGGGGGCGCCCGGAGCGGGCACGGAATCTCCATGCCCTTCTCCATACCTTTCCCTGTGTATCTCTTCCATCTGGCTGTTCCTGAGTTATATCCTTTATCATGAAAGGGTGATAGTAAGAGCTTTCCCAAGTTCTGGGAGCCATTACAGCAAATTATCAGACCGAGGAGTGGGTCGCGGGAACCTTGATGTATAGCTGGTGGGTCAGAAGCCCAGGAGGTCTGGACTTGCGATAGGCATCTGAAGTGGGGGCAGTCCTGAGGGGCTGATCCCTGAACCTGTGGGGTCTACACTGACTCTAGGTAGTGTGTTAGGATTGAGCTGAAGTGTAGGACACCCAGCTGGTGTCAGAGTTGGAGAACTGGTTGGTGTGTCAAAAACGAAATATTTGGTGTCAGAGGATAGAGATAGGATACAAAGAGTGTGGTTTTACTTGCAGGTTTCATCTGGGACTGGGGCTGGGCCAGGGACGCCCCATAGAGGCTGAACATAGGGGAAGCATGTGGGTGGGTAAGGGGGTGTTTTGTCAGCCTGTGCTTTGCCTCTGCCTCAGGAGTGCTGCGTGCTGTGTGTATCTGGGTGAGGTTTGTGTCTTCCATCTGCTACCAGGAGGGTGGAATGAAGGCTCCTAGGGCCGGCACCCTATCCCTTACTCTCCATCCTATAAGGGGGTCTATCTCATGCACCCATGGGACCACATCATGCTCCAGGCAGACAAGCCCCCCGCCACCTACACCAGATGCAGCAGAGCCCCCAGAGACCCAGAAAAGCACGCCAAGGCAGGCGCCCCCAGGCACTCCCAGCGTACCCCTACTTCTTCCCACCCACCAGAAAGACCCTAGGTTCTGCCCGTTTATTCTAATATTTGGATGGACAAAATCCAAGATTCCTTCAACCTCAGAATCTCGGGGTCCCTTTCATCCCCTTAGAAAACATCAGGGTGCATGGGTGGTAGAATCCTCGCCTGCCCTTAGAAACCATCAGAAAATCTCGAGCTCAGTCTCAGGATCTGGGGGTTAATCTTGGGCAACTGAAGTCAATTGCAGAACCTTCAGGTCTAACTCAGAACCTTGAGATCACACTCAGAAGCTGAGGACAATCTCAGAACCTCAGATCATTAGGGTTAATCTCAGAACATTCAAAACAGCAACAGAACCTTGGGGTCCATCTCAGACCCTCAGGATCCATCTCCAAATGTCAGACATGCCGATCTGAAAGGGACCTCTAAGACTGTCCGTTTGTCCCCCTCCTGGGACAGAAGTCCCTCCCCAGACTGGCTGACCTGGCTGCTGGATTCTGCTATGAGCCTTCCTTGACAGGGACGCCTGGCCCCTGTCCACTGCCCGACTCTCTCGTAGACAAGGTCTCCAGAAGTTCATTTTCCTTTCATGAGGCTGAAATCTGGCCCCCTGATCCCAGAGACTTCAGGATAAGACCTCTGTTCCCTGTAGCGGAGGGAGCGCTGGGTCCCTCTCACAACTTCCAGACCCGCCCCCGCCGCCGCCACCGGACACCCTTACCCCCAACACACAGTTACCTGCTTATGCATTTCAATGTTGAGCCCGTAGGACATTTCATAGTACTGCAAAGGAAAAGCTGTCTGGCAATGTCCACCGTGCCCATGGATGTCCAGCTGCTCTGGGTGACGCTGGGTCTTCCAACAGGCCCCAGACTGGGGGGGATCACAGCAGGACCCAGAGCCTCCCAGCTCCTTGGGGGCCCAGAGGGGGAGCCCAGAGAAAAAAGCAGAAACCCCCTCCATTCTCCCCAGGGGAGTGGGGGAGGGGGGCAGTACCCAGATACCCTAGCCCCTCAGAGATGCTCAAGAGGAGAGTGGGCATCCTTGCCTTATTGTTCTTAAGAGCTGGGAGGGCCCTGGGAGACAGTCTGGAATCCCAAGCAGCCCACTTTACAAATGAGGGAAAATGAGGCCCAGAGCAGGCCAGGGACTTGCCCCAGAGTGGTACTGGAGTCGGGGTTCACACCCCCCACGTGTTTCCACTCACAGCCAAGCCCTCTTCCCCACTCTCCACCCCACCCCCCGCCCCGTTTTGACAACCCGCCTTACCATGACATAATGTCGCTGCATTTCTGTCTTCTCACTGGCCAACTTCTCACACTCCAGCTTGAGGCTGGGAAGGAGATGGGGCATCAGGATCCCACTCTCCCTGCCCCCCCCCAGCAGGGACACCCACGGACCCCTTCTGGGCCAGTTTCCAAAGCGATGGGATTGGCTCTCCCCCGCCCCACTTTCTCACACACACCCCCCACCTCCCGCCCCCATGCCCACCCCATCCCTTCCCAGGCTCAAAATGTCCCAGCACTGGACCATCCGTCCTCCTCACCTCCGATTCTACCTGGAAGCCCTCCCTCCCCACGCCCCTGGGGCCCCTCCCTCCTCGCTGCACGCTGGAGGCCCCGCCCCTTCGCCCCAGTGGGCCCCGCCCTTCGCCCACAGGTGCGCCCCCGGGTGAGATCCCGGGGCCCCCCCGCCCCCGCCCCCCCTCACCTGTGGTACTGAGCCTGAAGAAACTGGAATTCTTCTTTGATGCGGTCGCAGATCTCCAAGATTGAGAACTTGAAGGGCTGGCCGGACTGAAGCGGGGTCTGGGGGTGGGAAGCCGGGGTCTGAGTTCCCGGACGCGCGACACCCCCTACCCCCCGCAGCCCGGCCCCCCACTCACCGGGTGCCTTCCCTGGGGGTACATCCTGTCGATTCGGGAGGACCCCCCCTCCCACGCCGCCTGAGCTTGACGATATGGGGACGGGGGGCGGAGAGGCGGCGGCGGGATGGGAGAGAGGCTGGGGTGGGGGGCTGCCCGAGAAAGAAGGGGGCAGCGGCGTGGGGCAGGGGACCCCGGAGTCCCCCGCCCCCGGAGCGAGCGTGCGGAGTCGCGGGAACCGAGGGGCGCCGAGGGCCCTGCCGGGCGGGGGGCGCGAGGCCGGCGCAGAAGGTCGGGCGAGCAGCGGCCGGTTTCAGAGGCGCGGGCGACGGGCCCCGCGCAGAGCCGCCTCCCTCCGGCGGGGCTCGGCCGGGAGCCGCGGGCAGAGCCGCCTTAAGGTGGCGCCGCCGCCCCCCGGCCCACCCGCCCCGTGCACCCCCGCGACCGCGGCCGCGGCCTTGGGACCACCCCCTCCCTTCCACCAGGGATCAGCGGGGAAACTGAGGCTCGCGTCCAGCCCCGCAAACGTCGCCCCCTCGCCCTCCCTGAGGGCCCATGAGAGAAAAGCCCAATAAATACTTAGTGGCCCACTGTGGGAGTAGCTTGGTGGGGAAGGGGGCAGTTGGAGGCCAGAAATGGCCTTTCTGAGGAAGTGGGCTAAGACAAGGGTCAGGAGGAAGCAGCCTGCGGAGTGCTGGCTGGGAAACCTGCTGGCTGGGAAACCCAGAAAGGGACCAGGTGAGGGATGGGGCTGGAGGGCAGAGCTAGGCCCTTGCCTTTTCCTGGCCTCAGTATTTGCATCTGTAAAATGGCAGAGACAGGGGCTATTTTTAAAGGACACGGCACATGAACAGCCCTCAGCCTGGCCTGGCACAAAGTAGACTCCCGGAGCTGGGTGTTGGGTTCCGGTGGCCATCACCAGCAGACTGGGCTGTCTCCCCTCGCAGACGATGGGCTCCTAGAAAGCACATGTCCCAAGGAGGATGAAAACGAATCTCTGCCATCAGGCTGAGGTCTCTCTGAGGGCAGGGGCTCCATCTCCCATCGCAGACCACAGATATCCAGTGAGGTAGGAGGTGGGACATTCTTATTCCCATCATGCTTCTGAGACACTTCAGGGTTGTTTGTTAAGTCAATCAGCAAACACGTGTTGACAGCCTACTGTGGACCAGACACTGTTCTAGGCACTGGAGCTCAGCAGGGAAGCAGACAGAGAAAATCCCTGGCCTCGTGTTAATAGCTGCCCCTGTGTCATTAGGGGAGTAGGCAGAAGCGTACAAAAGCCCTATCAAATTTATTGAGCATCTATGGTATGCCAGGCATCCTTCCAGGCACCAGGGTGGATGGAGAACAGATTCCTGCCTTCTCTGAGTTCAGGGGATAAAGCAAGATCACAGCTTGGAAATTATGGAATTCTGTGTGCATACAAAGAGGAGTTTAGGGGGCAGTTATAGAGACAGCAGAGGGAATCTACTTATCTGGGGTGTCTGGGAGAGACCTCTTGGAGGAGGTAATGTTGGAGATGAGACCTGGAGGATAAAGATGGGCAGCCATGGGAAGGGAGGGGAAGAGAGATCCTGACGATAAAGATATGAGTGTGTCTGTGTGTTAGAGGGAGTGGGTATTTGATGGCTCCCTATTGCCATCAAGATAAAATCCAAACTCCTCCCTCTTCCCACAAGGCCCTGCACAAACCCCCTCCCCACCCTCCCTTCCCTGATCACAACTCCCTTCACTTTCACCCTCATTCACTCTGCTCCAGCTACACAGGCTCCGCCTCGCTGCTCCTCCTGCTCACCTGGTACAGTCCTGCCCCAGGGCCTTTGCACTTCCTGCTCCCTTTACCTGGAATGCTGTTCCCTTGCTTCTCATCATTCAGGTCTCACCTCAGATGTCGTCTCCTCAGAAAGGCCCTTCCCGGCCACCCCTCTAAGCAGTGCTCACCCACTCCACCCTGTAATTCTCAAACACTGCAACCTATTCTCTCTCTTTCTAGGTCCTATCAGAGTTTGTTTCGTTTGTGTTTTGTTTTGACATGATTGTGTTTCTTCTTGGGTTGTTGTACTCATTATTTGTTTCCCTTGCTAGGTTGTGTAGGGACAGAGCCCGTCTTGGGGCCTGCAGAGACTGGCACACAATAAGTGCTCAGGAAATGAACAGGCGCTGGCGTGAGAAGAAGAAACAGCAGATTCAGCTAAAGCCAGAAACCACTGGCCACACTCCTGCTGGGGAATTCTAAGAAACAGGGGGTTCCACAATTCCATGATGCCGAGAGTTCATCATTCCAAGTTGTGGGGCATCTGAGAAGTCCTAATTCCAAGACCTTTCCAGGAGGTGCCTTACCTCCCCTGGGAAGACAACAGCTCCCCTCTCTGGGCCACTAGTCCAAGCAGTGGTACCCCTTCCTCATGCTCTTCTCCTTCAGAGCCTCTGTCTTCTCCTGGGCCTTCTCTTGACAAAAGCCCTCCACCTGGGGCTTCCCTGGTGGCACGGCAGTTAAGAATCCGCCTGCCAATGCAGGGGACACGGGTTCGAGCCCTGGTCTGGGAAGATCCCACACGCTGGGAGCATCCCACAAGCCCGTGTGCCACAACTACTGAGCTCACGCGTCACAACTACTGAAGCCTGCATGCCTCGAGCCCATGCTCTGCAACGAGAGAAGCCACCGCAATGAGAAGCCCGTGCGCTGTAACGAAGAGTAGCCCCTGCTCGCCACAACTAGAGAAAGCCCGCGTGCAGCAACAAAGACCCAATGCAGCCAAAAAAAAAAAAAAAAGCCCCCCACCTCTTCAAGTTCAACAGCTCCTTCTTGACCCTCATCTCGCAGCTCTGCCCAGAGCAGCCTTTCCTCTCCCTGCCCTCGTGCCCTCCTGACCTGTTGGCCCTCCTTCCTCTCTGAGGGCTGGTCTCTTTCCTCCTAGCCTAGTCACCTGAATGTCACCTTTGCCCACACCTCTGGTTGCCCAGGCTCTGAGCCACCATGTTCTCTTGGAGGCTTCAGGCATCACCTTCATGAAGATGGCTCCAAGCTCTGGCTCCACTCCTGGTCCCTACCCTGAAACCCAGCCCTGTGAGTAGAGCCACCAACTAATGGATGTCCCCTTGGATGTTCCCCAGGCCACTAGATGCAGCACCTTTGCCCAGACCTGTCCCTCACCCTGTCAGGCCCCATTCCACCCTGATCCCTCAAGACAGAGCATCAGCCTAGCCTCTTTTCTCCCCTTCTCCTGCCGTGCAACCCTGCTCCCCATCTACACAGCCCCCTACCTGCACCAGCCCTTCATCCTCTCCCATCTGGACCTCAAGCCACCTTCTCACTCTGAGCAGCTTTCACTATTGTCACCTTCTGTTTGAGTCTGGCCCTCCCTCACTTAAAACCCTCCCATGGCTTTCTATGGTCCTAGGGACAAAGGTCCAGATCTTTAGGCTAGCATCAGATGCCCTGCACCACCTGGCCCAGCCCAGCTTCACTTCCCTCCACCAGTTCAAACACTCTCTGCTCTGGCCACATCAGCCAGATTACCTAATCTGTGTTCCTCCCCACCTCTGGATCTTTGTTTATGTTGTTATCTCTTTCTAGAATTCCCTCCCTCTCCTTTTCTGCCTGGAGAAAATCCATTCTGTCAAGGCCCAACCCAAAAGGCACCTCCTCCAGGCAGCTTCTCCAAAAGGCATCTCGCCCTCCACACACAGACTGTTTAAAGTTGGCAGGTACATGGGTATTTATTCTATAACCACCTCTTCATGGGGAAGATGATGGGGCCCTAGCGAGGACCCGCCCCAGGCCTAGCCTGGGAGGCTCCCAAGGTGGGTGGGACAGAGCTGAGGACACACTGCAGGCCCACCTAATCAGTGCCAGGACAAGGGAGCACCCAGGGCCTAAAGGGCCCAGAGGAGGAACAGGAGCTCTGCCTGGTAAGTTCAGAGAAGGCTTCCTGGAAGAGGGGACTTTTACCCATCAGTTTTTTCCCTCAGCCAGGCACACTCCACAGGGGAGGGTAAATACAGATTTGTGGATTGCCTGAGAAGCCACAAAACCACACACACACACACACACACACACACACACACACACACACACACCCTCTTAGTGTGTGTACTCTGCCAGGAAGGAGGAGATGATTTGCTCTGAGCAGCAGCAACCCGTTTTGGGAGCAGCTTGGAGAATTTGGGGAGGCTCAGCAGTCTGTGAGATGGGGATGAAACAGGAGGGGAGGGGGCAGAGCACAACCTTTGAATGACATAGCCTGAGGACATGACATAAACTGATTACAACCAAATGGGTCCAAGATGGCAGATAAGTCAGACAAGTCAACTTCCAGTAGACCTTGAGCCTCAGTATATGCTCACCGTAGCACATCAACAAGCTGAATGACACACCCACAGGCGCCATGACAATTCCAAGACCAACTATGAGGATCAAAAAGTGGGCAGTGGCCCAATTCCTGGAAATCCCCGCCTCTTCCTAAAATAGCTGGAATACTCCTCCCCCTCATTAGCCTAGGAAATTACCCAGTCCTATAAAAACTGACAACCCCATAGCCTGGTGCGTTTCTCACCTTCTGAGATGGCCCACACTCTGTGGAGTGTGTTTCTCTCTAAATAAATCCACTTCTTACCTATCACTTTGTCTCTCTCTGAATTCTTTCTGCGATGAGACATCAAGAACCTGAGCTTCAGGGCCTCCCTGGTTGCACAGTGGTTAGGAATCTGCCTGCCAGTGCAGGGGACACGGGTTCGAGCCCTGGTCCGGGAAGATCCCACATGCCGTGAGCAACTAAGCCCGTGCGCCACAGCTACTGAGCCTGCACTCTAGAGCCCGTGAGCCACAGCTTCTGAAGCCCACGCGCCTAGAGCCCGTGCTCCACCACAAGAGAAGCCACTGCAGTGAGAAGCCCGCGCACCACAACGAAGAGTAGTCCCCTCTCGCTGCAACTGGAGAAAGCCCTCGGGCAGCAACGAAGACCCAACGCAGCCAAAAATAATAAACAAATAAAATAAATAAAGTAAAAATAAAACTTAAACAACAACAAAAGAAGAACCTCAGCTTCATTAAGTCCTGAAACCAGGTGTGTGATCTCAGTTGGAAGACTGTGGGTTTTGGCCGGGTTTGAGTCTCAGCCACGTGGGTTCAAGTCCCAATCGGAGGTGCACAGTTTCAGGGGGACCCCTAGGCAGCACTTACTTGATAACTCACTGAAATGCCACATCCGGCCAGAGCAGGAGGCAGGGAAAGGACTGCCAGGCATGAGTTACAGCCTGGGCAGTCTAGCACAACCTTCTCATTTCTCCGGGAAGGCTTTCCCCAGCTAACTCATTTGCCATCCAGGGCTTCAAGCAGCACTCCTCTGGGGTCTCAGTTTCCCCATCTGCAAAACCCAGGGGGAGGATGCAAAACTGGGGAAAAGGGCTTAGCTTTTGATCTCTCCCCTCCCACTGTACAGAAAGACTCAGTCCCGGTTCCTGGCTGGGTTTTTATGATGTGGATGTTTTTGCTTTTTTTTTTTTTTTTTATAAAGGAAAAAGCTGAGAAGCAGCCCTGGGACACGGGATTGTTCAGACCACCTTAAATCAGCCTCACCGCCCCAGCTACTGTGGAAATTCCTTTCTCCGCGGTGGTTGGCTGGGCGCACCAGCCAATCAGCCCGCGGAGCTCCCACATGGGTCCGTGACGCCACAATGAGCGCTGGCCAATGGGGATCAAGGAACCGGCAACCAATGGCAGAAGGCGCTAGGATCGGCTGGGCCAATCGGAAGGCGGCGAGGCTCTCCCAGCGGGGTATGGAGAGTGTGGCTCCCCCTCCCTAAGAGAAGCTAAGACCCTCGTGGACGCCTGATCCTAGCGGTTTTGGGGCGGGGTGGGGGGTGAACTCCAGCTCCGTTAGTATCCAAAAAACAGGAAGAAGCGATCCACCACATAAGCCTGGCGGGTCTTCCCTTAAAAACAAGAGTCCCTCGTCCAACATACTACCTTGCAAAAGCCTGGCCAGCAGGCTGGACCGACTAGCGTCTTTCGCCCTATTTCACAGATAGGTCAGCTGAGGTAGAGACGTTAAGTCACTGCGGACGCTCGGGGAAGAACTGAGACTCTCACTCGAGCTCGGAGGCTCCCAGCATGGTTCAGTTTCTGTCTTCAGGTCGGATGGGCCCAGGGGTAGGCGAGGAGAGGGGGTTGCTGGTCCCCGCGCCTCAGTTTCCCCGGGCGCGAGCGGGAGAGTAGACTGGAGCAGGGGTTCTACGAAAGACTACGAGCCCCAGAAGCTCCTGCGCGGCGCTCGCCCGGGCTGTCAATCAAAGTAACGTGGGTCCCTCTCCGACCCGCGCTCCCCCGCCCGCCGCCTTTCTCCTGCCAGCGCCCGCTCCCTCCCCGTCGGCTCCGGGCCCGGCGCGGTATAATTACAGCCCATTGATCCGACCCGGGCCGGGAAAGCGGCTCCCTCGGGGAGGCCAAGCCTTTGGCTTCCGACTTCGCCAACCTCTGCCTACCGACCCCTAGCCGAGCTGCTGGGCCACCAGCCAGGCCTGTCCCCTCCTGCTGGCCAGGGCTCGCAGGTGACCTCTGAGCCTCGGTTACCTTGGCGGTGAGCCCCCCTCAGAAAAATTACACACAGGTTTCCTTCCACCCAAGAACTTGGGGCGCCCTCCTGCCCTGTTCTAGCGCCCCCCACCTCCTCATGTGACCTAGAGACTCTTGAGGGCCTCTCGCTGGGCCACAGTTTTCCCACCTGTACAGTGAGATGGTTGCACAAGACTTATTCATGAAACCAATGCTTTCTGCTGGCCCCAAGTGAGCAGCCAGGGCTAGGCCATGCAGGAGGTGTTCCTGAGTTTGGGGAAGTAGGGGGAAACCAAGCACATAGCTCTCAGACCCCTGAGAGTGGTCAGGGCTGGGGAAAAGGGAGGCACTGGGGTGGAGGTGGGGGTGGGGGCAGAGCCAGGAGTGAAGTGTCTGCTTGGGAAGATGGAAAGGCTTCCTAGATGTCAGGTGGGGGTGTTTAAGCTGGTGTTCTGCAGAATGCATAGGAGTTGCCTCATTTGAGCTGTGCCTTTATATAACCCTAGACCAACATGGAAGAGGAAAGATGGGGCAACTTTAAACCCTGCCCTGGAATTGAGAAGCCTTGAGCTCTGACCCCTTGTCTTGCTGAGTGGACCTCTGAACATTCCCTGGCTGTGAAGTGGGGAGTGGACACACCCATGGGTGTAATACCCCTCTGCCTACTTTCACAAGGGTCCATAAAGTCCCAGTAGGCTCTGGCCAGTGGGAGATGAGAAACTGCAGCCAATGGCTAGAGGCACTAGCATTGGCTTCGGGCTCCAAACTTCAGCCTACCCCTGGGCAAGAACTGGGCAGCTCAGGGGAAAAAAAGAAAGGGCTTTTGGAAGCCCAGGGTGGAGCTGGGCTCAGTGGGTAACCTTATCTGGAATACGAGGTTGATAATAGAATCTTCAAATAAGTTCAAGTCTATAAAGTACTTAAAATAATTCATAGTAAATGCTCAGAACCGGGTAGCCATTTGCACTCCCTTTATGCTCCAAAGGGCCCTTCTCTCCCAGCCTCACTTCACACCCCACAGCTGGGCTATGCACTCACTCTCCACTCCTCCCATATTTTTGATCACCCAAATGTGAATCAGTTCTCATTCTTCCCTCTGCTCAAGAATCTTCCACAGCTCGCCATCACCCTCAGAGTAAATCCAAACTCCCCACCTCTGTCTACATGATCCTACCCCCATCAATTTCCTACTCTCACCCCTCCCTCTCTCCTCACTCACTCCCTTCCAGCCACACCGACCTCCTACTGTCCTCCAACACACCAGACATGGTCCTGCCTCAGGGCCTTCGCACAAGCTGTTTCCTCTGCCTAGACCACAGCTGGCTCAAAACATCAGCACCTGGGGAGGCCTGGCCTGGCCAGCCTGGCTGCAATAGCCCCCAACCTCCCTACCTGGTCAGTCTCTATCATTTCACTTCCTTCAGAAGCCTCATCACTCTCTGAACACCTACAGTTTATTTGCTTGTGTGTTTATGGTCTGTCCAGGCCCAACACAATGCCTGCCTCACGTATCTATTGGGAAGATAAAGGGATGAGCTTAGAGAGGGTCAGAGCCTCTCCCAGGTCACCCAACATGTGGGGCAGGGCCCCAGAGCCCCTGACAACCTGCCCAGTGCTAACCCAACCTGCAGGGGTCCCCTGCAACCTGAAGGCCTGGGTTCAAATCCTACCTTAGCTGCTGTGTTGCTGTGATTCTGTAAAATGGGGGTAATGACAGAAATTTCTTCATCCTGTGTCATAGGACTCCCGGCATGGCATGCAGAACTTCCCAGACCAGGGATCGAACCCCCGTCCCTGCAGTGGAAGCACAGAGTCTTAACCACTGGACTGCCAGGGAAGTCCGAGGCATCCCCTATTTTTAAACTCCTGGGGTCTCCTTGTCAATGTAGCCATTCCAGACCCTCACCCTCTGGACCCTCCCATCTGGCGTCTCTGTGAGCTGTGTCTCCATCTCTCCCCTGGGGCTGGGGAGGTGGGGGTGGGGGGGGTGCTCCCTGCTGGACCGCAGACTCACCCAGCCCCCAGGCACTGCACAGGTGTGGGTGGAACCCTGTGGCCTCATATGAAACTTACTCCCTTACTTCTGGTTTGCAGGGAGACATTTTATCCTCTCTGGGCCTCAGTTTACTCATCTGGAAAAGGGGGCTGCCCTTGGTAATGGTACCCATGGCGGTTATTACTCTGGGCTAGCTGCTCTATTCAGTTGACCTGGTGTCTGATGCTCACAACTACGCTGCAAAGTAGGGGATGAAACCTGCAGTGGACCAGGCAGAACTGCCTCCAGGCTTCTGCCCTGGCCTCCCTCTGCCTGGAACACCTCCCCGCCCCTAGCCATCTTCCTGAGGCAGGCTCCTTCAGTGATCCAGGTCTCGGCTCAAATGTCACCTCCTCAGAGAGGCCTCCTCCCATCTCCTGGCTCAAGTAGCCCCCTGTCATTCTCTGTCTCCTGCCCTTGTTGGATTTTTCTTCCTAGCACTTGACTGTTCTTGGAAATTATCTTATTCGCTGGTTTATTTGTTGTCTGTCTTCCCTACACGCTGTGGGTTCCACTAAGGGCAAGAGGGGCCCTGTCCTGGGTCCAGGGCAGCCACCACAGAGCCTGGTACACATCAGGCGCCCAATAAATTCCGGTTGCCGGTCGGTCTGGCTTGGGAGTGGGGGGAGGGGAGGCGGCCAGGGCCAGAGACGCCTAGGGATCTATCCAAGGTCACAGAGAGCCGCGCTCCGGGTGGGCGCTCGGTGGCTGGCGTCCTGGGGTTCCGGGGCCACCCCCCCCCCCTGCAGTTCAGGCTGAGGGTGCCGCGTGCCAGGTGGTCGTCCCCTCGTTCCCCGCGCCGCCGCGGCTGGGGAACACACCGGTAACCACGTGGGCCGGGCCAGCGCGTCACCCCAACTGGCCGGGACAGGCCCAGTGGGGCACGGGGAGCGCGGGCACCGCCCCTTCCCCGCCCGGGATCCAGGAGGCCGAGGAGGGGGAGGAGGAAACGGAGGGGACAAAGCGGGAGGAGGCGGAGTGGCGGGGGGAGGGGCAGAGGGCGAAGGGGGCGGGGGAGGAAGGGGCTGAGGGGCGGGGAGGGGGAGGAGGACGCGAGGGGGCGGAGGGTCAAGGGCGGGGAGAAGCGGGCTTCCTGGCCTGGCCCGCGCGCAGCAACCCGGCCCGGGGGGCTGGGTGAGTGGGAGAGGTTTTCGGGGGAGGGTGTTGGGGGAGCACTAGAGAGGTCGGCTGAGAGGCGGGGATGGCGGAGAGGGAGCATAGTAGGAGGGAGAGATCAAGGGGGAGGAGCGACAGATAGAGAAGGACCTTGAAGGACAGAAACAAAGCTGGAGAGACAGAGACCCAGAGGCTCCCGGAAGCAGTGGGGGTGAAGAGATAGAGAGGGGCAGATCCCGGGAGAGACCCTCAGAGCAGGATGCTTGGCTGTGGGAGGGGGGCTTGGGGCGCATGCAGCTCCCTCTTGCAGCTCCTAAAGTCAGAAAACATCTAAATACTACGCGGGCTTCCTCCCGGGGCCCTGCCTCTGTCTCCCCTCCAGCCGGGCCCCTCTGCGCCCCCAGAAGATCTTGCTCATCGTGCACCTGGCTGCGCCCCTTCTCCGCTCAAACACCTTCCATGGCTCCCTGCAGATGGCTCTCCCACTGAGCAGGCTTCGTCCTGCAGGGCTGGCCCAGGCCCACCCATCTCGCTGGCTCCTTTGCCATTTTCTCACTTTCTCCCTAGATCTTCCATGAACACCTATTGTGTGCCAGGCAGGAGTCTAAACCCTGGGGATTCAGCAGTGACCAAAACAGACCCAATTCCTATTGTCCTGAAACTCATCTCAGAGTGGGGAAAAGCAGAGGACAGGGAATATTTGTTGACCTAAGTTGTTCACAGCGATCAATGCTGTGAAGATAAAGCGAGCAGGAGAGAGGGGGTGGTGATGGCGGGGAGTGTGCTGGCTGTGGGGACAGTGTGTTCCATGCAGAGGGTCAGGCCCAGAGGTGGCACCGTGCTTGGACACCCTCAGACACGGAAAAGAGGCCAGTTAGAATGAAGGCCCCTGAGCAAGGGGAGCGGCCATAGCTCTGCCCACCTGCAGTGGATCCAGGCTAAGATCTGGACCCGGCAGCTTGCATCTTCCCACATCAGAATCCTGGTTCCGTGGCTGTGTGCCCGGGGCCAGTCACTTTATATCTCAAGCCTCAGTTTCTTTATCTGTAAAATGGTCCTTCCTTCACCAGGCATTTTCAAGAACTGATTGAGAGCTGTAGCTGAAGCCCTGAGCCGAAGCCAGAGCATGGTAGATGTTCAGCATATTGCAGCCATCTATGATTTCTGTTATCCTTAGGATTTGCATTACTTTCCTGATTATTTTTTAAATATGTATTTATTTATTTATTTGGTTGCACCGGGTCTTAGTTGCAGCAGGTGGGCTCCTTAGTTGTGGTATGCGAATTCTTAGTTGTGGCGTGCATGTGGGATCTAGTCCCCTGACCAGGGATGGAACCCGAGCCCCCTGCATTGGGAGCGCGGAGTCTTAACCACTGCACCACCAGGGAAGTCCCCTGATTATTTCTGTTTGTGCCTAGCGGGGCTGAGAGCTCCGCCAGCCAGCAGAGGGCAGGAGACCGGCTGTGGCCCTGCCTTGTTTTGTGACTTTGACAACTTCCTACCCTTCCTCCGGCCTCAGTTTTCCTGTCTGCACAATGGGGAGAGCATGTGGTCACTCCAAGATCTCTGATTCCACGTCACTGCAGCTTCTTTTTGTTTCTCCAAGTCCAAGGCGCAAACACACAGACTCTGGAAGGAGGAAGGCCGCGTAAATATTTGACGCAGTAGATGTACCTGGCCCGCCTGGACTGTGAATGTTTAATGTGTCACATCCTAGTTTTCGCTGGCCTTCACAGGATGTTTTTCTCCCCAGCTCGGGAATCTGTTAGTCCTTGACCCCTCCTGAGCCCTGGAGGCCAAACCAGGAGGAGGAGGTGGGCCTGGCTCTTGGGGGGGGGGGGCTGGGGTGCAGGATGGGTGTGTGGGGACGGGGCTGGGTCAGTCTCATGCCACTCTGGGGCCTGTGGGACTCTCCAACGCTGTGGACATCATTGTGTGCACTGGGAAGTCAAGGCTCAGAGAGAGTCAGGGAGCCTCACACCCCGGTGCACACAGATCCCTCCCTGGAAAGACCCCTAGAAAGGGGGAGTGGGCTGGAAGAGGGGACTCCCAGAAGGCCTGGGGTCTAGGTGGGGGGCGGGGAGTCAGAAGGGATGGCTTCACCCAGTCCTGTGCCCCAGGAGCTTTGAGCATAGCTCTGGCTCCTCCTCCTCCTCCTTTCTGCCCCTCCCCCTCGCCTCCCTCCCCCCCATTGCTCCTTCATTCTCTCTCATCCCTCCTCCCCATCCCCCTCCGTCCCCCTCTCTTCTTTGCTTCTCTCCCGTGTGTGTACTCTGCCAGGAAGGAGGAGATGATTTGCTCTGAGCAGCAGCAACCCGTTTTGGGAGCAGCTTGGAGAATTTGGGGAGGCTCAGCAGTCTGTGAGATGGGGATGAAACAGGAGGGGAGGGGGCAGAGCACAACCTTTGAATGACATAGCCTGAGGACATGACATAAACTGATTACAACCAAATGGGTCCAAGATGGCAGATAAGTCAGACAAGTCAACTTCCAGTAGACCTTGAGCCTCAGTATATGCTCACCGTAGCACATCAACAAGCTGAATGACACACCCACAGGCGCCATGACAATTCCAAGACCAACTATGAGGATCAAAAAGTGGGCAGTGGCCCAATTCCTGGAAATCCCCGCCTCTTCCTAAAATAGCTGGAATACTCCTCCCCCTCATTAGCCTAGGAAATTACCCAGTCCTATAAAAACTGACAACCCCATAGCCTGGTGCGTTTCTCACCTTCTGAGATGGCCCACACTCTGTGGAGTGTGTTTCTCTCTAAATAAATCCACTTCTTACCTATCACTTTGTCTCTCTCTGAATTCTTTCTGCGATGAGACATCAAGAACCTGAGCTTCAGGGCCTCCCTGGTTGCACAGTGGTTAGGAATCTGCCTGCCAGTGCAGGGGACACGGGTTCGAGCCCTGGTCCGGGAAGATCCCACATGCCGTGAGCAACTAAGCCCGTGCGCCACAGCTACTGAGCCTGCACTCTAGAGCCCGTGAGCCACAGCTTCTGAAGCCCACGCGCCTAGAGCCCGTGCTCCACCACAAGAGAAGCCACTGCAGTGAGAAGCCCGCGCACCACAACGAAGAGTAGTCCCCTCTCGCTGCAACTGGAGAAAGCCCTCGGGCAGCAACGAAGACCCAACGCAGCCAAAAATAATAAACAAATAAAATAAATAAAGTAAAAATAAAACTTAAACAACAACAAAAGAAGAACCTCAGCTTCATTAAGTCCTGAAACCAGGTGTGTGATCTCAGTTGGAAGACTGTGGGTTTTGGCCGGGTTTGAGTCTCAGCCACGTGGGTTCAAGTCCCAATCGGAGGTGCACAGTTTCAGGGGGACCCCTAGGCAGCACTTACTTGATAACTCACTGAAATGCCACATCCGGCCAGAGCAGGAGGCAGGGAAAGGACTGCCAGGCATGAGTTACAGCCTGGGCAGTCTAGCACAACCTTCTCATTTCTCCGGGAAGGCTTTCCCCAGCTAACTCATTTGCCATCCAGGGCTTCAAGCAGCACTCCTCTGGGGTCTCAGTTTCCCCATCTGCAAAACCCAGGGGGAGGATGCAAAACTGGGGAAAAGGGCTTAGCTTTTGATCTCTCCCCTCCCACTGTACAGAAAGACTCAGTCCCGGTTCCTGGCTGGGTTTTTATGATGTGGATGTTTTTGCTTTTTTTTTTTTTTTTTATAAAGGAAAAAGCTGAGAAGCAGCCCTGGGACACGGGATTGTTCAGACCACCTTAAATCAGCCTCACCGCCCCAGCTACTGTGGAAATTCCTTTCTCCGCGGTGGTTGGCTGGGCGCACCAGCCAATCAGCCCGCGGAGCTCCCACATGGGTCCGTGACGCCACAATGAGCGCTGGCCAATGGGGATCAAGGAACCGGCAACCAATGGCAGAAGGCGCTAGGATCGGCTGGGCCAATCGGAAGGCGGCGAGGCTCTCCCAGCGGGGTATGGAGAGTGTGGCTCCCCCTCCCTAAGAGAAGCTAAGACCCTCGTGGACGCCTGATCCTAGCGGTTTTGGGGCGGGGTGGGGGGTGAACTCCAGCTCCGTTAGTATCCAAAAAACAGGAAGAAGCGATCCACCACATAAGCCTGGCGGGTCTTCCCTTAAAAACAAGAGTCCCTCGTCCAACATACTACCTTGCAAAAGCCTGGCCAGCAGGCTGGACCGACTAGCGTCTTTCGCCCTATTTCACAGATAGGTCAGCTGAGGTAGAGACGTTAAGTCACTGCGGACGCTCGGGGAAGAACTGAGACTCTCACTCGAGCTCGGAGGCTCCCAGCATGGTTCAGTTTCTGTCTTCAGGTCGGATGGGCCCAGGGGTAGGCGAGGAGAGGGGGTTGCTGGTCCCCGCGCCTCAGTTTCCCCGGGCGCGAGCGGGAGAGTAGACTGGAGCAGGGGTTCTACGAAAGACTACGAGCCCCAGAAGCTCCTGCGCGGCGCTCGCCCGGGCTGTCAATCAAAGTAACGTGGGTCCCTCTCCGACCCGCGCTCCCCCGCCCGCCGCCTTTCTCCTGCCAGCGCCCGCTCCCTCCCCGTCGGCTCCGGGCCCGGCGCGGTATAATTACAGCCCATTGATCCGACCCGGGCCGGGAAAGCGGCTCCCTCGGGGAGGCCAAGCCTTTGGCTTCCGACTTCGCCAACCTCTGCCTACCGACCCCTAGCCGAGCTGCTGGGCCACCAGCCAGGCCTGTCCCCTCCTGCTGGCCAGGGCTCGCAGGTGACCTCTGAGCCTCGGTTACCTTGGCGGTGAGCCCCCCTCAGAAAAATTACACACAGGTTTCCTTCCACCCAAGAACTTGGGGCGCCCTCCTGCCCTGTTCTAGCGCCCCCCACCTCCTCATGTGACCTAGAGACTCTTGAGGGCCTCTCGCTGGGCCACAGTTTTCCCACCTGTACAGTGAGATGGTTGCACAAGACTTATTCATGAAACCAATGCTTTCTGCTGGCCCCAAGTGAGCAGCCAGGGCTAGGCCATGCAGGAGGTGTTCCTGAGTTTGGGGAAGTAGGGGGAAACCAAGCACATAGCTCTCAGACCCCTGAGAGTGGTCAGGGCTGGGGAAAAGGGAGGCACTGGGGTGGAGGTGGGGGTGGGGGCAGAGCCAGGAGTGAAGTGTCTGCTTGGGAAGATGGAAAGGCTTCCTAGATGTCAGGTGGGGGTGTTTAAGCTGGTGTTCTGCAGAATGCATAGGAGTTGCCTCATTTGAGCTGTGCCTTTATATAACCCTAGACCAACATGGAAGAGGAAAGATGGGGCAACTTTAAACCCTGCCCTGGAATTGAGAAGCCTTGAGCTCTGACCCCTTGTCTTGCTGAGTGGACCTCTGAACATTCCCTGGCTGTGAAGTGGGGAGTGGACACACCCATGGGTGTAATACCCCTCTGCCTACTTTCACAAGGGTCCATAAAGTCCCAGTAGGCTCTGGCCAGTGGGAGATGAGAAACTGCAGCCAATGGCTAGAGGCACTAGCATTGGCTTCGGGCTCCAAACTTCAGCCTACCCCTGGGCAAGAACTGGGCAGCTCAGGGGAAAAAAAGAAAGGGCTTTTGGAAGCCCAGGGTGGAGCTGGGCTCAGTGGGTAACCTTATCTGGAATACGAGGTTGATAATAGAATCTTCAAATAAGTTCAAGTCTATAAAGTACTTAAAATAATTCATAGTAAATGCTCAGAACCGGGTAGCCATTTGCACTCCCTTTATGCTCCAAAGGGCCCTTCTCTCCCAGCCTCACTTCACACCCCACAGCTGGGCTATGCACTCACTCTCCACTCCTCCCATATTTTTGATCACCCAAATGTGAATCAGTTCTCATTCTTCCCTCTGCTCAAGAATCTTCCACAGCTCGCCATCACCCTCAGAGTAAATCCAAACTCCCCACCTCTGTCTACATGATCCTACCCCCATCAATTTCCTACTCTCACCCCTCCCTCTCTCCTCACTCACTCCCTTCCAGCCACACCGACCTCCTACTGTCCTCCAACACACCAGACATGGTCCTGCCTCAGGGCCTTCGCACAAGCTGTTTCCTCTGCCTAGACCACAGCTGGCTCAAAACATCAGCACCTGGGGAGGCCTGGCCTGGCCAGCCTGGCTGCAATAGCCCCCAACCTCCCTACCTGGTCAGTCTCTATCATTTCACTTCCTTCAGAAGCCTCATCACTCTCTGAACACCTACAGTTTATTTGCTTGTGTGTTTATGGTCTGTCCAGGCCCAACACAATGCCTGCCTCACGTATCTATTGGGAAGATAAAGGGATGAGCTTAGAGAGGGTCAGAGCCTCTCCCAGGTCACCCAACATGTGGGGCAGGGCCCCAGAGCCCCTGACAACCTGCCCAGTGCTAACCCAACCTGCAGGGGTCCCCTGCAACCTGAAGGCCTGGGTTCAAATCCTACCTTAGCTGCTGTGTTGCTGTGATTCTGTAAAATGGGGGTAATGACAGAAATTTCTTCATCCTGTGTCATAGGACTCCCGGCATGGCATGCAGAACTTCCCAGACCAGGGATCGAACCCCCGTCCCTGCAGTGGAAGCACAGAGTCTTAACCACTGGACTGCCAGGGAAGTCCGAGGCATCCCCTATTTTTAAACTCCTGGGGTCTCCTTGTCAATGTAGCCATTCCAGACCCTCACCCTCTGGACCCTCCCATCTGGCGTCTCTGTGAGCTGTGTCTCCATCTCTCCCCTGGGGCTGGGGAGGTGGGGGTGGGGGGGGTGCTCCCTGCTGGACCGCAGACTCACCCAGCCCCCAGGCACTGCACAGGTGTGGGTGGAACCCTGTGGCCTCATATGAAACTTACTCCCTTACTTCTGGTTTGCAGGGAGACATTTTATCCTCTCTGGGCCTCAGTTTACTCATCTGGAAAAGGGGGCTGCCCTTGGTAATGGTACCCATGGCGGTTATTACTCTGGGCTAGCTGCTCTATTCAGTTGACCTGGTGTCTGATGCTCACAACTACGCTGCAAAGTAGGGGATGAAACCTGCAGTGGACCAGGCAGAACTGCCTCCAGGCTTCTGCCCTGGCCTCCCTCTGCCTGGAACACCTCCCCGCCCCTAGCCATCTTCCTGAGGCAGGCTCCTTCAGTGATCCAGGTCTCGGCTCAAATGTCACCTCCTCAGAGAGGCCTCCTCCCATCTCCTGGCTCAAGTAGCCCCCTGTCATTCTCTGTCTCCTGCCCTTGTTGGATTTTTCTTCCTAGCACTTGACTGTTCTTGGAAATTATCTTATTCGCTGGTTTATTTGTTGTCTGTCTTCCCTACACGCTGTGGGTTCCACTAAGGGCAAGAGGGGCCCTGTCCTGGGTCCAGGGCAGCCACCACAGAGCCTGGTACACATCAGGCGCCCAATAAATTCCGGTTGCCGGTCGGTCTGGCTTGGGAGTGGGGGGAGGGGAGGCGGCCAGGGCCAGAGACGCCTAGGGATCTATCCAAGGTCACAGAGAGCCGCGCTCCGGGTGGGCGCTCGGTGGCTGGCGTCCTGGGGTTCCGGGGCCACCCCCCCCCCCTGCAGTTCAGGCTGAGGGTGCCGCGTGCCAGGTGGTCGTCCCCTCGTTCCCCGCGCCGCCGCGGCTGGGGAACACACCGGTAACCACGTGGGCCGGGCCAGCGCGTCACCCCAACTGGCCGGGACAGGCCCAGTGGGGCACGGGGAGCGCGGGCACCGCCCCTTCCCCGCCCGGGATCCAGGAGGCCGAGGAGGGGGAGGAGGAAACGGAGGGGACAAAGCGGGAGGAGGCGGAGTGGCGGGGGGAGGGGCAGAGGGCGAAGGGGGCGGAGGAGGAAGGGGCTGAGGGGCGGGGAGGGGGAGGAGGACGCGAGGGGGCGGAGGGTCAAGGGCGGGGAGAAGCGGGCTTCCTGGCCTGGCCCGCGCGCAGCAACCCGGCCCGGGGGGCTGGGTGAGTGGGAGAGGTTTTCGGGGGAGGGTGTTGGGGGAGCACTAGAGAGGTCGGCTGAGAGGCGGGGATGGCGGAGAGGGAGCATAGTAGGAGGGAGAGATCAAGGGGGAGGAGCGACAGATAGAGAAGGACCTTGAAGGACAGAAACAAAGCTGGAGAGACAGAGACCCAGAGGCTCCCGGAAGCAGTGGGGGTGAAGAGATAGAGAGGGGCAGATCCCGGGAGAGACCCTCAGAGCAGGATGCTTGGCTGTGGGAGGGGGGCTTGGGGCGCATGCAGCTCCCTCTTGCAGCTCCTAAAGTCAGAAAACATCTAAATACTACGCGGGCTTCCTCCCGGGGCCCTGCCTCTGTCTCCCCTCCAGCCGGGCCCCTCTGCGACCCCAGAAGATCTTGCTCATCGTGCACCTGGCTGCGCCCCTTCTCCGCTCAAACACCTTCCATGGCTCCCTGCAGATGGCTCTCCCACTGAGCAGGCTTCGTCCTGCAGGGCTGGCCCAGGCCCACCCATCTCGCTGGCTCCTTTGCCATTTTCTCACTTTCTCCCTAGATCTTCCATGAACACCTATTGTGTGCCAGGCAGGAGTCTAAACCCTGGGGATTCAGCAGTGACCAAAACAGACCCAATTCCTATTGTCCTGAAACTCATCTCAGAGTGGGGAAAAGCAGAGGACAGGGAATATTTGTTGACCTAAGTTGTTCACAGCGATCAATGCTGTGAAGATAAAGCGAGCAGGAGAGAGGGGGTGGTGATGGCGGGGAGTGTGCTGGCTGTGGGGACAGTGTGTTCCATGCAGAGGGTCAGGCCCAGAGGTGGCACCGTGCTTGGACACCCTCAGACACGGAAAAGAGGCCAGTTAGAATGAAGGCCCCTGAGCAAGGGGAGCGGCCATAGCTCTGCCCACCTGCAGTGGATCCAGGCTAAGATCTGGACCCGGCAGCTTGCATCTTCCCACATCAGAATCCTGGTTCCGTGGCTGTGTGCCCGGGGCCAGTCACTTTATATCTCAAGCCTCAGTTTCTTTATCTGTAAAATGGTCCTTCCTTCACCAGGCATTTTCAAGAACTGATTGAGAGCTGTAGCTGAAGCCCTGAGCCGAAGCCAGAGCATGGTAGATGTTCAGCATATTGCAGCCATCTATGATTTCTGTTATCCTTAGGATTTGCATTACTTTCCTGATTATTTTTTAAATATGTATTTATTTATTTATTTGGTTGCACCGGGTCTTAGTTGCAGCAGGTGGGCTCCTTAGTTGTGGTATGCGAATTCTTAGTTGTGGCGTGCATGTGGGATCTAGTCCCCTGACCAGGGATGGAACCCGAGCCCCCTGCATTGGGAGCGCGGAGTCTTAACCACTGCACCACCAGGGAAGTCCCCTGATTATTTCTGTTTGTGCCTAGCGGGGCTGAGAGCTCCGCCAGCCAGCAGAGGGCAGGAGACCGGCTGTGGCCCTGCCTTGTTTTGTGACTTTGACAACTTCCTACCCTTCCTCCGGCCTCAGTTTTCCTGTCTGCACAATGGGGAGAGCATGTGGTCACTCCAAGATCTCTGATTCCACGTCACTGCAGCTTCTTTTTGTTTCTCCAAGTCCAAGGCGCAAACACACAGACTCTGGAAGGAGGAAGGCCGCGTAAATATTTGACGCAGTAGATGTACCTGGCCCGCCTGGACTGTGAATGTTTAATGTGTCACATCCTAGTTTTCGCTGGCCTTCACAGGATGTTTTTCTCCCCAGCTCGGGAATCTGTTAGTCCTTGACCCCTCCTGATATCTCCATCCTCCCTCTTGCCCCCCTCCTCCCTCCCGCCTTCCCCCTCCTCCTCTTCCTCCCGCCTCATTAAGCGTGCCCGCGGCGCGGGGCCCATTAGCGGATCAATTAGCCGAGGTCTCCGGCAGCCCGGTCGTTCAGCGCGGGAGGCCGCACCTCCGCCCGCCCCGGCTTCCCGGCCGCGATCGCGTACCTCCAGGACCCTCTGGTCTCGCTCCCCCACTGCGGACTCCTGGGCCCGCCCTATACCCTCCCCAGCCCCACGGGCGGGATGAGGCCCACAGGGAGACCCCAGGTCACAGATGTGTCCGTGGCTAGGCAGGACCCCTTCTGCTTCGAAGACCCCTGGGGGGGCTGTCGGGTTTGCCCCCCTCCCCAACGCCCTTCATCTTCCAGCAACATCAGTAATAATAATATCAGCTGACGGCTGGTGAGCCCTTCCTTGCAGGCTTTCTGCTAATCCTCGGAACCCGCTTCCCAGAAACAGATCAGACCAGTGATTTCACTTGCCTCACTCCCCATAGCTCCTCTGCCTGCTGACACCTGCTGACACATTTTGTATTTTCCTACCCCCGGCCACAGGGCGGGGACTTAAGTGTCCTGTTTCCTGCTGTGTCCCCGGGGCTCAGAGTAGGGGTGCAATAAATGAATGAATGAAAAAGATGAATAAATGAATGGGTGGGTGTGGGTGAGGGTCTGCTAAAGCACTTTCCACAGAGTCAGTAATAGGATCTTCATGACAACCGTGGGTTCTGTGATTATACCCATTTTACGGATAGGGAGGGAAAACCAAGAACCAGAGTGGTGAAGCCACTTGCTTGGATCACCCTGCTGTGAGAGGAAGAGCCAGGATTTAAACCCATGCTGGAGACCCCATGCCCAGAACCAGTATGTGACAATAACAACCACTGTTCCCTTCCAGGGGTGGGGGTGTCCCAGAGCCTTGCTTTGGGGGGAGGGTCAGGGGTGGCCTTCAGAAAAGTGACTTCTGGGAGTCCTGGGGGATTAGAACAGGGGAGGGGGCAGGGGAAAAACACTGTTCCAGGCAGAAGGAACAGCATGTGCAAAGGCCGCTAGGCAAGGAACAGCCAGATGTTTCAACCTGGCTGCAGCCTGCTGGGAAGGAATGATTAGAGGGCTGGGTAGCAGGCCCTCGGGGTCTCCTGGGCCTAGAATTTATTCCAAGGACCATGGAGGCCAAAAATTATCTATTCTTTAAATCCTTTTTAAAAACTGTGAAATAGAACACACAGAAGAGTGCCCTGATTGTAAGCAAACAATTTGATGAATTATCACAAAGTGAATACACTCGTGTAATCAACTCCCAAATTACCGTCACCCTTAGAAGTCTCCTTTGGTAACTCCGTGACATCTGGTGCTATAGGTCCTTTGGGCCCGTTTTTGTTCTTTATATAAGTGGAGTCACACAGCATTGACTTTTTCATACCCAGCTTCTTCAGTGTTCTGTGTGCGAGATGTATGGTGTCAAGTGCGGTGAGGTCTGGTTCTTTTTCTGGCTGCATAGTATTCCACGGGCAGCTAATGTCACAACTTACCCTCTGCCCTTTGATGGACAGCTGGTGGTTTCCAGTTCGGGGCAATGAGGACTGATTACAGCTGCTGTAAACATTCTTGTGGCACGTGTGTTGGGTGGATCCAGCATTCAAATCCAGGGGTATCACTGGGTGCTAAGCAGCCTTCTGAGGCAGATATAACAATTTACACTCCCCAAGTGAGGGGTAGAATGAGTTCTGGTTTTCAGCACAAGGATATACATTAAGCAGGGAGTGATCCCATCTCACTGGCATTTTTGGAGGTGATTTGGCTGCAGTGGGGGAGGGGCGGGGCCCAGCAGGAGGGTCCCCCTGTCCCCTCTCTGCCTCCTCTTTCTCTCCTTAGGGACAGGAGACATTTACCCTGAGGTTGGCTGTCCATCATCACCCCTCTGTCTCTCCCTCCTTCCCTTCCTGTGCCCTTGGCCCCCATGCGAACCCACTGGATTGGGCAGACAGGTGAGAATCCCTTGGATCCCTCGTGCTCCCAGCTCCTTGAGGGTGGGATTTCTGTGGCATGAAGCCCTTGTGAAGATCTTACAAAGTCCAGATGACTGTCCCCACTCTCCACCCACCTCCCCGCCACCAGGCCCATATCCTGGGTGGGGAGCCTGAAGTTCTCTTAGTTTTTATTATTAAATTTTTTGGCCGCAGCACGGGGCATGTGGGATCTTAGTTCCCCGACCAGGGATCGAACCCACACCCCCTGCACGGAAGGCGGCGAGGCTCTCCCAGCGGGGTATGGAGAGTGTGGCTCCCCCTCCCTAAGAGAAGCTAAGACCCTCGTGGACGCCTGATCCTAGCGGTTTTGGGGCGGGGTGGGGGGTGAACTCCAGCTCCGTTAGTATCCAAAAAACAGGAAGAAGCGATCCACCACATAAGCCTGGCGGGTCTTCCC
Source organism: Physeter macrocephalus (assembly GCF_002837175.3). Classification (NCBI taxonomy): domain Eukaryota; kingdom Metazoa; phylum Chordata; class Mammalia; order Artiodactyla; family Physeteridae; genus Physeter; species Physeter macrocephalus. The sequence continues at coordinate 22,003,719 of NC_041215.1, read as the reverse complement.
TTAAAAACAAGAGTCCCTCGTCCAACATACTACCTTGCAAAAGCCTGGCCAGCAGGCTGGACCGACTAGCGTCTTTCGCCCTATTTCACAGATAGGTCAGCTGAGGTAGAGACGTTAAGTCACTGCGGACGCTCGGGGAAGAACTGAGACTCTCACTCGAGCTCGGAGGCTCCCAGCATGGTTCAGTTTCTGTCTTCAGGTCGGATGGGCCCAGGGGTAGGCGAGGAGAGGGGGTTGCTGGTCCCCGCGCCTCAGTTTCCCCGGGCGCGAGCGGGAGAGTAGACTGGAGCAGGGGTTCTACGAAAGACTACGAGCCCCAGAAGCTCCTGCGCGGCGCTCGCCCGGGCTGTCAATCAAAGTAACGTGGGTCCCTCTCCGACCCGCGCTCCCCCGCCCGCCGCCTTTCTCCTGCCAGCGCCCGCTCCCTCCCCGTCGGCTCCGGGCCCGGCGCGGTATAATTACAGCCCATTGATCCGACCCGGGCCGGGAAAGCGGCTCCCTCGGGGAGGCCAAGCCTTTGGCTTCCGACTTCGCCAACCTCTGCCTACCGACCCCTAGCCGAGCTGCTGGGCCACCAGCCAGGCCTGTCCCCTCCTGCTGGCCAGGGCTCGCAGGTGACCTCTGAGCCTCGGTTACCTTGGCGGTGAGCCCCCCTCAGAAAAATTACACACAGGTTTCCTTCCACCCAAGAACTTGGGGCGCCCTCCTGCCCTGTTCTAGCGCCCCCCACCTCCTCATGTGACCTAGAGACTCTTGAGGGCCTCTCGCTGGGCCACAGTTTTCCCACCTGTACAGTGAGATGGTTGCACAAGACTTATTCATGAAACCAATGCTTTCTGCTGGCCCCAAGTGAGCAGCCAGGGCTAGGCCATGCAGGAGGTGTTCCTGAGTTTGGGGAAGTAGGGGGAAACCAAGCACATAGCTCTCAGACCCCTGAGAGTGGTCAGGGCTGGGGAAAAGGGAGGCACTGGGGTGGAGGTGGGGGTGGGGGCAGAGCCAGGAGTGAAGTGTCTGCTTGGGAAGATGGAAAGGCTTCCTAGATGTCAGGTGGGGGTGTTTAAGCTGGTGTTCTGCAGAATGCATAGGAGTTGCCTCATTTGAGCTGTGCCTTTATATAACCCTAGACCAACATGGAAGAGGAAAGATGGGGCAACTTTAAACCCTGCCCTGGAATTGAGAAGCCTTGAGCTCTGACCCCTTGTCTTGCTGAGTGGACCTCTGAACATTCCCTGGCTGTGAAGTGGGGAGTGGACACACCCATGGGTGTAATACCCCTCTGCCTACTTTCACAAGGGTCCATAAAGTCCCAGTAGGCTCTGGCCAGTGGGAGATGAGAAACTGCAGCCAATGGCTAGAGGCACTAGCATTGGCTTCGGGCTCCAAACTTCAGCCTACCCCTGGGCAAGAACTGGGCAGCTCAGGGGAAAAAAAGAAAGGGCTTTTGGAAGCCCAGGGTGGAGCTGGGCTCAGTGGGTAACCTTATCTGGAATACGAGGTTGATAATAGAATCTTCAAATAAGTTCAAGTCTATAAAGTACTTAAAATAATTCATAGTAAATGCTCAGAACCGGGTAGCCATTTGCACTCCCTTTATGCTCCAAAGGGCCCTTCTCTCCCAGCCTCACTTCACACCCCACAGCTGGGCTATGCACTCACTCTCCACTCCTCCCATATTTTTGATCACCCAAATGTGAATCAGTTCTCATTCTTCCCTCTGCTCAAGAATCTTCCACAGCTCGCCATCACCCTCAGAGTAAATCCAAACTCCCCACCTCTGTCTACATGATCCTACCCCCATCAATTTCCTACTCTCACCCCTCCCTCTCTCCTCACTCACTCCCTTCCAGCCACACCGACCTCCTACTGTCCTCCAACACACCAGACATGGTCCTGCCTCAGGGCCTTCGCACAAGCTGTTTCCTCTGCCTAGACCACAGCTGGCTCAAAACATCAGCACCTGGGGAGGCCTGGCCTGGCCAGCCTGGCTGCAATAGCCCCCAACCTCCCTACCTGGTCAGTCTCTATCATTTCACTTCCTTCAGAAGCCTCATCACTCTCTGAACACCTACAGTTTATTTGCTTGTGTGTTTATGGTCTGTCCAGGCCCAACACAATGCCTGCCTCACGTATCTATTGGGAAGATAAAGGGATGAGCTTAGAGAGGGTCAGAGCCTCTCCCAGGTCACCCAACATGTGGGGCAGGGCCCCAGAGCCCCTGACAACCTGCCCAGTGCTAACCCAACCTGCAGGGGTCCCCTGCAACCTGAAGGCCTGGGTTCAAATCCTACCTTAGCTGCTGTGTTGCTGTGATTCTGTAAAATGGGGGTAATGACAGAAATTTCTTCATCCTGTGTCATAGGACTCCCGGCATGGCATGCAGAACTTCCCAGACCAGGGATCGAACCCCCGTCCCTGCAGTGGAAGCACAGAGTCTTAACCACTGGACTGCCAGGGAAGTCCGAGGCATCCCCTATTTTTAAACTCCTGGGGTCTCCTTGTCAATGTAGCCATTCCAGACCCTCACCCTCTGGACCCTCCCATCTGGCGTCTCTGTGAGCTGTGTCTCCATCTCTCCCCTGGGGCTGGGGAGGTGGGGGTGGGGGGGGTGCTCCCTGCTGGACCGCAGACTCACCCAGCCCCCAGGCACTGCACAGGTGTGGGTGGAACCCTGTGGCCTCATATGAAACTTACTCCCTTACTTCTGGTTTGCAGGGAGACATTTTATCCTCTCTGGGCCTCAGTTTACTCATCTGGAAAAGGGGGCTGCCCTTGGTAATGGTACCCATGGCGGTTATTACTCTGGGCTAGCTGCTCTATTCAGTTGACCTGGTGTCTGATGCTCACAACTACGCTGCAAAGTAGGGGATGAAACCTGCAGTGGACCAGGCAGAACTGCCTCCAGGCTTCTGCCCTGGCCTCCCTCTGCCTGGAACACCTCCCCGCCCCTAGCCATCTTCCTGAGGCAGGCTCCTTCAGTGATCCAGGTCTCGGCTCAAATGTCACCTCCTCAGAGAGGCCTCCTCCCATCTCCTGGCTCAAGTAGCCCCCTGTCATTCTCTGTCTCCTGCCCTTGTTGGATTTTTCTTCCTAGCACTTGACTGTTCTTGGAAATTATCTTATTCGCTGGTTTATTTGTTGTCTGTCTTCCCTACACGCTGTGGGTTCCACTAAGGGCAAGAGGGGCCCTGTCCTGGGTCCAGGGCAGCCACCACAGAGCCTGGTACACATCAGGCGCCCAATAAATTCCGGTTGCCGGTCGGTCTGGCTTGGGAGTGGGGGGAGGGGAGGCGGCCAGGGCCAGAGACGCCTAGGGATCTATCCAAGGTCACAGAGAGCCGCGCTCCGGGTGGGCGCTCGGTGGCTGGCGTCCTGGGGTTCCGGGGCCACCCCCCCCCCCCTGCAGTTCAGGCTGAGGGTGCCGCGTGCCAGGTGGTCGTCCCCTCGTTCCCCGCGCCGCCGCGGCTGGGGAACACACCGGTAACCACGTGGGCCGGGCCAGCGCGTCACCCCAACTGGCCGGGACAGGCCCAGTGGGGCACGGGGAGCGCGGGCACCGCCCCTTCCCCGCCCGGGATCCAGGAGGCCGAGGAGGGGGAGGAGGAAACGGAGGGGACAAAGCGGGAGGAGGCGGAGTGGCGGGGGGAGGGGCAGAGGGCGAAGGGGGCGGAGGAGGAAGGGGCTGAGGGGCGGGGAGGGGGAGG
>NC_041215.1:21980063-21998640 GCF_002837175.3 Physeter macrocephalus | reverse complement strand
CCCCCTCCCGTATCTCCATCCTCCCTCTTGCCCCCCTCCTCCCTCCCGCCTTCCCCCTCCTCCTCTTCCTCCCGCCTCATTAAGCGTGCCCGCGGCGCGGGGCCCATTAGCGGATCAATTAGCCGAGGTCTCCGGCAGCCCGGTCGTTCAGCGCGGGAGGCCGCACCTCCGCCCGCCCCGGCTTCCCGGCCGCGATCGCGTACCTCCAGGACCCTCTGGTCTCGCTCCCCCACTGCGGACTCCTGGGCCCGCCCTATACCCTCCCCAGCCCCACGGGCGGGATGAGGCCCACAGGGAGACCCCAGGTCACAGATGTGTCCGTGGCTAGGCAGGACCCCTTCTGCTTCGAAGACCCCTGGGGGGGCTGTCGGGTTTGCCCCCCTCCCCAACGCCCTTCATCTTCCAGCAACATCAGTAATAATAATATCAGCTGACGGCTGGTGAGCCCTTCCTTGCAGGCTTTCTGCTAATCCTCGGAACCCGCTTCCCAGAAACAGATCAGACCAGTGATTTCACTTGCCTCACTCCCCATAGCTCCTCTGCCTGCTGACACCTGCTGACACATTTTGTATTTTCCTACCCCCGGCCACAGGGCGGGGACTTAAGTGTCCTGTTTCCTGCTGTGTCCCCGGGGCTCAGAGTAGGGGTGCAATAAATGAATGAATGAAAAAGATGAATAAATGAATGGGTGGGTGTGGGTGAGGGTCTGCTAAAGCACTTTCCACAGAGTCAGTAATAGGATCTTCATGACAACCGTGGGTTCTGTGATTATACCCATTTTACGGATAGGGAGGGAAAACCAAGAACCAGAGTGGTGAAGCCACTTGCTTGGATCACCCTGCTGTGAGAGGAAGAGCCAGGATTTAAACCCATGCTGGAGACCCCATGCCCAGAACCAGTATGTGACAATAACAACCACTGTTCCCTTCCAGGGGTGGGGGTGTCCCAGAGCCTTGCTTTGGGGGGAGGGTCAGGGGTGGCCTTCAGAAAAGTGACTTCTGGGAGTCCTGGGGGATTAGAACAGGGGAGGGGGCAGGGGAAAAACACTGTTCCAGGCAGAAGGAACAGCATGTGCAAAGGCCGCTAGGCAAGGAACAGCCAGATGTTTCAACCTGGCTGCAGCCTGCTGGGAAGGAATGATTAGAGGGCTGGGTAGCAGGCCCTCGGGGTCTCCTGGGCCTAGAATTTATTCCAAGGACCATGGAGGCCAAAAATTATCTATTCTTTAAATCCTTTTTAAAAACTGTGAAATAGAACACACAGAAGAGTGCCCTGATTGTAAGCAAACAATTTGATGAATTATCACAAAGTGAATACACTCGTGTAATCAACTCCCAAATTACCGTCACCCTTAGAAGTCTCCTTTGGTAACTCCGTGACATCTGGTGCTATAGGTCCTTTGGGCCCGTTTTTGTTCTTTATATAAGTGGAGTCACACAGCATTGACTTTTTCATACCCAGCTTCTTCAGTGTTCTGTGTGCGAGATGTATGGTGTCAAGTGCGGTGAGGTCTGGTTCTTTTTCTGGCTGCATAGTATTCCACGGGCAGCTAATGTCACAACTTACCCTCTGCCCTTTGATGGACAGCTGGTGGTTTCCAGTTCGGGGCAATGAGGACTGATTACAGCTGCTGTAAACATTCTTGTGGCACGTGTGTTGGGTGGATCCAGCATTCAAATCCAGGGGTATCACTGGGTGCTAAGCAGCCTTCTGAGGCAGATATAACAATTTACACTCCCCAAGTGAGGGGTAGAATGAGTTCTGGTTTTCAGCACAAGGATATACATTAAGCAGGGAGTGATCCCATCTCACTGGCATTTTTGGAGGTGATTTGGCTGCAGTGGGGGAGGGGCGGGGCCCAGCAGGAGGGTCCCCCTGTCCCCTCTCTGCCTCCTCTTTCTCTCCTTAGGGACAGGAGACATTTACCCTGAGGTTGGCTGTCCATCATCACCCCTCTGTCTCTCCCTCCTTCCCTTCCTGTGCCCTTGGCCCCCATGCGAACCCACTGGATTGGGCAGACAGGTGAGAATCCCTTGGATCCCTCGTGCTCCCAGCTCCTTGAGGGTGGGATTTCTGTGGCATGAAGCCCTTGTGAAGATCTTACAAAGTCCAGATGACTGTCCCCACTCTCCACCCACCTCCCCGCCACCAGGCCCATATCCTGGGTGGGGAGCCTGAAGTTCTCTTAGTTTTTATTATTAAATTTTTTGGCCGCAGCACGGGGCATGTGGGATCTTAGTTCCCCGACCAGGGATCGAACCCACACCCCCTGCATGGGGAGTGCAGTCTTAACCACTGGACCATCAGGGAAGTCCCTGAAGTTCTCTTGACTGAAATGCCAAGCGTGCCGGGAATCACCTTTCCTGCTGGCTCCCCTTCCTGAGGTGGTCCAGCTTGGATGCAGGGGGGCGAGGTTGGGCTCCAAGTGGTCCTTGGAGAGTTGAGGTCCAGCTGGGGGTCTGTGTTCTCTGATCTGGATAAAAGTGTTTGTGTGTGCAGTGTGACTGTCCAGTCTCAGCAGCTGTCTCTAAGGGTAAAGACTGTCATTTAGGAACCCTCTGGCCCGGGACTCAGAAACTAGTGACCCCTTAGCTTTTCTGAGTCCCTTTGCCTACCTGTCAAAACAGCTGGCTAGACCTCAAGCACCTAGGCTGTGCTGTGTGACCTAGAGCCTCCAGCTGGCCCTCTCTGTGCAAGGCGCCAAGTTCAGGAGCTAGAGTACATTTACAAGCCAGACTCAGCTAGGACTCTCAATATCCAGTCCTGTAACAGACGAGGGGGACTCAGACTTGAAGGAAGCCCTCTCCTCCCCCGGGAAGGGGGGCACAGCGGGCAACTCGCAACACAGAGGCAGGAACACAGCAACCAACCTTCTCACATCTTTATTTGAAAGGCACAGCTAAGCCCACCCTCGATACAGCATTTTCACTTCTCTCCGTAGAGATCAAACGACTGAACACAACAAAGGCTGACAGTCTAAAAGGCTATATACAGACACAGGTGTGGGTGTTGCTTTTTTTTTTTAAACATTTTTCTGTCTTTTTTTTTTTAATATCCCTTTTCTTAAAAGACAAGCTAGTATACTGGAAAAAAGAAAAATAAAAAATAAAAACCAAGACAACTTGAGTACCCTCATCTTTATTTGGGAAAGGGAGAAAGGGAATTCTGGGTCGCCCACCCCACCCTGTTCCCCAGGCGAAGCTTGCTGTCCGTGGCCCCTCTCTTTCATGGGTGAGGGGACAGGACTAGGTGGGCGTGAGTGGCAGGAACTAGCAGAGGGTGAGTGAGTGGGAAGGGGAGACGCGGGGCGCCCAGGGCGGGGAGGGGCAGCTAGCATTGTGTTTGCATGCAGTGCCAGGGTGTGAGGCCAGGGTGTGCCCTGGGGATGGGGGGGGGGGCCAGCGGGCAGACTGTCAGTTACAGGTGTGCGAATTGGGGAAGTGCAGGGGGTGTTGGACCTCTTGAGGTCTTGCTCCCTTCGGACCTGGCCTCCCACTTGTGCCTCCAGGCCTCAGCTTGCCTCATCTGTGGTATGAGCGGGTATTGACCCATTCAGGCTGCAGGGGAGGAGGAGGGAGTCTGGGAGTCGGGGGTAGGAGCCAAGTCAGGGGGTGGCACACAAGCAGGGCGAGGGCCCCAGCAGGCGGCTACCATAAATACTACCAGAGTTGAGCCAATCCCAAGCTATACTGTGTCTTACGCTGAATATTCCTCTCTCCATGTCTGTCTCCCCTTTGTCCCCCTGCCCCCATCCCAGCCGCCCACTAATCCGATTTCTCGCCATCATCCTCCTGGTGGGTGTCACCGTCATGCCCATTCTTGTCTTCCTTGGAGAGGTGGGCCTGGGAGCCCAGCGCCGACAGCGAGAGGAGGCCGGTGCCTGCACTGACCGCCGGCAGCGAAGGGGGCTGCAGCCCCACAGGCAGTGGGGTCAGAGGCAGGGCCAGAGCCTGCAGCTGGGACAGCTGGTGGGCTTGGAGCTGCTGCTGCAGGGCAGAGGAAGGGGAGCATGAGCCCCCTTGGGCCCATCTGTCCTCCCACCCGCTGCCGCCCCCAAAGACCCCAAACATACTCGGATGATGGAGTTCAGCTCAGGAGCAGTGACCTGCTTAGCCCTCTCGATGGCTCCCAAGACTTGCTGCTGGTGCTGGATGGGGCAGGGTGGAGAGAAGTCAACTGATTCGCCCCGATCTTGTTAGGGCTTGTGGCTCAGAGCCCAGAAGCAGCCCCGTTCCCATCTGGGCTATTAGAGCCCTCCCTCTCCACGGCTTCCCACCCCTCCCGAAACCCCCCTCTCTCCAGCTGATTCCTTTCATCCAGCCTCAGTCTCTTCATCTGGAAAATGGGATACACAGAGATGCAGAGAAGACCCAAAGGGCTTGGTACCAAAATCTTAGGAAAAAGCTTTTGGGTGAGTCTGAGAAAGCCTGAACCACGACCAATGCCATGTGCAAAGCAGCAGAAGTGCGGTGCACAACCTGGCCAACGGTACAGGGAAGTCCTGGTTCTAAGAGCTCAGACCAGGACTGCTGGTCCAAGAGATCTGAGATCTGCTAACCCAAGCTCCTCTTCCTCCACAGCCTGGGAAGGCCCAGTGAATTCTGGCAGGGCTGGGGCATGAGTCTGGGTTCAGGGCAATCCCCCACCCTGTACCCCAGCCCTCCCTGAATGTCTGTCTCTCCAGCCATCAGATGCTAGAATCTGCCAAGCTCCTTCTTTGCCTTGGCTACCAAGGAGCCCCTGCTGTGAACAGAAACCACAAGCCTAGGTCTTCAGGGTCCTAAGAATCCCCTTCTTTGGGGCTTTCATGGTATCCTCCTGGAATTGTTCCTGGGCATCACCTGAGGGACCCCAAGATATGGGCAGGGGTTAAAGAGAAAATGATGAATTGTCAACAGTAAATCTGGCAGAGAGCAGATGGGCCTTACATGACCCAGACGTGTGTGTTTGTGTGTGTACAGAGTGGGCCTCACACCAAGAGTCTTAGAACCCCAGGAAACAAAAAGAGGAAGAGTTGGGTACCTGGTTCCTCCGTGTGTCCGTGTGCATCTCTGTGTGTCCGTGTGCCGTGTGTTTATGTGTCGCATCTGCGCTTATCTGTGGCTGTTTGTATGTCTGCCTATGTGTGCTGAGAGCCCCCCTGTCCACACAGCGGCCAGCAGGGCCCCACAGATGAATCTCAGCGGGTGAAAGACAGAAGCAAAACAGGGAAACAGAATTCTTGGTGCAGTCTTCGGCATAGCTGACATTTTTACAGTGCAATGACTCACTCAGGCTGGGAATTCCACAGCAGGGTGAGGCCCCTCCCTCCACTGCCCTGCACCCCTGGGGTTTCTCCAACCTGGGGATTCTTCTGCACAGACTGGCTGGTGGCTGGGAGGTCCAGAGAGGGAAGGCGTGTGCCCTGGGGCACCTAGCTTGCTGCTGCCCCAGATGGCTGCAGTAGGGAGGGCCTGGGGAAAGTTCACGGTCCATCTACCGCCTCCTCCCCCCTGCAGCCCCGGGAGGCCTGGGGGCTCCACTCACCTCTTGGGAAAGGTAGGGCAGGACCTGGGCACAGATCCCATTCAGCCTCTTGACGATTTCAGCCTGAAACACACAGACGCTTCAGCCCTGGGCAGCAGCTGGGGCAGGCGCAGACCAGCCCCGGGAGGCCTGGGGGTTCTGTCTAATCTAAGAGGCCAGCTCGGCCCAGGGTCAGGTCAACTCATTGGGCCCACGGGCACCCAATCAGCGGCAAAGATGGAATCTGAGGCCGGCTCTCTGCCCTTTAGGCTAAGAGCACAGGACAAACTCACGCCCAGCCGCTTGGGGTCCCGGCGGCCCTGGGAAGATGATGCCCGGCACCTGGCAGGTAGTGAGTGCTCCGTGGGAGAGAGGGGAAAAGGGGTGGGGGCAGCTGGCATCAGTGTTCTACAACATACCCGAGAGTAGCCTCATCAGGGCACAGATGGCAAGAGGAAGGCTGGAGGGCAAGGGGCAATCTGGGGGTTCCAGGGTGGGTTGGCACATCACCCCTCCTCTGCTGTTTGCAAAGGGGAGACGGTGGGGTGGGGGGGTGGCAGGTCCCCGGAAAGTCTCTGCCCCTCCCCCTCAGGGAGAGAAACCTGTTAGGGAGGCCTAAGAAAGAAGGGGGGTGGGTTCGGAGGTAACAGGATACCAGGGCAGATTTGGTGCTCAGCCAAGGGGTGGGCAAGCTCCTACCTGCCTGGGGCAGTGCCGAAGTAAGCGTGGGGCGGAGGAGGGGGGAAGGGGGCGTACCTGCTTGTGCATCTCGATGTTCAAGCCGTAGGACATCTCATAGTACTGCATGGGGTGGGGAGGAGACAGAGAGAAATGGGGGTGGGTGAAGGATGGGGGGCTCCAGAGACAAAGAGATGGGGGAGTGACAGAGAGAGAGACAAAGAGGGGGAGAAGAGGAGAAATGGAGAGATGGCGAGGGGAGGGCAGGCGAAAGAGATGGAGATGGAAGTGGGGAGACACCCACACCAGGCGCTGGGGCCCAGGTGCCTGGTGGGGCTGCTGCGGAAGCTGGGGGAGCTTCAGGGCCCCAGCAGCGGTGTGGGTGCCCTGGTTTCTGGAATAATGATCACACCCCAACCTCTAACACACACACACACCACACACACACACACACACTCTCTCTCTCTCTCTCTCTCTCTCTCTCTCTGAGTGGGAGAGGTTTTCGGGGGAGGGTGTTGGGGGAGCACTAGAGAGGTCGGCTGAGAGGCGGGGATGGCGGAGAGGGAGCATAGTAGGAGGGAGAGATCAAGGGGGAGGAGCGACAGATAGAGAAGGACCTTGAAGGACAGAAACAAAGCTGGAGAGACAGAGACCCAGAGGCTCCCGGAAGCAGTGGGGGTGAAGAGATAGAGAGGGGCAGATCCCGGGAGAGACCCTCAGAGCAGGATGCTTGGCTGTGGGAGGGGGGCTTGGGGCGCATGCAGCTCCCTCTTGCAGCTCCTAAAGTCAGAAAACATCTAAATACTACGCGGGCTTCCTCCCGGGGCCCTGCCTCTGTCTCCCCTCCAGCCGGGCCCCTCTGCGACCCCAGAAGATCTTGCTCATCGTGCACCTGGCTGCGCCCCTTCTCCGCTCAAACACCTTCCATGGCTCCCTGCAGATGGCTCTCCCACTGAGCAGGCTTCGTCCTGCAGGGCTGGCCCAGGCCCACCCATCTCGCTGGCTCCTTTGCCATTTTCTCACTTTCTCCCTAGATCTTCCATGAACACCTATTGTGTGCCAGGCAGGAGTCTAAACCCTGGGGATTCAGCAGTGACCAAAACAGACCCAATTCCTATTGTCCTGAAACTCATCTCAGAGTGGGGAAAAGCAGAGGACAGGGAATATTTGTTGACCTAAGTTGTTCACAGCGATCAATGCTGTGAAGATAAAGCGAGCAGGAGAGAGGGGGTGGTGATGGCGGGGAGTGTGCTGGCTGTGGGGACAGTGTGTTCCATGCAGAGGGTCAGGCCCAGAGGTGGCACCGTGCTTGGACACCCTCAGACACGGAAAAGAGGCCAGTTAGAATGAAGGCCCCTGAGCAAGGGGAGCGGCCATAGCTCTGCCCACCTGCAGTGGATCCAGGCTAAGATCTGGACCCGGCAGCTTGCATCTTCCCACATCAGAATCCTGGTTCCGTGGCTGTGTGCCCGGGGCCAGTCACTTTATATCTCAAGCCTCAGTTTCTTTATCTGTAAAATGGTCCTTCCTTCACCAGGCATTTTCAAGAACTGATTGAGAGCTGTAGCTGAAGCCCTGAGCCGAAGCCAGAGCATGGTAGATGTTCAGCATATTGCAGCCATCTATGATTTCTGTTATCCTTAGGATTTGCATTACTTTCCTGATTATTTTTTAAATATGTATTTATTTATTTATTTGGTTGCACCGGGTCTTAGTTGCAGCAGGTGGGCTCCTTAGTTGTGGTATGCGAATTCTTAGTTGTGGCGTGCATGTGGGATCTAGTCCCCTGACCAGGGATGGAACCCGAGCCCCCTGCATTGGGAGCGCGGAGTCTTAACCACTGCACCACCAGGGAAGTCCCCTGATTATTTCTGTTTGTGCCTAGCGGGGCTGAGAGCTCCGCCAGCCAGCAGAGGGCAGGAGACCGGCTGTGGCCCTGCCTTGTTTTGTGACTTTGACAACTTCCTACCCTTCCTCCGGCCTCAGTTTTCCTGTCTGCACAATGGGGAGAGCATGTGGTCACTCCAAGATCTCTGATTCCACGTCACTGCAGCTTCTTTTTGTTTCTCCAAGTCCAAGGCGCAAACACACAGACTCTGGAAGGAGGAAGGCCGCGTAAATATTTGACGCAGTAGATGTACCTGGCCCGCCTGGACTGTGAATGTTTAATGTGTCACATCCTAGTTTTCGCTGGCCTTCACAGGATGTTTTTCTCCCCAGCTCGGGAATCTGTTAGTCCTTGACCCCTCCTGAGCCCTGGAGGCCAAACCAGGAGGAGGAGGTGGGCCTGGCTCTTGGGGGGGGGGGGCTGGGGTGCAGGATGGGTGTGTGGGGACGGGGCTGGGTCAGTCTCATGCCACTCTGGGGCCTGTGGGACTCTCCAACGCTGTGGACATCATTGTGTGCACTGGGAAGTCAAGGCTCAGAGAGAGTCAGGGAGCCTCACACCCCGGTGCACACAGATCCCTCCCTGGAAAGACCCCTAGAAAGGGGGAGTGGGCTGGAAGAGGGGACTCCCAGAAGGCCTGGGGTCTAGGTGGGGGGCGGGGAGTCAGAAGGGATGGCTTCACCCAGTCCTGTGCCCCAGGAGCTTTGAGCATAGCTCTGGCTCCTCCTCCTCCTCCTTTCTGCCCCTCCCCCTCGCCTCCCTCCCCCCCATTGCTCCTTCATTCTCTCTCATCCCTCCTCCCCATCCCCCTCCGTCCCCCTCTCTTCTTTGCTTCTCTCCCTCCTCCCTCCTTTCCCTAACCCCCCTCCTCCCTCCTTTCCCTAACCCCCCTCCTCCCTCCTTTCCCTAACCCCCCTCCTGCCTCCCTCCCTCCCAAATAGAACACACAGAAGAGTGCCCTGATTGTAAGCAAACAATTTGATGAATTATCACAAAGTGAATACACTCGTGTAATCAACTCCCAAATTACCGTCACCCTTAGAAGTCTCCTTTGGTAACTCCGTGACATCTGGTGCTATAGGTCCTTTGGGCCCGTTTTTGTTCTTTATATAAGTGGAGTCACACAGCATTGACTTTTTCATACCCAGCTTCTTCAGTGTTCTGTGTGCGAGATGTATGGTGTCAAGTGCGGTGAGGTCTGGTTCTTTTTCTGGCTGCATAGTATTCCACGGGCAGCTAATGTCACAACTTACCCTCTGCCCTTTGATGGACAGCTGGTGGTTTCCAGTTCGGGGCAATGAGGACTGATTACAGCTGCTGTAAACATTCTTGTGGCACGTGTGTTGGGTGGATCCAGCATTCAAATCCAGGGGTATCACTGGGTGCTAAGCAGCCTTCTGAGGCAGATATAACAATTTACACTCCCCAAGTGAGGGGTAGAATGAGTTCTGGTTTTCAGCACAAGGATATACATTAAGCAGGGAGTGATCCCATCTCACTGGCATTTTTGGAGGTGATTTGGCTGCAGTGGGGGAGGGGCGGGGCCCAGCAGGAGGGTCCCCCTGTCCCCTCTCTGCCTCCTCTTTCTCTCCTTAGGGACAGGAGACATTTACCCTGAGGTTGGCTGTCCATCATCACCCCTCTGTCTCTCCCTCCTTCCCTTCCTGTGCCCTTGGCCCCCATGCGAACCCACTGGATTGGGCAGACAGGTGAGAATCCCTTGGATCCCTCGTGCTCCCAGCTCCTTGAGGGTGGGATTTCTGTGGCATGAAGCCCTTGTGAAGATCTTACAAAGTCCAGATGACTGTCCCCACTCTCCACCCACCTCCCCGCCACCAGGCCCATATCCTGGGTGGGGAGCCTGAAGTTCTCTTAGTTTTTATTATTAAATTTTTTGGCCGCAGCACGGGGCATGTGGGATCTTAGTTCCCCGACCAGGGATCGAACCCACACCCCCTGCATGGGGAGTGCAGTCTTAACCACTGGACCATCAGGGAAGTCCCTGAAGTTCTCTTGACTGAAATGCCAAGCGTGCCGGGAATCACCTTTCCTGCTGGCTCCCCTTCCTGAGGTGGTCCAGCTTGGATGCAGGGGGGCGAGGTTGGGCTCCAAGTGGTCCTTGGAGAGTTGAGGTCCAGCTGGGGGTCTGTGTTCTCTGATCTGGATAAAAGTGTTTGTGTGTGCAGTGTGACTGTCCAGTCTCAGCAGCTGTCTCTAAGGGTAAAGACTGTCATTTAGGAACCCTCTGGCCCGGGACTCAGAAACTAGTGACCCCTTAGCTTTTCTGAGTCCCTTTGCCTACCTGTCAAAACAGCTGGCTAGACCTCAAGCACCTAGGCTGTGCTGTGTGACCTAGAGCCTCCAGCTGGCCCTCTCTGTGCAAGGCGCCAAGTTCAGGAGCTAGAGTACATTTACAAGCCAGACTCAGCTAGGACTCTCAATATCCAGTCCTGTAACAGACGAGGGGGACTCAGACTTGAAGGAAGCCCTCTCCTCCCCCGGGAAGGGGGGCACAGCGGGCAACTCGCAACACAGAGGCAGGAACACAGCAACCAACCTTCTCACATCTTTATTTGAAAGGCACAGCTAAGCCCACCCTCGATACAGCATTTTCACTTCTCTCCGTAGAGATCAAACGACTGAACACAACAAAGGCTGACAGTCTAAAAGGCTATATACAGACACAGGTGTGGGTGTTGCTTTTTTTTTTTAAACATTTTTCTGTCTTTTTTTTTTTAATATCCCTTTTCTTAAAAGACAAGCTAGTATACTGGAAAAAAGAAAAATAAAAAATAAAAACCAAGACAACTTGAGTACCCTCATCTTTATTTGGGAAAGGGAGAAAGGGAATTCTGGGTCGCCCACCCCACCCTGTTCCCCAGGCGAAGCTTGCTGTCCGTGGCCCCTCTCTTTCATGGGTGAGGGGACAGGACTAGGTGGGCGTGGGTGGCAGGAACTAGCAGAGGGTGAGTGAGTGGGAAGGGGAGACGCGGGGCGCCCAGGGCGGGGAGGGGCAGCTAGCATTGTGTTTGCATGCAGTGCCAGGGTGTGAGGCCAGGGTGTGCCCTGGGGATGGGGGGGGGGGCCAGCGGGCAGACTGTCAGTTACAGGTGTGCGGATTGGGGAAGTGCAGGGGGTGTTGGACCTCTTGAGGTCTTGCTCCCTTCGGACCTGGCCTCCCACTTGTGCCTCCAGGCCTCAGCTTGCCTCATCTGTGGTATGAGCGGGTATTGACCCATTCAGGCTGCAGGGGAGGAGGAGGGAGTCTGGGAGTCGGGGGTAGGAGCCAAGTCAGGGGGTGGCACACAAGCAGGGCGAGGGCCCCAGCAGGCGGCTACCATAAATACTACCAGAGTTGAGCCAATCCCAAGCTATACTGTGTCTTACGCTGAATATTCCTCTCTCCATGTCTGTCTCCCCTTTGTCCCCCTGCCCCCATCCCAGCCGCCCACTAATCCGATTTCTCGCCATCATCCTCCTGGTGGGTGTCACCGTCATGCCCATTCTTGTCTTCCTTGGAGAGGTGGGCCTGGGAGCCCAGCGCCGACAGCGAGAGGAGGCCGGTGCCTGCACTGACCGCCGGCAGCGAAGGGGGCTGCAGCCCCACAGGCAGTGGGGTCAGAGGCAGGGCCAGAGCCTGCAGCTGGGACAGCTGGTGGGCTTGGAGCTGCTGCTGCAGGGCAGAGGAAGGGGAGCATGAGCCCCCTTGGGCCCATCTGTCCTCCCACCCGCTGCCGCCCCCAAAGACCCCAAACATACTCGGATGATGGAGTTCAGCTCAGGAGCAGTGACCTGCTTAGCCCTCTCGATGGCTCCCAAGACTTGCTGCTGGTGCTGGATGGGGCAGGGTGGAGAGAAGTCAACTGATTCGCCCCGATCTTGTTAGGGCTTGTGGCTCAGAGCCCAGAAGCAGCCCCGTTCCCATCTGGGCTATTAGAGCCCTCCCTCTCCACGGCTTCCCACCCCTCCCGAAACCCCCCTCTCTCCAGCTGATTCCTTTCATCCAGCCTCAGTCTCTTCATCTGGAAAATGGGATACACAGAGATGCAGAGAAGACCCAAAGGGCTTGGTACCAAAATCTTAGGAAAAAGCTTTTGGGTGAGTCTGAGAAAGCCTGAACCACGACCAATGCCATGTGCAAAGCAGCAGAAGTGCGGTGCACAACCTGGCCAACGGTACAGGGAAGTCCTGGTTCTAAGAGCTCAGACCAGGACTGCTGGTCCAAGAGATCTGAGATCTGCTAACCCAAGCTCCTCTTCCTCCACAGCCTGGGAAGGCCCAGTGAATTCTGGCAGGGCTGGGGCATGAGTCTGGGTTCAGGGCAATCCCCCACCCTGTACCCCAGCCCTCCCTGAATGTCTGTCTCTCCAGCCATCAGATGCTAGAATCTGCCACGCTCCTTCTTTGCCTTGGCTACCAAGGAGCCCCTGCTGTGAACAGAAACCACAAGCCTAGGTCTTCAGGGTCCTAAGAATCCCCTTCTTTGGGGCTTTCATGGTATCCTCCTGGAATTGTTCCTGGGCATCACCTGAGGGACCCCAAGATATGGGCAGGGGTTAAAGAGAAAATGATGAATTGTCAACAGTAAATCTGGCAGAGAGCAGATGGGCCTTACATGACCCAGACGTGTGTGTTTGTGTGTGTACAGAGTGGGCCTCACACCAAGAGTCTTAGAACCCCAGGAAACAAAAAGAGGAAGAGTTGGGTACCTGGTTCCTCCGTGTGTCCGTGTGCATCTCTGTGTGTCCGTGTGCCGTGTGTTTATGTGTCGCATCTGCGCTTATCTGTGGCTGTTTGTATGTCTGCCTATGTGTGCTGAGAGCCCCCCTGTCCACACAGCGGCCAGCAGGGCCCCACAGATGAATCTCAGCGGGTGAAAGACAGAAGCAAAACAGGGAAACAGAATTCTTGGTGCAGTCTTCGGCATAGCTGACATTTTTACAGTGCAATGACTCACTCAGGCTGGGAATTCCACAGCAGGGTGAGGCCCCTCCCTCCACTGCCCTGCACCCCTGGGGTTTCTCCAACCTGGGGATTCTTCTGCACAGACTGGCTGGTGGCTGGGAGGTCCAGAGAGGGAAGGCGTGTGCCCTGGGGCACCTAGCTTGCTGCTGCCCCAGATGGCTGCAGTAGGGAGGGCCTGGGGAAAGTTCACGGTCCATCTACCGCCTCCTCCCCCCTGCAGCCCCGGGAGGCCTGGGGGCTCCACTCACCTCTTGGGAAAGGTAGGGCAGGACCTGGGCACAGATCCCATTCAGCCTCTTGACGATTTCAGCCTGAAACACACAGACGCTTCAGCCCTGGGCAGCAGCTGGGGCAGGCGCAGACCAGCCCCGGGAGGCCTGGGGGTTCTGTCTAATCTAAGAGGCCAGCTCGGCCCAGGGTCAGGTCAACTCATTGGGCCCACGGGCACCCAATCAGCGGCAAAGATGGAATCTGAGGCCGGCTCTCTGCCCTTTAGGCTAAGAGCACAGGACAAACTCACGCCCAGCCGCTTGGGGTCCCGGCGGCCCTGGGAAGATGATGCCCGGCACCTGGCAGGTAGTGAGTGCTCCGTGGGAGAGAGGGGAAAAGGGGTGGGGGCAGCTGGCATCAGTGTTCTACAACATACCCGAGAGTAGCCTCATCAGGGCACAGATGGCAAGAGGAAGGCTGGAGGGCAAGGGGCAATCTGGGGGTTCCAGGGTGGGTTGGCACATCACCCCTCCTCTGCTGTTTGCAAAGGGGAGACGGTGGGGTGGGGGGGTGGCAGGTCCCCGGAAAGTCTCTGCCCCTCCCCCTCAGGGAGAGAAACCTGTTAGGGAGGCCTAAGAAAGAAGGGGGGTGGGTTCGGAGGTAACAGGATACCAGGGCAGATTTGGTGCTCAGCCAAGGGGTGGGCAAGCTCCTACCTGCCTGGGGCAGTGCCGAAGTAAGCGTGGGGCGGAGGAGGGGGGAAGGGGGCGTACCTGCTTGTGCATCTCGATGTTCAAGCCGTAGGACATCTCATAGTACTGCATGGGGTGGGGAGGAGACAGAGAGAAATGGGGGTGGGTGAAGGATGGGGGGCTCCAGAGACAAAGAGATGGGGGAGTGACAGAGAGAGAGACAAAGAGGGGGAGAAGAGGAGAAATGGAGAGATGGGGAGGGGAGGGCAGGCGAAAGAGATGGAGATGGAAGTGGGGAGACACCCACACCAGGCGCTGGGGCCCAGGTGCCTGGTGGGGCTGCTGCGGAAGCTGGGGGAGCTTCAGGGCCCCAGCAGCGGTGTGGGTGCCCTGGTTTCTGGAATAATGATCACACCCCAACCTCTAACACACACACACACCACACACACACACACACACTCTCTCTCTCTCTCTCTCTCTCTCTCTCTCTCTCTCTTTCTCTCTCTCCAAGGCTCCTAATCTTTTATCTTTATGTGTCTTGTCTGCGGGTGGCCCGGACTCCAGGGAAGTTTGCCTTCCTGGGTATAAATAATCGAGGATAAACAAATCCTGCTGTGTCTGGCTCTGGGGCCAGCAGCGCCCCCCCTCACGCCCCAGATCTGACCCTGCCCCTTCCCTGGCTCTAAACCTTCCCATGGAGCCCCTCTGTCACCCCAGGGAGGGTGAGAGGGAAGCCAAGTTTGTTCCCAGGCCTTTGTGTGGTCTCCCCTTCTCTGCCCAGCAAGCTCCTACTCATTCTTCAAGACCCCAGCTGCAATGCCCCATCCTCCATGCAGCCTTTCTCAAACCACGAGCACCCCCTTCTGGAGTCCCCCAGTCCCGGTCCCTCTCTCTGCCCCAGCCCCATCCCTCCCTCTGAGGCCAGAGGTTCAGTATCTGGCTCTGCTTCCCCCACAGCCTGGGAGAAGTGGGCTCTGGGCTGGACCGAGGAGCGGTGGGGTCGAGCAAGTGATTCTGGCAGCGTGCACGGGCAGGGTGGGTCTCAAATGTCAGGCCCAAGAACACAGTGCCACCCCTTCCCTCCCACCCACGTCAGGGAGTCCTCCCAGGCTCGGGCAAGGAGGGGTTAAGCCTGGGATGCCTGGACCATGGGGGCAGGGAGGGATCTGGCTGCTCCCCCAGTCAGATCCTGGCTTTCCCAGCCATTGGCTCCTTTCCTGCCAAGGACAGCCGGGGGACCTGGCAGGCTCAGGCTGCAACCCGGTGGTTTGGCACCTCGGCCACTGCCTGGGCCGGCAGCCAGACCAGCAAGACGGACTCAGCCCGGCCCAGGGGCAGGCTGAATGGAGAGCTGACCCTGACTCCTCATACATCCCAGAGGTGGCGGCCAGGGTTCGGGCAGCAGCTGCTGGTGCTGGAGGGGGATCTGGGGTCCCCCATCCCTGCCCACTGGACCCCAGGGCTGGCTTACCATCACGTAATGACGCTGCATCTCCGACTTCTCGCTGGCCAGCTTGTCACATTCGAGTTTCAGACTGAAGAAGAACACGGGGAAGGGCGGGGGCTGGGCTGAGGTCCCCCCCATTGTGCAGGGGAGCCCCTAACTTTGGTGGGGGACAGGCATAAGATGGGGCAGGGGGAGCCTCAGGTGCCCTCGCTAGAAAATGGGGATTATGACACCAACCTTGCAGATCTGGGGGCAGAGAAAGCAATGAAAACAATAATAAAAAATAGCAAAAGTCAGAGCAAACGCCCTGACTGTAGGTCAGACAGGGATTCAAAGAAACTTTTACCTCTCCTGAAACCCAAAGAGATCAGGGCTTTTATCGCCACTCTGTTTTTACCGATGATGCAATGGACGCCCAGAGAGGTTGAGTGAACGGGCTCAAGGTCACACAGCCAGGAAGCTGGCTTCAGAGGCCATACTCTCAAGCACTGGGGAAAACTCTCCAGCAAAGAAGGAACAAACAGACACCGCGGAGAGGCTGCGAGAGCCGAGTTGGCTGGTAGGGCTCTGGATTGGATTTACCAAGGAATCTTCAAAGGCACCCAAGCCCCTCTTGTGGGTCCTGATTTCCCTAGCTGGGGGGCATAAATTTCCACCATTGGGTAATAGAGATGGTGACTGCCCCACCTCTCTCAAGCTCCCCCAGCAAGGATGAGCTTTGGGTGTTTCTCAAAGGCCCCTCACAAGGGTGTCAGGGTGACAGGTAAAGAGCTGAGAGCACAAACTCAAGCCAGATAGACTGGGTCCAAAGTTCAACCCTGCTATCTTGATGCTGTGTGACTCTGGGCAAAGCCCTCTACCTCTCTGGGTCTTGGGTCTCCAAGTCTGTTGAGTTCCAACCTCCGAGGGTGAGGTGGTGAGGATGAAATGAATTAAGACCAGAAACACTCTTAATGCTGGTATTCAGTAAGTACCCAATAAAGACTTAGTTGCTCTTGTAGTCACCCCAGGAGACTGGAGTTTCACTCCGCCAGACTGACCATGATTTGTATACCCCAGTTGGAAGGACAGCCACAGTTGGTTTCTGCAATTTTCTTTAAAAATGTGCATTTGTTGCCACCGTTAAAAACAAAATCAGGCAATTTCATTCCAAACTCTGCGTTTCTGGCCCTTCCTGAAGGACTGGTGGATACTGTGTGAGCCCCCAACATGGTAGGACCCCTCAGTGTAAAGCAGGAAGCCCAGGCCCAGCGGATGGAGACTCCAAAGCTCAGAGAGGGGGTGTGGCCTACCTGAGGTCACACAGCACTATGGCAGCAATCTGGCCCTCGGTCTCTGGAATTGGATCAGCCCCAGTGCTCACTGTGACGTGGGCACGGGCCAGGCAGGGTGGGGGGGGGAATCCCCCCAGAGAGGCTCAAAAAGGCCAGGCCTGCCAGGCAAAGCCCCTAAACCCTCCACATCACAGGACCAGAACAAAGTTCCTAGGCCTGCCCTTCAACCATCTGTGCCTCAGTTTCCTCATCTTTGAAATGGGCACAATGATAGGACAGCAGGAAAGATTAAACAAAAGGATGTATGTTCAATCTTCAGCAAATTGGGAGAATGGGAAGTACCCCCAAAGAACAAATATATCACTGTTCCCAATTTCTTCTTGGAGAAAACTCGGGATCCTTCAAAGAATACTTTTGTGTGGGTAAACTAAGGTCCAGAGAGGGCCCAAGACCCCACTGGTATTCGTGGCCATGGACCCCCTTTTGATTCCTAGGCAAAGCCCCACTTTGTAGCAAAACCTTGAGAAATCTGCATTCTTCGACCCAGAGATTGGGTACAAACAAATCTCAGTTCTGCCACTTCCTTGCTGTGCAACCCCAGGAAATTCCTATCCTCTCTGGGCTTAAGTTTCTCTAAGTGTAAAATGAAGACAATAATAGTTCCTTTCTCTTTAGATCTGGCACATTGGCAAGCCCTTTAGAAACAGATTCAGTTCTGGAAAGAGAATCGCCTTTCTGCGGGCTGGCAGGAACCCTTTCTCCAAAACTAGGCAGAGAGAGATAACATGCTACAGATTTTGCTGGTGGGTGGGGAGGTGGAGGGCCCATCCCCAACTCCAACTGTTGGGAGGTCTTTTATCCAATGCAGATTGGGGTGGGGAGAGGGTCTCTGACACCAGACAGCTGAGGCTTTGGGCAAATTATTTAAATTTTTGTGCCTCAGTTTTCTCATGTACAAAATGGGACTGTCTTAAAGACTACATGAATTTCATATCGGCAAAGTGCTAAAGACAGTGCCTGCCACCTAAGACGTTCAACGCCTCTATTTTTCCGGAGCCTAGATATATAGCAGGGGCCACAAGCTCCGCTGCAGGCTTTAGTCTTGCCATCTGAGCAGGGGGCTCCAGCTTCTCCCGGGGCGGGGTACCACCAGCCCCAGCTCACCTGTGGTACTGAGCCTGCAGCAGCTGAAACTCATCTTTGATGCGGTCGCAGGAGTCCGAGGTGGTGAATTTCAGTTGCTGGGGGAGGTGCGACGAGCCCTGTGGGGAGGGGGCGGCCCGGGTCAGGATCCGGTGGGGCCGCCACCCACCTCTCTCCCCGGCTGCCCCGAGGCAGCGGCCGGCGCAGCTGCAGCGTGTCCCCCCCCACCCCCGCCCCACTTCCCGGGCCCGTGTTTACAGCCCCCGGAGCGGCCCCCGCCCGCACTTCCTGCCCCCGCCTCTCCGCCCAGAGCCGAGGGGGGTGGGCGCGCCCGGAGGCTCTCGTCCCCCGCCCCCCCCAGGCTGTGGAGGTGCGTTTGAAGGTCCGCCTTTGGTGGGGGGCAGGGTGCGCCCTCTACCGCGCCTCCAAAGCGCCGAGAGGGGGTGCACATCTGAGCGCCCCAACTGCTTCTGGGAGGGGGGGAGAACGCGTCCTAAGGGTCTCCCTCCCCAAGCTGGCGGCGTACGGGGGGGTGATGAGGCTTCCTTGCAAACTCCCCTTGGGGGAGGGGCTTCTCTAAGCACCCGAAATCTTCCGGGGGGACCCACCCCAGATTCCTAGCACCCTTCCTCCGGGCCGTGCTCTTCCGAGAGGGGTGCGCCTCCGGTCACCCCCCACTCCCAGGCCCCGAAAGCAGCCCCGGCGTTAGAGGTGCCTGGTGGGGCTCCCGGGGCGCCCCAGGCCCGAGGCGAAGGCCGCCGAGGCCCAGGCTGGC
>NC_041215.1:21961498-21979727 GCF_002837175.3 Physeter macrocephalus | reverse complement strand
GCTGGGGGGTGCGCTGGGCCCGGAAGCGGGGAGGGGGACCGGGAGCTGGGGGTGGGGAGTAGCGCTGGGCCCAGAGCTGGAGGGAACTGGGCCTAGGAGGTGGGGGGGAGACGCCGAGCTGGGGGTGGGGGAGGTCCGGCTGGGATCTGGAGCGGGGGGCGCAGGGCTAGGTCCTTGAGGGGTGCGCAGGGCCCGAACCTGGGGGAGGAAAGGGTCCGGCTGGGAACTGGGGGGACCGGGCCAGGACCTGGGCGGACGCAGGGCCTGGAGCTGGGGGGATGGCCCGGCCGGGAACTGGGGGTTGCCGGGCCCGGATGGGAGGGGGGCGCCGGGCCGGCGGGCCCCGCTTACCGAATGCCTGCTTTGTGGAAACATCATGTCAGTCGCGGCGGGGGGCGCGGGCTGCGCCCCGGCTGTGCGCCCCGGCTCGGGCTGCTCGGGGCGCCGGGCGGCCGCGCCTTTGTCCCGGCGCCGATCGGCAGCTCCCGGGGCCGCCGCCGCCGCCTCCCGCGCCCGGCCTCGCCCGCTTCCTGCGCCCCCTCCCCGGGTGCGCCCTCTACCGCGCCTCCAAAGCGCCGAGAGGGGGTGCACATCTGAGCGCCCCAACTGCTTCTGGGAGGGGGGGAGAACGCGTCCTAAGGGTCTCCCTCCCCAAGCTGGCGGCGTACGGGGGGGTGATGAGGCTTCCTTGCAAACTCCCCTTGGGGGAGGGGCTTCTCTAAGCACCCGAAATCTTCCGGGGGGACCCACCCCAGATTCCTAGCACCCTTCCTCCGGGCCGTGCTCTTCCGAGAGGGGTGCGCCTCCGGTCACCCCCCACTCCCAGGCCCCGAAAGCAGCCCCGGCGTTAGAGGTGCCTGGTGGGGCTCCCGGGGCGCCCCAGGCCCGAGGCGAAGGCCGCCGAGGCCCAGGCTGGCTTGATGGGGGGGGGGCCCAGGGCCCAGAGGCTGGGGCCGGGGCTGGGGGGATCTGAGCTGGGATCTGGAGGGGACCTGGCTTGGGAGCTAGGGGGGTGCTCTGGGCCCGGAAGCTGGGAGGGGGACCGGGAGCTGGGGGTGGGGAGTAGCGCTGGGCCCAGAGCTGGAGGGAACTGGGCCTAGGAGGTGGGGGGGAGACGCCGAGCTGGGGGTGGGGGAGGTCCGGCTGGGATCTGGAGCGGGGGGCGCAGGGCTAGGTCCTTGAGGGGTGCGCAGGGCCCGAACCTGGGGGAGGAAAGGGTCCGGCTGGGAACTGGGGGGACCGGGCCAGGACCTGGGCGGACGCAGGGCCTGGAGCTGGGGGGATGGCCCGGCCGGGAACTGGGGGTTGCCGGGCCCGGATGGGAGGGGGGCGCCGGGCCGGCGGGCCCCGCTTACCGAATGCCTGCTTTGTGGAAACATCATGTCAGTCGCGGCGGGGGGCGCGGGCTGCGCCCCGGCTGTGCGCCCCGGCTCGGGCTGCTCGGGGCGCCGGGCGGCCGCGCCTTTGTCCCGGCGCCGATCGGCAGCTCCCGGGGCCGCCGCCGCCGCCTCCCGCGCCCGGCCTCGCCCGCTTCCTGCGCCCCCTCCCCGCGCGCCCGGCCCCGGCGCGCCCCGGGCCCCGCTTCCTGCGCGCCCGGCGCCCCTCCCCGCCCCTCCCCGCCGCCCGCCTCCCCGCACGCCCGGCCGCCGCTCCTATTGTCTAATGGCGGCGACGCCGGCAGTGGCCGCGGCCTCGGCTGAGCGGAGGCTCCGGCTCCACCTGCTGCTGCTGCCGCCGCCGCCGCCGCTGCTGCTTCCCGGGCCCCGTGCGCGCCGCCGAGGGAGGGGGGCGCGCGCCCGGGGAGGCCCGCGGATCCCCACCCATCCGCCTCCCCCGGGCCGGCCGGCGCAGTGACCTTGGGCCCGGCGCGCCCCCGCCTCGCCGCGGCCCCTCCCGGCCGGGTGGCCCCGACAGCCGCCAGGGCCTCGGTTTCCCCATGTGTCAGAGCCGGGGGGCCCGGCTGCCCCCATCGAAACCGCCGGCGCAGTCATGGCACGACCCGGACGCGTGCCAGGGACATGCTCTGTAACCTTGGCTCACGGGCTGTTCTCTGAGCCTCGGTTTCCTCTTCTGTAGAAAGGAGGTGGTGATACCGCCGACTTCCTGGGAGCCATGCCTTCAACACACATTTATGGAGCGCCTACTGTGTTCCAGGCCCCGCTCCAGGACGTGGGGGTGGGAAGGGGTACAAAGCCCCGACCTTGGTGGAGATGACATGAGACGGCAAACACATGAACCAAATCCCTGGCAGGTCAGAAGGTGGTAACAGCTATGGAGAAAACAAAGCAAGAGGGAGGGCTGGGAAGGTGCGATTTTTCACAGAGGGAGGTCAGAGGGGGCCTGCTTGGCCTCTAAGAGGGCCTGAAGGTGAGAGAGCGAGCCAGTAGGCTGTGGGGGGGGTGGCTTATTCAAGTAGGCCAGTGCAAAGGCCCTGAGGCAGCACTGTGGCTGGCCCGGGGTGGGGTGCTTGGGAGGAGATGGGGGCAGGGAAGCAGCAGCTTCCTGCATTCACGCAGGGGTGCTGCTCCCAGAAGTGCCTGCGCTTGGGTTAATGATCTGCCGTTTTGGTCTGGAAATTCCTAATAATTTTTGAACAAGGGGCCTCACAGTTTTGTTTTGCCATTTTTGAACAAGGGCCCTGCAAATTCAGTAGCTGGTGATAGGACCGGACAGATGGTGCAGGGCCTCGGGGTCTGTGGGAAGGACTTGGGCTTTTACTCAGTGAGGTCAGAGCCCTGGAGGGCTGTGGGCAGAGGGGGGACAGGACTGACTCAGGCCTCGAAGAAGCTGTTGAAATAATACACGTGAACCCCCAGCAAGTGCTAAATAGACAAGCTCTTAATTATTACTATCACCATCAACTATGCACCTTGCCTCCTGGATGGGCCTTGGGTTTTCCCATCTGGAGTTAGGACTCTGGTCACCTTTCCTGGGCAGAGGAAGGGTTAGGACTAGGTTGACATGAATAAGCAAAATTGAAGCCCCTTCCACCCAAAAAGCCCTTCAAGATAAAACTACTTTAACACCGTTTTTTGTTGTGTTTTTTTTTTTTTCTGTGGCCACCCAGTGTGGCTTGCGGGATCTCAGTTCCCTGACCAGGGATTGAACCCAGGCCACGGTAGTGAAAGCGCGGAACACGATATTTTTTAAAATAAAAATTAATGCCAAAAATTCATCACGAGCAAGATAACACATTAAATAAGACAGCATCTTGGACTTCCCTGGTGGTCCAGTGGTTAAGATGCCAGGCTTCCATTGTAGGGGGCCGGGTTCAATCCCTGGTCAGGGAACTAAGGTCCCACATGCCACAGGGCATGGCCTAAATAAATAAACAAACAAATAAATAAATAAAACAGCATCCAGTTGGGCCAGAGACGAGTTAGGAGGATGCAGGGTCTCCCTAGTCCCAATGCCCTAAGAGAAAAAGCGGAAACTTTTAGAAAGTTTGCTATTCCTGGGGAATTCCCTGGTGGTCCAGTGGTTAGGACTCATTGCTTCCACTGCTGGGGGCATGGGTTGGATCCCTGGTCGGGGAACTAAGATCCCACAAGCTGTGTGGTACGGCCAAAAAAAAAAAAAAAAAAGAATACAGAGAGGAACTTAGGGGGCTCCTACTTCATTTCAGGTGACACTCCTTGACACTGGTATCGTCCTGCTTACTGAACGACAATGCATTTGGACTTCAGTCCGTGCTTTCTCGGAGCTCTGCTCTCAGAGCTGCTCTTCCCCAGGCAGCTGCTGCTGGGCTGTGTCTTGGTGACTGTCACCTCCCTGGACAGGCCTCCCTCCAACATGCCGCTGCTCGTAGGATCTTGTTCATTTGTTTCTTCCCTCTCTCGGTGTCACTTGTCGTGTAAGCTCTGTGAGAGGGTGGGCCTTGTCTGTCTTACCCACTGCTCTGCCTCATCCTTCGGCATACAGTAGGCATTTAACAAACACACCATAGATGGTTGAGTGGATAGTACTCCAAATAAGCTCTTGAGGGAGGGAATCTGCTCCAATTTACTAAGCATCTTTGTCGGTTCTGTAGTGTCAAATAAACACGAAAGTCCCATTGACAACTGGGGGAGAGGAGTGACTGTTTACAGGAAAGAAGAAATATCCCTCCTTTTGCTTCCTGGTTCTCCATAGAAGTTGGAGGAGGTTAGAAGGATGCCCTGGGTTTGCCTCTGACGGTGACACGCCCCTGCTCTGTGGGTCGCTAGGCCCTCTCACTCCACACACACTCACTCTGGGCAGGAGCTTCCTGGCCACCAAACTTCAGATCGGTGCCACACAGAGTGAGAGCTCCGATCTTTAACCCAGGCTGGTCAGGGCTCCTTTGTCAGTCCCCCGTTGGGTGTTTGGGGAAGATGCTCTTTGAGCTCACGAACGCAGGAGGGACAGGAAGAGGAAGGGGACAAGGGACTGTAGCCCAGCCCTCCTCTCTCACTGCCTCTTCCCCTCTTGGCCTCTGTTATTCTGCTGTCTGCCCTGACTCCTGTTAGAGCCAGTCAGGGCGCTGTCTGCTGGTGCTGGGGAGAAAGCAGACAGCACACAGAATGTGTACTGGGTTTGATTTTAGGCTGTACGATGCCAGAAGCTCAGGTGAAGGATTATTTCTTTATAAAGGCAAAGAAAATCCTCAGGTTGACATTTCTTAGCAATACATGACCAAGAGACTGTACTTTCGGTAAAAATGTTCATTCAGCTGAATAATTTTTCACTCCCTGATGTTTTCCTCTCCAGTGAGGGAAGGAGAGGCAGCGGGTGAGGGGCGTGTCCCATGCACACCGGCTTCCAGCCGGCCCGTGGCCCCCTTCCCAGAGCTGCGACATGCACACCCCTATTCCTGACCAACTCAGCCGCAGGGAAATCAGTGGCAAAAGTAATTCCCACCTAGTCAAATAGTTTCTTTTCACTTGGTGCAGAAAACCTGCTTTAAGCAAAGCAGCTGATGTGTTTGAGAGACAGGGGAAGTGATTGAGGGTCCCTGGGCTTCCTGACCTTTCTCTCTGGGGGGGGGTGGGGGGGTTGAACCTTAAATTCTGGGCGAAGACGGGACCTGGGCGGGGTCAGCGCAGCCTCTGCCCTTCGGTGCCTCCCTGGGTTCACAGGGGTCCGTCAGGAGAGAAGCAGACAAGGACAGAGAACATCACACATAGAACACGCTGGAGCACGTGGAGAAGGGAGGGTGGCGGGAACGGTGTTGATAAAATACCCCTTACTGGTTTCGCTTCAAGATGGAGGGGGCGATGGTTCCACATTTAAGTGGGTTAATGTTAAAAACAGTGGCTTCATCGTTAGCTGCAGCTGTTAGAGGTAGCCTAAGAGCTGCATGTGGAAGGTGCTGGGAAACAGAGCATTAGGGTCCTTCAAGGCCAGATCACAGGCACCCTCTGTCCTGGTCCAGGTGCGAGCATTTCACGGTTTCCCCAAAGGATGTGGGCGCTAAAATTACAGGTGCACTTGGTTAATTACGTCCCTTCCTTAATTGCGGGCTCAGACGGCCAGGTGGTCATTATTTTGATTGGTCTAATTAGTCAGATGTGTCTGAGAGCAGCTGCGTACCACATTCTAGGCAGGGCCAGGAGAGGCACCTTAGAGAAGGTCCAGCCTTTGGGAAATTTGTCCGCAGATGCATAATGAGTTCCTAACAACCACTATGGCTAGTGACATAAACGCTTCAAGTCGTGTGATGAGAGTTTAAAGAGAAGAAATGTAAAAGGTCTGTTTGCACAGAGAAAGGAAGACTAGCAAACATTCGGTGCCAGTTAGGGAGAGGGTTTTGGTTTAGCCAATGATCACGCTGCCTCATGAAGTCAAAAGAGTAATCCAACCACCATTTTTGTACATAGCGAAATGCACAAAAGAGATTGCACCGAACCGTTTCTACAGCAGAGGCTTCAACACTCTTCACACAGGGGGAAGTCACCCCAAGGGAAACAGGAAGTGACCCTGAGGGTGGTCAGACTGGGGTGGTGTCCTCGGGAGAAGCCCACCTGGGAGACACTCCCCTCTGCTTTTCTGATTCGTGTGAAGGCTCAGTCCTGATCTTGCACCCGGCCCCTGCCTGCTGGCGACCTCTCAGTGAGCCTGGAGGTCGCGGCTCCTTCACAAAGCCCCTCCTCTCGAGCGCTGTGTCTCTTGGGTGACTGCGGTGGGATGTCTGTTTCTTTACTGGGACAGGAGATCTTTTACAAAAAGCTCCCTGGGCCCCTCTGAGGGCCCGGCCGGTAGCCGTGCTGTGATCTGACTGACACTCTGGTTTTGTTTCTGTCTAGATGAGTTCTGGTTCTCCGATGGGTCCTTATCAGATAAGTCCAAGTGCGCAGATCCTGGCCTGATGCCCCTCCCGGACACGGCCACGGGGTTAGATTGGTCCCACCTCGTGGATGCTGCCCGGGCGTTTGAAGGTAAAGACTCGCAGCCTCTGGGGCCGGGGCAGCAACACAGGGCCCGTCCGGGTTAACGTCTGGATGCTCTGAGCATCTTCCAAGAGGAAAACCGGGGGATGGCTTGGGCTGAGACTGAGGGCCTTTCCTTAGGGAGACCCAGGCACGCAGGGAAATAGCACTGGGCAAAGGGCCTCAAACCTGCTTCCAGGTCAGGCGCCAGCTGTGACCTGGCAGGCGTCACTTGTCCTCTGACACCTGTGTTTTCTTACCTGGAATGGATCTAGGACACAGACTCTGCCTTTCCTCCCAGCGTGATGAGGTGAGACGGGCGGAGAAGGCCCTTCAGAGGTCCAAGCCGCCCGGACAAGCACAGGCCTGGGCGTCTGGTGGCTTGGGGTCCCTGCAGACTCTGGTGTGGCCTCCGTGACCCAGCGGGTCACCCTGCACGGGCCCCGGCTTCCTCCTCTAACCATGTGGTCAGGATGGTGCTGGGCTGGCTGATCTCTGGGGCCCTCTGGCTGTCAAACTGCCGTCCACCATCTCTGGAGAAAGTTTCTGTGAATTTAGGAGGGGAAGCTGCACCTTTTCTCCAGCCTGCAGGTAAAGGGGGCCACGGACAAGGGAGATGCCTGCCTCCCAGGTACCCTCTCGACCTTACGCGTAGGTCCAGGGACCCCGGCGACCCAGATTCAGACTTTCTGCCATTTGCTGCTACATCCTCTCCATGACCACAGCCTCTGCACCTGGGTGACCTGAGACTCCCCTGTGTGTCTGCGTCTTCACTGCCGCCCCCCCAGGGATGGCCGTGACCACCCGAGTGGCCCTTTTCTCTCCCTCTCCTTTGACTCACCTGCTCTGGTCATCGGTTCCCATCACCTGTGATGTGCAGGCTTCAGGAAAGGGACTCAGATTCCTTTCCCAGGAGGGGCAGGTGCACTTTGCAGTCAGGCTGCTGCAGAGCGTGGAGGTCAGCTGCCCTGCTAGGCAGTTTCTCTCATCAGCTGGGATCAGTGCCTCTGGTCCTAAGCACCATTTGTGGGGGGAGTCTGGGGTAGGGCTGAGTGGAAAGCTACTCTCAAGCTAATTCAGGGACACGTTAATTCAGTACAGGTTAATTCAGTACAGGGACGTTTAGCTCTGGTAGATGGGGGGGCGGGGAAACTGTTGGGAAGAAACTCCTGCAAAAGGCATGGGCTGTTCCTGCCCCCTTATTAGACAGAGTACAACTGTTTGGGGTTTGCTGCTTTACAGTACTAGTCCCGTGTGGAAACTTGAGAATGCCCCCGTCTGCTTGGCAATGCAGCCTTCATTTGTCTCAACCAGAAGATGGTTAGAGTGCATTATAACAGCCCTCCGAACACTGGCCCGACATGACCGAGCCCCAGAGGGCACGAACACGGTCTCACCTCTGTCCAGAGCAGCCCAGGCAAGAGGGAGGAGCATTTTCTCTCGCCCGTTCCGTGCCCACTCTTGTCTTACTGCCCGAGGAGACTGTAAGAACTTCTATTCTGTCTTCTCCGTTCCCCCACTGCATAAATATTAGCGTAGTGCTTACCACACTGAATTCCGCATTATTCACCTCTCTGTCTCTTCCTATTAGATGATAAGTTTCTCAAGGGAAGCCTGCTCCTTCAATTTATCTTAGCTTTATTGATCAAGCACAGGGCAAGATAACCGAATGAGGAGAGCTCGTACAAAGGAGCCAGTAGGTCCAAAAATGCACAGGACCCTGTGCACCCTCAAGCTGTCTCAGCTCACAGCGTAATTTTTAACCTCTGAGGTCCTTCTGCATTTTGTGTTCATTTTTCTGATTTAAAACAACACATATCACTTTGTCTCCACCCTCATTGGTGTCTTTGTTTGGCTCCCTTCCACCTCTTCTGAATAAAATCGCTGCTATGAAATGGATTTTTTCAGGGAGCTGGGCTGCAGGTGGGAGGGCGAGAAAGCAAAATGGTGCGGATAGCAGTGACTGAATTGTCCATCTAGGGGGGCTGTGGTTGTGATCGCAGCCCTATGGCTGGGCTGCTGGCCTTTGCACAAGTCACTTAGCTACACGCCTTGTGCCAACGCTAAATGTTGGACGCCAGTCCTCTAAGGTACATGCTTGTGTTGGGCTTCTGCCTGCTTGTCTATGAAATGAATTCCTTTCCAGAGAACCTGGAAGGCTTCTCCCAGCCCTACCCTCCGAATCTGCCTGCCAGTGCAGGGGACACGGGTTCAAGCCCCGGTCCAGGAAGATTCCACATGCCGCAGAGCAACTAAGCCCCGTGCGCCACAAGTACTGAGCCTGCGAGCCACAACTACTGAAGCCCGCGCACCTAGAACCCATGCTCTACAACAAGAGAAGCCACCGCGATGAGAAGCTGGTGCACTGCAACGAAGAGTAGCCCCCGCTCGCCGCAACTAGAGAAAGCCCACGCGCAGCAGCAAAGACTCAATGCAGCCAAAAATAAAATAAAATAAAAATAAAAAGCAAGGATTCAAACAGATATTTGTACACCAATGTCCATAGCACCATTATTCACGATAGCCAAGAGTGGAAACAAATCTCCATCAACAGAGGAATGGATAAACAAAATTAACCATCTTACCTGTTTTTAAGTGCACAGTTCAGTGGCAGTAGGTGCATTCATATTGTCATGCAGCCATCCCCACCATCCATCTCCAGAACTTTCTCATCTTCACAAACTGAAACTCTGTCCCCATTAAACACTCCCCATCCCCTCCCCCAGCCCCTGGCCCCCACCAACTATTTTCTGTCTCTATGGTGTTGACTCCTCTAGGACCTCCTATGAGTGGGATCAGACAGTATTTGTCCTTCCGTGTCTGGCTTATTTCATTCAACATCCCTTAAAGAAGCCCCGTCTCCATGAGCAGTCACCCCTCCCCCTCCCCCTCCCCCTCCCCCAGCCCCTGACAACCAGGAATCCACTCTGTCCCTGTGGATCTGCCTGTTCTGGACGTTTCCCATCAATGGAATCACACACCGTGTGTCCTTCTGTGTCTGGCTTCTCTCCCTGAGCATCGTGTTCTCAGGGTCCAGCCACATTGTAGCGAGTGTCAGTGCTTCTCTCCTTTTCATGGCTGAGTGATATGCCCGTGCGTGGAGGGGCCACCTTTTGTTCATCTATTCATCTGTTGATGAACGTTTGGGGTGTTTCTACTTTTCGGCTATTGTGAGTAGTGCTGCTGTGAATATTCATGTACAGATTTTCATGTGGACACGTATGTTCATTTCTCTTAGGTAGGTACCGAGGAGTGGAATTGCTGCGTCAGATGGAAACTCCAGGTTTAACTTCTAGAGAAACCACCAAACTGATTTCCACTGTGGCTGCCCCATTTTCCGTTCCCAACAGCTCTGGAGGAGGGTTCAGATCTCCCTACATCTTTGCCAGGACTTATTATTGCCCGTAACTTTTTTTATTTTGGGCCCTGCACATGTGCGGGATCTTAGTTCCCCCAACCACGGATTGAACCTGGCCACGGCAACAAACAATAGTAATGACGCTGCGGATGGCACAGACTTCCTGCATGCTGGGAACCAGTCTAAGTCGTCTTTACGCGTTTATTTCCTAGTAACCCATTTTGCAAATGGGGACAAGAGAGGCTCAGAGAGCGTGTGGCCCATCTGGAGGTCACCAGCTTGGCAGGGGCTGGGAACCCAGGCCTCTAGGCCTTGTCACTGCCCCCCAGGGCTGAGCTTGACAATAAGTGTGTTTTGTTTCTGTGCTTTTCCTTCTCCCCGGAGCTTCTGGCTGCACCCTTGGGAGCCTGGCGTTGGCAGGGCCGGGAGCCACTGTTGGGGTGTTTAAAGGCCTTTAAAAGGTGTTCCCAGGGGACTTCCCTGGTGGTGCAGTGGTTAAGAATCCGTCTGCCAATGCAGGGGACAGGGGTTCGAGCCCTGGTCCGGGAAGATCCCACATGCCGCGGAGCAAGTAAGCCAGTGAGCCACAACTACCGAGCCTGTGCTCTAGAGCCCGCGAGCCACAACTACCGAAGCCTGCGTGCCTAGAGCCTGTGCCCTGCAACAAGAGAAGCCACCCAATGAGAAGAGCAGCCCCCACTCGCCGCAACTAGAGAAAGCCCGCAGCAGTGAAGACCCAACGCAGCCATAAATAATAAATTTATTTAAAAAAAAAAAAAAGTGTTCCCAGCCTTTCCCTGGGGCTGCGTGGTAATTAGGTGCCGTAATTAGGAGGTGTGATTAGGAGGCCACCCCCAGCAGGCGTGTCTCTGGGGATACCTGGGGACTGTGGGGAGCAGGGAGGTGTGGCTGCCCACCTGGCCTGCCCTTCAGAGGCCCCCACTGCCTCCTCTGAGATACCTAAGGGCCAAGTGCTAGCTGCAGCTTTGCAGCTGGTGGGCTGTGTGGCTCTGGACAACTCTCTGTCCCTCTCTGGGCCTCTGCTTTCCCATCTATGTACTAGGGGAGGGTATAGTGCAGACCTCACAGGACCTGCACCGCTACCCTTGCTCCCTGGTGCCTAGATCCCTCCACCTACCCCCCCACAACAAAATAAATATCCTCTTCGTTGTTAGAGGTCAGGGCCTACTAAGCTCTTTCATATCCCCAGCACTGCTCCAAGCCTTTGAGGTGGGCATGATGATCACTCCCATTTTACAGCTGAGGAAACTGAGGCCCAGGGAATTTGAGAAATGGACTCAGGAACACACAGCCTATGAAAGGAAGAGCCAGGATTTAAACCTCAACAGCCATCCTGAGACCACCAGCAAATACTTCCCGACATGCTACTGAATGTGGGCAACACTTTTCGTGTTTTGCATGAGTGCCATGGAATACATGGTGTCTTCCCTAAAACAAATTTGTGCAGAAGCCCTGATCCTCTGTGGGCTAGTATTTGGAGGTGGGGCCTTCGGGAGGGGGTTAGGGTTAGATGAGGTCATGAGGGTGGGGCCCTCATGGTGGAATTAGTGTCCTTATTTTTTATTTATTTATTTTTTTGTGGTACGCGGGCCTCTCACTGCTGTGGCCTCTCCCAAAGTTATAGAGAGTTTACTATTCCGAATGGTTCCGGAATATGCAGACCTCACAAATCGTATTGGGGTCCCTGAGTGGAACGGGCTACAGAATTTTCAGGGCCCAGGGCCAAATGAAAACTCAGGACCTCAGGTTCAAAAAGGATCAGGAATTTCATGATGGTGACAACAGAGCATTAAACTAAGAGCAGGGCCCTTCCTTCAAGTGCAGGGTGCTGTAGGACTGCACGAGTCACAGGCCCAAGAAACCAGCCCTGCTCCCAAATCTCCCCACTCCCACACAGGGACCAGACACCATCTCTGCTGGGAGGCCATCTGCATCTAGGCAGGCAGCTCCAAGTATTAGGGCTCTTGGTGACCATTTTAGCAGACCCTAGACTTGGGTGAGCACAGACATCTCCAGTACAGTGGGGTCAAGGCAGGCCTTTCACCATGTAGTAGAGAAGCCTGGACGTGTGACCCAGATTATGAATAAACCGACCCACCTGTTTAATTAATTTATTTATTTAATTAATTTATTTTTGGCTGCGTTGGGTCTTCGTTGTTGCGCGCCAGCTTTCTCTAGTTGTGGCGAGCGGGGGCTGCTCTTCGTTGCGGCGCGCGGGCTTCTCACCGCGGTGGCTTCTCTTGTTGCAGAGCGCG
The DNA here is from genome assembly GCF_002837175.3 of Physeter macrocephalus. Lineage (NCBI taxonomy): Eukaryota > Metazoa > Chordata > Mammalia > Artiodactyla > Physeteridae > Physeter > Physeter macrocephalus. The sequence continues at coordinate 21,967,707 of NC_041215.1, read as the reverse complement.
AGCTCCATAGGTGCGTGCACTTCAGTAGTTGTAGTGCACGGGCTTAGCTGCTCTGCGGCATGTGTGATCGTCCTGCACCAGGGCTCGAACCCGTGTCCTCTGCATTGGCGGGCGTATTCTTAACCACTGCGCCACCAGGGAAGTCCCTGTTTAAGTTTTTAGGTGTACAGCAAAGTGAATCAGTTATACATATACATATATCCACTCTTTTTTTAGATTCTTTTCCCATATAGGCCATTACAGAGTATAGAGTTCACTGTGCTATATAGTAGGTCCTTATCAGTTATCTATTTTGTATATAGTAGTGTGTATATGTCAATCCCAATCTCCCAATTTATCCCTCCCCCCGCTTAGCCCCTGGTAACCATAGTTTGTTTTTTACATCTGTGACTCTACTTCTGTTTTGTACATAAGTTCATTTGTACCCTTTTTTTAGATTCCACATGTAAACGATATCATACGATGTTTGTCTTTTTCTGTCTGATTTACCTCACTCAGTATAACAATCTCTAGGTCCATCCACGTTGCTGCAAATGGCATTATTTTGTTCTTTTTTACGGCTGAGTAGTATTCCATTATCTCTCAATACCTGCGCCACCAGGGAAGCCCTGGTGTCCTTATAAGAAGAGGAAGAGGCCAGAACTATCTCTCTGCTATGTGAGGACACAGCAAGAGGTGGCTCTCTGCCACCTAAGGAGAGAGCTCTCACCAGACACTGACCCTGCTGGCACCTTGGTCTTAGACTTCCAGTCTCCAGAATGGTGATAAAATAAATTTTGGTTGTTTAAATCAATCAATCTATGGTGTTATGTTATGGCAGCCCAAGTAGACTAAGGCAATGAGTTATGTGATTTAATCCCCAGAATAATCCCAGGAGGAAGTAGCTATAGCCGAGGAGACCCAGAGGCTCAGAGAGGGCAAGACACACCCCTAAGGTCACACAGACAGGAATTGACAGAGATGAGATTCCAACTCCAGTCTGGCTAGTTCTGAGTCCCGCCTGTGCCTGTATGTCCCTAAACTTCCCCATCCCCACCCCCACCCAAGCCAGTCCTGGGAGGCAGTGTAACCTCCTGGTTAGTAGAGGTGAGTTCAAATCCTCACTCTGGCCTCCTACTTGCTGAGTGACTGGGACCAAGGCACGTCCTCTGTCTGCACCTCCGTCTCCTCATCGCAAACAGGAGTCCTAACAGTTCCAGAAGGTTGTGAGGATGGAATGAAATGAGATGTGAGGGCCCCTTAGCTGGGCATTAGCACAGAGTAAGAGCACTTGGTAAAAAAAATTTATTATTTTTCTTTCTTTCTTTCTTCCTTCCTTTCTTCCTTCCTTCCTTCCTTCCTTCCTTTCTTTCTCTCTCTCTCTCTCTCTTTCTTCCTTCCTTTCTTTCTTTCTGGCCACACCATGCGGCATGCGAGATCATAGTTCCCTGACCAGGGATTGAAGCCGTGCCCCCTGCAGTGGAAGCGTGGAGTCCTAACCACTGGACTGCCAGGGAGGTCCCTAAAAAATATTTTTAAATTAAAAATTAAAAAAGAGCACATGGGCAGCTGTCTTCTCTGAACCTCAGTTTCTTCTTCTATACAATGAGCATAATGTCAGTACCTACCTTTGTAAAGTGCTTGAGTCAATGACAGTAAAGTGCTCAGAACAGGGTCTGGTGCCAATGAATGCTTGATATACAATAATCTTTTAAAAAATTCGTAAATTCGGGGCTTCCCTGGTGGCGCAGTGGTGGAGAGTCCGCCTGCCGATGCAGACCTTCATACTGTTCATACCAGTTTACATTCCCACCAACAGTGTAAGAGGGTTCCATTTTCTCCACACCCTCCTACCTGTTAGAGTTTTTACCATGAACCAGTCTCTGCTTTAGCATTTTAACCCTGGGTACTACCATTATGCCCATTTGAAATACGGGGAAATTAAGGCACCGAGAGGTTAAGAGACTTGGCCAAAATCACATAGCTGGTGGGTGGCAGCACCATGATGTCAACCCAGGTCCTTGGACCCTTGATCGCTATGCAGTCCTGCCCCTCCAGGTGGGGCGTGAAGGCAAGTCATGGTGGGAACACTGGCTCGAGAGGGCCAGGACCCCAGATGATGCAGGACCCTGCATTCTGCACTGAGGAGTTGGGCTTGTACCTGGAGGGCACTAGGGAGCCATGGAAGAGTTTAGAGCAGGGTTTGTCAGTCTGTACTCTTGACCTTCTGGCCCGAATCATTCTCTGGTGCGGGGGGGGGCGTCCTGGGCACTGTGGGGTATTGAGAAGCATCCCTGGCCCCCACTCACTAGATCCCAGGAGTACCCCCAGTCCCAAGTGTCCCTCAGGGCAGAATTGCCCCCAGCTGAGAAGCCCTGGCTTAGAGCAGCAGAGAGAGCCCACCAGGGCGAGTGGTAGAAAATGCTTACCGGTAGTGGGAATGGATGCAGATGAGGTGGGAGGTCAGGAGACCAGGGGGGATCCCCAAACTAAGGCTCAGGGGAGGTGCAGGCTGGGCCGGGCCCGCTGTGTGGAGGAGCTTTTGCGGGTAGAAAGAGCAGAATGCCAGCAAGTCAGGGAAAGGCAGGGCAGAAGGCTGCAGCCCAGGAGGGAATAGTCTCCATCATATAATTAATTTGGGGGAAACTGGGGCTTTTGAAGCTCTTACTGTCTGGGAAGCTGCCATCCCACACTCCCCAGCTCCTACCCATCACCAACTCCTTGGGTCCACATCCTGATCTTTCTTCTCCCTGGGGTTCTTAGGGCCACATCTGGGGCCAAGTTGGGGCGGGGATCTGTCTCATGTATCCAACAGCCTGAGACCAGCCTCACGGCCTGCTTACAAATGAGCGCTGGGCCCCGCGCCTCCAGGGCAGAGCCAGGCGCTGGCTGGCGCATGATGGATGGGGCTGCAGGGCCATTAATCAGAGGCGGGGGAGGAAACAGGTGGCTGCGGCACGCACAGGGACCTCCCTGTGATAGGCCTGGTGGAGCTGGGGCCTCAGCTGTCCAGGCCTGGGTTTGAGCCCCTGGCTGCCATAACCTGGCTAGGTGACCCCAGGGCAGTATGAGTTTACTGCTCTGTACCCTAGTGCTCCCCTCCCCAAAGGGAGCTGTTATTCATTCATTCCGTCAGTAAACATTTATTGCACCTACTGTGTGCCAAGCATGGCTCTTAAGTGGAGGTTTATAGCAGTGATTAAGGAGGACAAAAATCGTTCCCCTTGCAGAGCAGACAGGGTTTAAATACTTGACTCAGGTCCTGCTCCTCCTCTGCCCACAGCCTGCCAGGGTCCCACCTCCCTCGGGGTAAAAGCCCAAGTCCTCCCCAAGGCCCTGCAAGGCCTGCCCCGTCCCCTCCCTGCCCTCCCCTCCTCCCTCTCTCCCCCTCTCTCACTCTGCTCCAGACACAGGGGCCTCCTGGCTGTTCCTCCAATACACCAGGCCCGGTCCTGCCCCAGGGCCTTTGCACTGACTGTTCCCTCTGCCTGGAAAGCTCATCCCCACAACCCAGTTTGGCTAATTCCTTTGTCTCCTTCCAGTCTTGACTTAAATGTCACCTTCTCAATGAGGCTGTATTGTGACTTTCCTATTTAATTCTGGCAGGGCTGGGACTAGGATGAGTGTACTTTCTAGTAAGGCACTTTCTTCAGGCATAAAATTTAAGACCAAAATCTCAGTCAACAAGATAAATACTATTTTAGTGCAATCGATTTTTGAATTGTGGTAAAATATACATACAATTTACTATGAGAGACATTTAATACATTCACAATGGCGTGCAACCATCATGTCTGTCCAGTTCCAAAACATTCCATCGGGAATTCCCTGGCGGTCCAGTGGTTAGGACTCTGAGATTCCACTGCTGGGGGCCTGGGTTCGATCCCTGGTTGGGGAACTGAAATCCCACAAACTGTGCGGTGCAGCCAATAAATAAATAAAATTTATAAGGAAAAGAAACCATTCTATCACCCCCATAAGAAGCCCCATCCCCATTAGCATCCCCCCACCCCGCCTCTGGAAACGACTAGTACACTTTCTGTCTCTGTGGATTTGCCTGTTCTAGACATTTCCTATAAATGAATCATATACTATATGACCTTTCGTGTCTGGCTTCTCTGAGTATCATGTTTTCAAGGCCCATGCACATTGTATTGTATGTCAGTGCTTCATTCCTTTTTGTGGCTAATGTTCCATTGTAAGGATGGACCACATTTTGTGTATTCATTCATTCGTCTGTTGGACACTTGGGTTATTTCCACTTTTTTTTTTTTTTTTTTTTTTTTTTTTGCGGTACGCGGGCCTCTCACTGCTGTGGCCTCTCCCGTTGCGGGGCACAGGCTCCGGACGCGCAGGCCCAGCGGCCATGGCTCACGGGCCCAGCCGCTCCGCGGCATGTGGGATCCTCCCAGACCGGGGCGCGAACCCGGTTCCCCTGCATCGGCAGGCGGACGCGCAACCACTGCGCCACCAGGGAAGCCCCAACACTCCATTTTTAAGACAGATGATTCTTAATGCGTTCTTAAGATTGAGAACCACTCAACTGGTAGTAAGCTCAATAAGACAATTACCCAGTATCTTTCTTGCAACTCCAGGGAGGGTGATCTAAGGGAACAGTAACACAGGAAAAACAAGATGCACCAGAAGGCAAATCACCTGTGCTTGATTCTCGGTGCCTCAACCGTTTCAACGGTTGGGCTCTACTTGAAACTTCAGGTTCCCCATCTGTAAAAAACACACAGGCTTGTAGTGAGCGCAAATAAAGTAACAAATAGCAACTGCTCAATATGCATCAATTTTCTTTCCTTCCATATGCAGTCAATTATTTGTAAGCTCTTTGCGAACATCACCATTCCAGAATTCTCTACAAATTCCCACAGGTTCCCAAAGTAATTTTCAAGCTTCATGCTTTAGTACCCCGGAGGAAAAATTCCCCATCTCAAGGGACAGTTAAGCCACCAGTAATACATTAAACAGTATGGGGTCCCTCACTTCTGGGGGTGCCCTCATCTACAGGTCTCTAACCCTTTAGGATCCCCTCACCTGCGAGTACCCAACCTTTTGGGGTCCCCTTCACTTAAACGTCTCCCCTCAGGGCCTCAAGATTTCGGTGTCAAGCCCTCTTTGGTGCTCCCCTTACCTGCCTGTCTCTTCCTCTCTGGAGGTCCCCTGGCCTTCTGTTCCCAGCTCTCGTGGCCCCTCGGGCTCTCCAACCTTCGGTTCCCCCAGCGGGCCGTGTCCCAAACCCACGTCGCCCTCACTTCCTCCCCTCACTCCCTCCTCCAACCTGCAGCCGGGCCGACCCACTACCCCGCCGCGGGGAGAAGGCAGTTCACGACGTGGCCCACCCCCCATTTCTCCCCCTCACCTCTAGTGCGACGCCCAGATTCTCCCGCTTCTTTTTAGTCATGTTACTTGCCGGGCTCCCGGAGCATTATTAGACTCACCCACCGGCGGCGCCACGCATGCGAAAACCCCTGTGATTCTCCCTCATTGGCCGCTGAGGTGGCGGGAGGTGGGACTACTGGCGGTGTCCATCTAATTGAGGGGCGTGGCCATCTTGGCGCGGCCATGTTTATGAGGGGCAACCGCTCTTTGAGGCTTCCGCCTAGCGGGTGGTGGGAAGAGGATGACTAGATTGGCCCGGGAGGAACGATGGCCCACCCAGGGGTGGAGCTGGCCCTTTCCTTACGAATTCAAAGGCACTTTACAGCACAGAGAGGCTGTTTCTTCACCCCGTCGTCTTCTGTACCCTTCTTCCTTTTTGTGACCACCCTGCCCAGTTTGAGGCCAGAACAGAAACAGCCTACAAACGTCACAGAAAACTTTTAAGTGAAAAGCAGCATCCTTTATCCTACTGTTCTTAATACATTTCCTATATTTGTTTCTGTATATTCCGACCCAGGCTTGGTCTCAGACATTGTATTTTATACTGTTGTAATCCTACTGTACAGTATGCTGTAGACAGACCTATGTCCTTTGAAATGGTTTGACTGTGATCCAATGATTAAAAAATACAATTTTAGGGTTTCCCTGGTGGCGCAGTGGTTGCGCGTCCGCCTGCCGATGCAGGGAAGCCGGGTTCGCGCCCCGGTCTGGGAGGATCCCGCGTGCCGCGGAGCGGCTGGGCCCGTGGGCCATGGCCGCTGGGCCTGCGCGTCCGGAGCCTGTGCTCCTCAACGGGAGAGGCCGCGGCAGAGGAAGGCCCGCATACCACAAAAAAAAAAAAA
>NC_041215.1:21945558-21958887 GCF_002837175.3 Physeter macrocephalus | reverse complement strand
GACGCGGGTTCGTGCCCCGGTCCGGGAGGATCCCACATGCCGCGGAGCGGCTGGGCCCGTGAGCCGTGGCCGCTGAGCCTGCGCATCCGGGAGCCTGTGCTCCGCAACGGGAGAGGCCACAGCAGTGAGAGGCCCGCGTACCGCAAAAAAAAAAAAAAAAAAAAAAAAAAATTCATAAATTCAAATACATCCACCAACGTGGAGACACACAATGCCCACGGACACACACACACACCGGGACCCCTCCTGCCTAGGGATGAGCGGATGAGTGGCTGCTTTCTCTACCAGTTGGGTTGTCCACCCTGGTTACTGCAGAGCTCCCCTGCCTATTTGCATTAAACGTAAATTAACTGAATGAAAGGAAATTTAAAAATTGAGTTCCTAGGCTGCACAGGCCACATCTCAGGGGCTCATTAATCACTGGGGCTGGTGACCATCGCACTGGACAGTGAAGGTGCCCGTTATCGCTCACCACAGCAGGGTATTCTATGGAGAGCATGGTCTCGAACGTTCTAGAGCAGTGGTTTTCAGCCAGGGGTGATTCTGCCACCAGGGGACAACAGGTGATGTCTGGGGACATCTGTGGTTATCACGAATGGGGGGATCCTGGCATTGAGTGGGTGGGGGTCAGGGAGGCTGCTCCACACCCCACAGAGCCCACGACGGCCCCCCAGAGGATGAGCTGGCCCCATGTCAGCAGTGCTGGGGCGACCCTGGGGTAGGGCAATGGATCTCAAACCTGTCCCCAGACCGGCTTCCTCTGGCAGCTTGGAGGAATGCAAAATCTCCGGCCCTGCCCCAGCCAGGACTGCTGCTCACATTTTACAATGCACAGCTGGGCCCAAATGTCCGTAGTGCGGGGGCTGCAGAGGAGGGTACCCTGGACTAGAGCTATGGGAGCCACTTACCCTGCACTGTTATATTATTACACTGAAATTGATGGAAATGAGATGAAAGACGCACGTCCGCAGTTGCCCTGGCAACCTCTCAGGGGCTCAGTGGACACAGGCGGCGAGGATGTTGGGCGGCACCGAGTTAGGATACTGCCATCCTGGCGGAAAGTGCTGGTGGGCAGCGCCCCGTCGAGACCCTCCCCGGAGTCAGGTCAGGCTGGCAGCGCTGGCTCCGCTCCCTGGACAGGGGAGCGGAGGCCGCGGTTCCGCGACCGTCCACATGGGGGCAGCGTGTCCCAGGACCTGCGCCCCGGGAGGGAGGCTGAGCAAGGAGCCCTCATCCCCTCCGCTCGCACATCCTTGGGGAGGGACCACCGTGGACCAGGCTCTGGGCTGGACACGGAGCCGCACACCAGACAGTCTAGTCCAGTTAACCCCCTCTGCGCTTGGACACTGGTGCGGGTCGTCCTCTGTGCGGGGCCGGCCTGGGCACTGTGGGGTGTTGAGCGGCCCCTATCCAGTTGACGCCGAAAGCCCCCCACAGTGTGACAACCACAAAAGTCCCCTGACATCTCCCGGTGTCCCCTGGGGGCAGCATCACCCCCCCCCAGTCATGACACGCAGAAATGTCACCAACATTGCTGACCGTCTCTTGGTGGGGAAACATTACCCCCAGCTGGGAATCACCATTCCAGTGAATCAACTCATCACACTCATCAATATTTAAATTCTGAAACAAGACGCAGTCTAAGGAGTTCCCCGGTGGCCTAGTGGTTAGGATTCTGGGCTTTTGCTGCCGTGGCCCAGGTTCAATCGCTGGTGAGGAAACATCCTGCAAGCCGTGTGGTGTGACCAAAAAAAAAAAAAAAAAAAAGTAAGAAAAGGACATAAAAAAAAAAAAGACTCAGTCCATAAGGGGGGAGGGGGGTTTCAAACTTTTTTGACCATGACATCTTCACCCGGTAAAACCAAATTAATTAATTAAAAAATTTATACACACATGCTCAGGACACACGTTTAAATACAGACATCACCCCAGTAAAAGTTGCCCAAGATAACAGTTGCTGTTGCCCAGAATGAAGCATTGTATTTCCTATTCTGTATCACTGAAAATAAAAATGTGGGTCACGACCCATTAAATTGATTTCTCGACCTGCAGATGGCCAAAAGCAATGACTCAGAGTCCAGGCTGGGAAGGCCCCAAACCAGAAACCCTAACCCTGAAGCCTGTCGACCTCAAGCTAGATAGCTTTATGCTGGGCTCACAGCACGGAAAATGGTCAATGGCTACTGTCACGACCTTGACACGTCTTGCAGACACAACGTGGATGGAGGCTAGGCATGGAGAGCTAGTGGCCTGGCTGCACATATATGAAGTTCAAGAGCAGGTCAGACTAATCCAGTGAAGACGTGGGCAAAGGACTTGAGTAGATTTTCCTACAAAGAAGTTACACAAATGGCCAAGAAGTGCTTGAAAAGATGTTTGACATCATTTGTCATCAGGGAAGTGCCAATCAAAACCACAGGGAGATACCACTTCACACTCATTAGGACATCTATGAAAAAAACCAAAAAACAAACGAACGAACAAAAAACCTAGAAAGTAACCAGTGTTGGCGAGGATGGGGAGAAATCAGAACCATCATGCTCGGCTGGTGGGAATGGAAAATGGTGCAGCCCTTGTGGAAAACAGTCTGGCAGTTCCTCAAAAGGTCAAACATAGAATCACCACATCACCCAGCAATTCCACTCCTAGGTGCGTGCCCAGGGTAATTGAAAGCAGGGACTCAAACAGATATTTGTACACTTGTATTCATAACAGCATGATTCACGATAAAGCCCTGTTTCCACTTTTTGACCATTGTGAATAATGATGCTGTGACCATTCATATATAAGTTTTTATGTGAATGTATTATTTTATTTCCCTTGGGTGTAGACCCAGAAATGGAATTGCTGGATCATAGGGTAATCCTATGTTTAATTTTCGAGGACTCACCAAACTATATTCCACAGCAGCTGTACCATTTTACATTCCCAATCGCAGTGCACAAGGGTTCCAGTTTCTCCACATCCTTGCCAATAATTGAAATTGTCCTTAAAATATATATATATATAATACCCATTCTAGTGGGTGTGAAGTTGTATCTCAATGTGGTTTTGATTTGCATAAGGCAATATTTGAACAAATCAAAAGTAATGAAAAAATTTCCACGATGAACAAAATTTCAAAATTTTAAATAAAAACAGGATCCCGCCCTTCACTTGGCATCACCAACTTTACTTGATTCTCTCTTCCCAGCCCTGTGGCAGCTGCTCCTTGTCCCCCACCCTTCCTAACCCAGTAATGAGGTCAATGAGGGATTTTAGTTCCCCGACCAGGGATTGAACCCACACACCCTGCAGTGGAAGCGCCGAGTCCTAACCACTGGACCTCCAGGGAAGTGAATGGGGAGAAGTGGGATGAACCAGAGGGGAAGGTGCAGACTGGAGTTCAGATCCTTTGCTGTGAAACTTCTGTGCAACCTCCAAGCCTTGATTTTTCTTCTCCATAAAGTGGAAACCCTCTATAAAAAATGGGGACCATGGCAGGAGAGTGACCCGGCAATTCCAGTCCTAGGTATATACCCAAAAGAATGTAAAAAGCAAGGATTCGGGGACTTTCCCTGGTGGCGCAGTGGTTAAGAATCTGCCTGCCAGTGCAGGGGACACGGGTTCAAGCCCTGGTCCAGGAAGATTCCACATGCCGCAGAGCAAACCAAAACGTGGAAACAACCCAAGTGTCCATTGACAGACGATGGATAAACACAACGTGGTCCATCCACACACTGGAATATTATGCAGACTTAGAAAGAAAGGAAATTCTGACACTCGCTACAACATGGATGAACCTTGAGGACATGATGCTCAGTGAGAGAAGCCAGACACAGAAGGACAAATACTGTCAGATTCCACTCACAGGAGATTCCCAGAGGAGTCACATCCACAGAGACAGGAAGTAGATGGTGGGGGCCAGGGGCTGGGGGAGGGGGTGGGGAGTCAGGGTTTCATGGGGACAGAGTTTCAGTTTGGGAAGATGAGAAAGTTCTGGAGATGACGGTGGGGATGGTTGCCCAACAATGTGAAGGTGCTTAATGCCAGCAAGCTGTGCACTTAAAAACGATTGAAGGTGAGTTTTACCTTATGTTTATTTTACCACAACTAAGAAAAATTAAGTAAAAAATGTAAAACAAAACAAAACAAAACCCAAGGCTGGTTGGGTGGGGAAAACAGAGCTGGACACAGACAGTACCATCCCACATAGTCAGGGCTGGGATTGCCGGGGATGGGAGAGGAGCAAAGACATTGCCTGAGCTTAGGGCTCCCAGAAACTACTGGATTCCCAGTTCAATGTGCATAGGACATTCTTATAGTAAAACCTTATTTGTTGCTTATCTGAAATTCCCACTTGTCTGCACATCCTGTGTTTTTATTTGCTAAACCTGGTTGGGAATTCCCTGGTGGTCCAGTGGTTAGGACTCAGAGCTTTCACTGCTGAGGGCTCGGGTTCGATCCCTGGTCGGGAAACTAAGATCCCACAAGCCGTGGCTCACCCAAAAAACAAAACAAAACAAAACAAACCTGGTTAGTCCAGACCTGGTTTGCTCTGTGCCCACCGGCTCTGCCCACCGTCCTGGGATCGCTTCTAGCCTTTATCCTAAGAGGAAAAATCAGAGAATCATACCCCCTTCCTGCATAAATGTGGTCAGACACATAATTGTTGAGAATGGAACCTGGCAGGAAGATAACACTCAGAAATTGTTAGCTATTCCTCTCTCCTGGGGGTACAAGGCAGGCTGTCGGTTCACACTGCCCATGTGTCCGCTGGTATCTGCTCTCGGCCCTGCCTGCCCGGGAGCCTTGACGACTTTTATTGCTGGTCACAGATAAGGGGCAATAAGGGAACCGAGATGAGAAGAGTTTCAAATATAAAACTCAGAATTAAAAGCCTTTGCAGCCACACAGGTCAGAAGCTTCTTGTGCCAACAGGCTGGCTGGGGCGGGACTCTGACCCAGCTCCGCCCCCCTGAGCCTCAGTTTCCCTCTAAGAAGTGAGGGGCGGTGACATTTCCTAAAGGCATGCCTTGTGGCACCGATTGCTCCGGGATGAGAAATGCCTATTCCAAAAGGGCAGTTTTGATTTTACTGTATATGGTGGGGGAAGCGTATTGAACAATTGTTTTGGGTTGTGATCTAGAGTGAGGCACGGTGGATGTAGAGTCCCTTTTTGTTATTCACAAAAGTTCTGTCCTATAAACTTGCTGCAAACACTGAATTACTAAACACTGCACCGCTGCTCCTGGGGACACGCAGGGTCAGGCTCCTGCGAGCTCTGGTCACGGCACTTTTGTTAACCGGTCAACACATAAACTTGTGGGATGTGTGTTTCTGCTTGAAGACACCTTATTTAATAAAAGTTGTTGATTCGTTAACACTGAGCTCACAGCCCGCAGGGCTGTAACTCACGTCTGAACGAAGCTCATCTTACACACGTACTTTCTCCGTGAGCACGTTACAGCCCTCCTGCGCTTAGGACACTAGACAGCACTTCAGCTCTACCTCCACCCGGGTCCATCCCTCATCATCGCTTATCCAGAGCTAGCACAGTCACCCGCATCTTGAACCCCAGACTCCCATTTTCGCCCCCTACAGTCTGTCCTCCCCGAAGCAGCCACCAGAGGGCGCGCGTGAGCACCCGAGTCAGGCCCCGCCCCCACCCTGCCCGCTGCTCTCCTGGGCTCCCAACCTCCCTGGGGTAAAAGCCCAAGTCCTCCCCGCGACCCTCGAGGTCCTGCACGACTTGCCCCGTCCCCTCCCTGCCCTCTCCTTCTCCCTCCCCCTCCCTCTCTTCCCTTCGCACAATCTGTTCCAGCCACACGGACCTACTCCCTATCCCTCCAAAATGCCAGGCACAGGTCCTGCCCCAGGTCCTTTGCATACATTGCCCCTGCTGCCGGTAGATATATGGGTGCTTTGCTCACTTTTGCAGAGGGTCCTTCCCTAATCCTGGTACTTAAAATTCCACTCCCTTCCCAAACCCCCTACTGTGCTTTTTTTCCCTTCTCTTAAGCATTTACTCCCATCTAAGACCCAGTATATTTTACTTATTTATATTTGTTTATTGTCTGTCTACCCTTACCTAGAACATTGGCTCCATGAGGGCAGGAATTTTTGTCTGCGTTTTCATTGCTGTATCCCCGCGCCCAGAACCATGACACACAGTAGGTGCTCAATAAATGTTGATTAAAAAACTGGCTCTATTGTGTCCATTGAGCCTATTATAATGATAATCCTGAATGTTTATTGAATGCCTTGTGTGTGCCAGGCCATGTGGGAATTGTTATTGTTTTTTTTATCATTGACACATTTTTTGAGATATAGTTCACAAATCATAAATTTACCATTTTAAGGTGTACAATTCCATGGTTTTTAGTATATTGTGCTGCCACCACCATCTAATTCCAGAGCATTCCATCACCCCAAAAAGAAACCCCATCCCCATGAGCAGTCACCCCCACCCCCTCCCCGGCCCCTGGTAACCATGAATCCACTCTCTGTGTCTGTGGATTTGCCTGTTCTGGATGTTTCCCATCAATGGAATCACCCACTGTGTGTCCTTCTGTGTCTGGCTTCTCTCGCTGAGCATCGTGTTTTCAAGGTCCATCCACGTTGTAGTGAGTGTCAGTGCTTCACCCCTTTTCATGGCCAAATAACATTCCAGTGTGTAGATGGACTACATTTTGTGTATCTGTTCATCTGTTGATTGACATTTGGGTTGTTTGCATTTGGGGGGGGCAATTGTGAATAATATTGCTGTGAATATTCATGTACAAGATTTTGTTCGAGGGACTTCTCTGGTGGCACAGTGGTTAAGAATCTGCCTGCCAACGCAGGGGACACGGGTTTGAGCCCAGATCCAGGAAGATCCCACATGCCTTGGAGCAGCTAAGCCCGGGTGCCACAACTACTGAAGCCTGCATGCCTAGAGCCCGTGCTCCACAACAAGAGAAGCCACTGCAATGAGAAGCCCACGCACCGCAAAGAAGAGTAGCCCCCGCTCGCCACAACTAGAGAAAGCCCACATGCAGCAACGAAGACCCAACGCAGCCAAAAATAAATAAATAAATTTATTTATTTATTTTTAAAAAAGATTTTGTTTGAACACCTGTTTTCAATTCTTTTGGATAGGTCCCTAGGAGTGAAATTTCTAGTGAAATGGTAACTCTGTGTTTACCTTTTTGAGGAACTGCTAAATTGTTTTCCACTGCGGCTACACCACTTTACATTCCTACCAGCCATGCATGAAGGTTCCAGTTTCTCCACATCCTAGCCCACACTTGTTATTATGTCTTTTTTATGATAGCCATCATGGTGGATGTAGAATAGTATCTCACTGTGGGTTTTTTTTTTTTTTTTGGTGGTATGCGGGCCTCCCTCTGCTGCGGCCTCCCCCGTTGCGGAGCACAGGCTCCGGACGCGCAGGCCCAGCGGCCACGGCCCACGGGCCCAGCCGCTCCGCAGCACGTGGGATCCTCCCAGACCGGGGCGCGAACCCGGTTCCCCTGCATCGGCAGGCGGACTCGCAACCACCGCACCACCAGGGAAGCCCCTCACTGTGGGTTTTGATTTGCATTTTCCTGATGACTAATGATATTGAACATCTTTTTTTTTTTTTTTAATTCACACAAACCAACTGTTGGGTGTCTATTATGTGCAGAGCATATTTTCATATGCTTAGTGGTGCCTGGAAATTCTCATCATCACCCCCATTTTAAGAGATGAAGTAACGGAAGCTCAGAGAGGGATGGCCACTTTCTGAAAGTCACACAGCCTGCAGGGCAGTGTGTATGGGATGAGGACCAGACAGTTTGATTCTGACCTACTAGCTTAAAATGAGACTGCTGTGAGCATCCATGTGCAAATCTTTGTATGGACGTATGTTTTCATTTCTGTTGAGTAAATACTTAGGAATGGAATGGCTAGATCCCGTGGCAGGTGTATAATTTTAAGAACTCTTTGAGAACCCGCCACACTGTTTCCCACAGAGGCTGCCCATTTTGCATTCCCACCAGCTGTCGTGGATGAGGGTCCCAGTTGCCCTGCTTCTCGTCAGCACTTAGTATGGTCTTAGCCATTCTGGTGGGCGGCATCTCACTGAGGTTTTCCTGGGCTTTTTCCTAATGTGCTTATTTTACTGGCCACTTGTATGTCTTTTTTGGTAAAGAGTAAAAGCTAATATTTATGGAGTTGTGCAATAAACATTCATTGTGTGTCTGCAGGTCTACAAAACTGTCATCCAGACAGACCCAGACCCCTCACCCTGATCACTGTCTTTGAAATTTTTTTTTTTTAAGTATTTATTTGGCTGTGTCAGGTCTTAGTTGTGGCATGTGGGATTTACTTCCCTAGGGAAGGGATCGAACCCAGGCCCCCTGCATTGGGAGGCATTGGGAGAGCGGAGTCTTAGCCACAGGACCACCAAGGAAGTCCCTGTCTTTGAAAATTTAAAAGAGGGATTTCCCTGGCTGTCCAGTGGTTAAGACTCTGCGCTTCCACTGCAGGGGGCTCAGGTTCAATCCCTGGTTGGGGAACTAAGATCTCCCATACAGCACAGTGCAGCCAAAAAAGAAAAATTTAAAAGAGAAGGAAACAAATAAATACCCTCTGGGATTGCAGGCTGGGGCGTTAAGTCGGGTTAAGGATGTGACCCCTTTCTGGTTCCTCCGACAGAGTGTCCACGTGACATGGGTGATGATTGCCCTATTTTCAGCTCTGACGCCCGGAGAAGGACAGGGACTTGAATACAGTGGAATCTGCCCCCGATTCCGGGGCTGGTGCTCTGGCCTCAGGTGCCCCTCCACCTTGCATGCCCCCACCCTGGGCCCCACTCACTTTTGCTCATGTTCTCAGCTCTGTGCCAGGAAATGGCCTTGTTCCCTGGCCCCCAGACCTGCTCATAAAATAGAATCCTTCAGGGCATGGGAGGCCAATATCCAAGGATGGAGGAGGGGAGGAGGCCATGGGGACAGGAGGACGGGGCCTCCCAACCATCAAGGAGTGCAGCCGTGGGCTTTGTCTCTCTGGACCTCTGGGTGGAGAAGCCAAGGTCAGTAATTAGCCACCAGCTGGGCCCTGGGACCAGTTCACCAACTCTCCGTGGGCCTCCGTTCCCCATCTTACCCACCTGGTCCCCACCCACCTCCGGCACAAGGAGAGCACTTAGTGAATGGCTGAGAATGACAAGCCAGCCCCTGTGGATTCTGCTCCATTTCAGTGTCCTCTGAAACATTTAAGCACTTATTAAGCACCTACTATGTACTTTACAAATACCACCTCCTTGGACACTTCTTATTTTGACAGCTTTATGAAGGTGTAATTGACATGCCACGAACTGCAAGTGTTTAAAATGTACATTTTGATGAGTTTTGTCATATGTCTACCCCAATCATGGGCACAATCAAGATAGTGAACAACAACAACAAAAAAGATAGTGAACAAGATCCCACAAGCCGCGTGGCACGGCCAAACGTTTCCGTCACCCCAGAAAGTTTCCTTGGGCCCCTCCCTGCCCCGACCCTCCAGCCCCAGGCAAACAGCAATCTATTTTCAGTCACTATAGATTTCCATAGTGGGTGTTTTCCAGAATTTTATATAAATGGAATCATACAGTACATCCTCTTTTGTGTCTGGTGCCTTTCACTCAGCATAAGGCATTTAAGAGTCATTCATGTTGTGTTTTTCCTTTTTTATGGCTGAATCATATTCCAGAGAATGGATGGACCCCATTTTGTTTATCCACTCACTTTGTTGGTGGACATTTGGGTTGTTTCTAGTTTGGAGATCTTATCAATAAAGCTGCTACACCATGTGTGTACAGGTCTTTTTTGCTGGTTTGTTTGTTTGTTTGTTTGTTTTAGCCGCACCACGCGGCATGTGAGATCTTAGTTCCCCAACCAGGGATCAAACCGGAGCCCCATGCAGTGGAAGCGCGGAGTCCTAACCACTGGACCACCAGGGAAGTCCCGTGTGTACGGGTCTTATGTACACCTGTGCTTTTGTTTCTCTTGGGTACATGTGTTGCTATTAATTTCTACGTAACGAAACACCCCCAAACTTGCTGCCTTAAAACAATAAACATTCATGGTCTCACACAGTTTGGTAGGGTCAGAAATTTGAGAGTGGTGTAGCTGGATGGTTCTGACTCGGGGTCTCTCACGAGCTTGCAATCAAGCTATGCACTGGGGCTGGAGGAGCCGCTTCCAAACCGGTTCCCTCCTGCACCTCTTGGCCGGAGGCCTCAGTTCTTCTGCACATGTGCTTCTCCAGCAGAATAGGATGGTCTAGACGTCCGTAAAGAGCTTGCTGTAAGAGCGGGTGAGGGAGATCCCACTATGGAAGCAAAAGGCATTTTGTAACCAAATGTCTGAAGTCTATTCCTCCGTATTCTGTTAGAAGTGAATCACTAAATTCAACCCACATCTTAGGCAAGGGAGAGAATTACACAAGACCATGAATACCAGGAAGCAGGGCTCACTGGGGGGCCATCCTACAGTTCCCTAGTATTTGAATATTTTAGCAAACATTAAGCTTCTACTGTGTACTGACAAGAACCTTCCCCTTGGCCACTGACAAGAAGCTCTCTGAAAAACAACAAAGAGTCTGCCCACTTTGCAGACAGAGAAACTGGCCCAGAGAAGTTAAGTCACCCGTCGACAGTCTACACCAGAGTAAGCAGCAAAAGGAAGGTTCCATCCTGAGGTTTAAGTCCCAAGTGAGGAGGAGGCCAGATGTGGCAAGGACTAGGAGCAGAGAAGGGAAGAAAGTGCAGTTATTTTTTTTCCTCCAGAGCAAGAGAAGACGCACCCAGGAGAGCTGTGTTGCTTCATTGGTTTCACAAACATGTATCAAGCACCTACTGTATGTCAGGGGCTATATGAGGCTGTGGGGACACTGCAAAGAGCAAGATGGACAATCCCGGAGCACGTGGCACTCACACATGTGGGTGGGCGAGTCCACTCATCACTATCCAGGCCAGCACTGGTGCACCGTTTTGCTAGAGGAGGGAAGAGGCCTGAGGCTCTGTGCTGGACGTTGCGGACCCCAGGGTGACCGAGACACATGCAGTCACTGCCCTCCTGAAGTTCACAGTCTGTTGGGGGAGATGGAAAACAAACAACAAAGAGCTCATCCATTCTTCCCTTCAGTACTTATTTATTACCAACCAGCGTCCTTGGCTTCCTTAATGAATAGAAATTGATGAGGCCAGACAAGAAACTGAGGGCCCCTGCTGCAGCAGGTGGGGGAGAGGGGGGACGAGCTGGTTCCTGATATGAGGTGAAGGTAGGGTTGTGTCCAGCAGTTGGGCCAGAGGGGTGACTTAGGTGGTCTGCCCACCCCTTTGGTGGTGTAGTGTGCAGCGGGCATGCACAGTATCCTACTTTTGCTCCCGACACCCTGCTTTTGCTTCTGGGTCTTCAGAAGTGACAGTTGGGACTTCCCTGGTGGTCCAGTGGTTAAGAACCCACCTGCCAACGCAGGGGACACCGGTTCGAGCCCTGGTCCGGGAAGATCCCACATGCTGCAGAGCAACTAAGTCCATGCGCCACAACTACCGAGCCTGCTCTCTAGAGCCCGCAAGCCACAGCTACCTAGCCCATGCACCTCAACTACTGAAGCCCAAGCGCTTAGAGCCCGTGCTCTGCAACAAGAGAAGCCACCGCAATGAGAAGCCTGTGCACCGCAACAAAGACCCAACACGGCCAAAAAAGAAAAAAAGAAAAAGAACTGACAGTTGGGTTTTTTTGGTCTTTTTGTATCTTGTTGTCCATAATTTGCCCCAACTGTGCATGCATGCAGTTATTTTTAGTCCCCTTATAGTTTCTTTGTATTTTGTTGCCCGAGGAGACCTTTTTCCAGGTGCAA
Source organism: Physeter macrocephalus (assembly GCF_002837175.3). NCBI lineage: Eukaryota > Metazoa > Chordata > Mammalia > Artiodactyla > Physeteridae > Physeter > Physeter macrocephalus. The sequence goes on along the minus strand of NC_041215.1, from coordinate 21,947,034 downwards.
GCACTGCAGCAAAGGGTCCCAGGTCCCAGGTGCCAGCGTGTCTGAGCACTTACTGTGTACCAGGCTGGGGTCTAGATGCAGCAGTGATCGGGACATAGATACCCTACAATATGGTGGGGAGGGAACAGGACAGTAAGGGAAGAAAGCAGATGATTTCAGCCCATGAAAAGGGCCTGGGGAAGTCCAGCAGGGTGGTGCCGGGGTGGGGTGTGGGTGTCATCAGAAGGGGTGCTCAGGGAACACCTGGCCTGACCACCTCCCCTGGAGGAGGGGACATTGGAGCCAAGACCAGTGTTTTTGTTCAGGTTCCCTGGTTGTGGGTTCTTTGTTCAAGTGGAGCTTTCCTCTATTGGTGGGGCCCAGCGGCCCCTGCTCTGGCTGCGTGTCCAGTTGGGGTGGGGATGGAACCCCCAAGATGAGTATCTCAAGAAACCAAACTTTCCTCAGTCCCAATCAACTAATAAATGGAGACTTTGACCCTCCCTTCTTCCCTTATCTCAAGACAGGTGAGCACAGCATGTCAAGGTGCAGCTTGGAAGGTTTGTGATGGGATCTGGGAAGGGCCAGGTGGAGAGGAGGTGGGTGTTGTGGCCAGGTCATGGCTGGGAGGAGTGCCATCGTCAGGGAACTGTGCATAAGGGCACCTCAGTTTCCTCATCTGTGAAATGGGTCTCCATTTCAGGCTTTTTTTTTTTCCATCATTCAAAACACATGGTGCTTCCTGTGTTTAGGCCTCCTTCTAGGTCTCCTTTTGGAAGAGGCCAGATGGTAAATATTTTAGGGCTGTTGCAACTATGCAGGTCTGCCGGTGCAGGGTGAAAGTAGCCAGGCTCCTTAAATGAATGGGTGTGGCTATGCTCCCATAAAATCAGCCCAGCAGTACTTGGTTTATAGTAGGTGCTTCATTAATGCTTGTTCCCTGCCTGGAATTATAGCAGGCACTGCACTAATGCCTGGTCGAGGCCTGGTATATAGCAAGTGTTGCATTAATGCCTGGTCCATGCCCAGTTTACAGTAGGCATTCCACTGTTTGTTTCCTGCCCAGTATATACCAAATACTGCATTAATGCTTGGTTACACAGTAGGCACTACATTAAAAGCTGGTCCATGCCTGGTATACTGCAGGCACTACATTAATGGCTGGTCCATACCTGATATACAGCAGGTACTCCATTAATGCTCGTCCCATACGTGGCACATAGCAGGCTCTGCATTAATGCTAAGTCCAGGTCTGGTACACAGGAGGCGTTCCATTAATGTTTGTTCCAAGAACGGAGGAGAGGAAGGTTCGTTTCCGGTCAGGTAATGCCAGGGCGCCCCAGGAGGCCGTGAGGGCTGCTACGCCAGTGCCTCGCGTTGGGCCTGGGTCGCTCAGCCTCGCGACCGCAGTTGCGGGTCCGAGCTTCTCGCTCCGGGGCCCAGAAAGCCGCCGGGCCGAGCGGGGCCGAGCGGGGCCGAGCGGAGCCGATCGGGGCC
>NC_041215.1:21943845-21945058 GCF_002837175.3 Physeter macrocephalus | reverse complement strand
GATCTTCCCGGAACGGGGCACGAACCCGTGTCCCCTGCATCGGCAGGCGGACTCTCAACCACTGCGCCACCAGGGAAGCCCCATCCTTGGACTCTTTAATCAATAGAAATTGATAGGAAGCCGGATGAGGAATTCAGGCAGGGTTTTACTGGGACTCGTGCTGTGAGGGAGAAAAAACAAGTAGCAGGGGCCCTTGCTCGCTCCCTGAGGCGGGGGAGCTGGTCCTTTAAATGGGATGGGGGGGCAGGTCCATGGGTCCCCCCAGAGGGGTGGCGTAGGTGGCATCACGCCGTTGGTGGTGCCGTGTGCAGGTATCATGCGCAGTACCCTGCTTTTCTCCCAGCACCTCAGAAGTAGCAACTGGGTTTTTGGGCATTTTGTATCTTGTTCAGAATTCGCCACAACTGTGCTTGGATGCAGTTATTTTTAGTCCCTTATAGTTTCTTTGTATTCTGTTGCGGAGATTCTGGTGCTCCTGGAGATGTTTGTCCAGGTGCAAGCCTATCTTAATTTGTGTAGTTAAGTGAACAAATTCTCCTTGTGAAAAACTGGGCAACGTATGGTACCAAATGGTATACTGTGAAAAAGAGTCCTCATGTCACTTGGTTGAGCCCCTTGAAAGCCATCAAAATTTCCAGTTGCTTTTGTGAGTTTTTAGATCTCTGCATGTACCAACGTGTGTTCTTTAAGCCCAAGAAGACAACTGATGGATACATTTTCGATTGTAATGGAAAATGCCACATTGTCCTCGGAGTGGCTCCCTGGGGTGTGAAACGAGCTTCCCCCCGCTCCCCCCGAATTCTGGCCAGTACTTGAAAGCACACAGCTCTCAAGTTCATGGTGAGGTGGAAGGGTTGAGTCAGCCCTCACTTGTGTGGCTGGGTTCACCTTACTCACCTAAGCTAGCTTTGCATCTTTTTGAAGTTTCCTTCTATGGCAAGATTCCCTGGCCAGGTTTTGCAGAGCTCACTTTTGCTAAGAAGATATGATCCTTCTGTCAATTTTAGTCCACAGGTTTTTTTTTTCTACCATGTCTGATTTCTCAGAGTGAATACTTGCAGTTTTTGGTGTCCTGCAAGCTCTGATTTTTCTGGTGTTTTTCTTTCACGGAGGCATGTGCTGACCAGTACGATAGCCAATAGCCACAAATCTTGTTTTTTTTTTTTTTTTTTTTTTGGGGGTATGCGGGCCTTCCTCTGTTGGGGCCCCCCCC
>NC_041215.1:21920058-21943759 GCF_002837175.3 Physeter macrocephalus | reverse complement strand
TGTGGTATGCGGGCCTCCCTCTGTTGTGGCCTCTCCCGTTGCGGAGCACAGGCTCCGGACGCGCAGGCTCAGCGGCCATGGCTCACGGGCCCAGCCGCTCCGCGGCACGTGGGATCCTCCCAGACCGGGGCGCGAACCCGGTTCCCCTGCATCGGCAGGCGGACGCGCAACCACTGCGCCACCAGGGAAGCCCCACAAATCTTGTTTTTATTTAAAGAGCTTAGTGTGTATTTTTTTCGAAAAGCTTCATTGAAATATAACTCACGTACCATACCATTCACCATTTGAAGTGTACACGTTAATGGCTTTTCGTATTCACAGAGCTGGACAACCATCATCACAGTCATTTTTAAAAATAAATTTATTTATATTTATTTTTAGCTGCATTGGGTCTTCGTTGCTGGGTGTGGGCTTTCTCTAGTTGTGGCGAGCTCGGGCTTCTCATTATGGTGGCTTCTCGTTGCAGAACACGAGCTCTAGGTGCGCGGGCTCAGTAGTTGTGGCACGTGGGCTCAGTAGTTGTGGCACGTGGGGCTGGCTCTCTGGGGAGGTGGGGTGTGGGTGAGGTGGGGGTCAGGGCAGAGCAGAGGCTTCCCTGTGTGTGATGGGAATCAAACAGCTGTGCTGGGCCTGGTAGAGGCAGCAGAGGGTCAGGTGCTCACAGACACTCCCCTGTTCCTTACCTGTGTACTGTGCCCTTAACATGTGCCCCCATACTGGCTCGCGGGCTCTAGAGCGCAGGCTCAGCAGTTGTGGCGCACGGGCTTAGTTGCTCCGTGGCATGTGGGATCTTCCCGGACCAGGGATCGAACCCGTGTCCCCTGCATTGGTAGGCGGATTCTTAACCACTGCACCACCAGGGAACTCCCGTCACAGTCATTTTAAGAATATCTTCACTACCTCAAAAAGAAACCCTGTACCCTTTACCTGTCACCCCCGATCTCCCCAACCCCTACCCCAGTCCTAAGCAACCGCCAATCTACTTCTGTCTTATTAGATTTCCCTCTTTGAGATATTTCATATAAATAGAATCATACAATATGTGGTCTTTTGTGATTGGTTTCATTTATAATGTTTTCATGGTTCATCCATGTTGTAGCATATGTCAGAATTTCCTTTTTAAGGCTGAATAATATTCTCGTGTAAGGATGGACCCCATGTTTATCCATTCATATGCTGATGGACACTTGGGTGGCTAACACCTTTTGGCGTTGTGAACAAATGTTGTGAACATTTGTGTACAAGTATGTGTTTGGAGCCGTTCTCAACTCTTTTGCTAGATCCCTAGGAGTGGAATTGCTGGGTCATGTGGTAACTGTATGCACGGGCCCAGCCGCTCCGCGGCACGTGGGATCCTCCCAGACCGGGGCGCGAACCCGGTTCCCCTGCATCGGCAGGCGGACGCGCAACCACTGCGCCACCAGGGAAGCCCCACAAATCTTGTTTTTATTTAAAGAGCTTAGTGTGTATTTTTTTCGAAAAGCTTCATTGAAATATAACTCACGTACCATACCATTCACCATTTGAAGTGTACACGTTAATGGCTTTTCGTATTCACAGAGCTGGACAACCATCATCACAGTCATTTTTAAAAATAAATTTATTTATATTTATTTTTAGCTGCATTGGGTCTTCGTTGCTGGGTGTGGGCTTTCTCTAGTTGTGGCGAGCTCGGGCTTCTCATTATGGTGGCTTCTCGTTGCAGAACACGAGCTCTAGGTGCGCGGGCTCAGTAGTTGTGGCACGTGGGCTCAGTAGTTGTGGCACGTGGGGCTGGCTCTCTGGGGAGGTGGGGTGTGGGTGAGGTGGGGGTCAGGGCAGAGCGGAGGCTTCCCTGTGTGTGATGGGAATCAAACAGCTGTGCTGGGCCTGGGAGAGGCAGCAGAGGGTCAGGTGCTCACAGACACTTCCCTGTTCCTTACCTGTGTACTGTGCCCTTAACATGTGCCCCCATACTGGGATATATTATATTTATTATGTATGCTATTTGTTAATATGGTTAATCTTTCTTTATTTTTAATTGAAGTATAGTTGATTTACAATATCGTGCCAGTCTCTGCTGTATAGCAGAATGACTCAGTTATACAAATACGTACACATATATGTACATTCTTTTTTAAAAATTGTTTTCCATTATGGTTTTTCAGGATATTGAATATAGTTCCCTGTGCTATACATTAGGACCTTGTTGCTTATCCATTCTAAATATAATAGTTTGCATCTATCAACCCCCAAATCCCAGTCCATCCCTCCCCCCACCCCCCTCCCCCTTGGTAACCACAAGTCTGATCTCTATGTCTGTCACTGTTTCTGTTTTGTGGATGGGTTCACTTATGCCATATTTTAGATTCCACATATAAGTGATATTATTTGGTATTTGTCTTTCTCTTTCTGACTTACTTCACTTAGTATGATAATCTCTAGTTGCATCCATTGTTTATTTTTTTATTTTTTTGGCCTTGCCCAGAGACTTGTGCGATCTTAGTTCCCCCACCAAAGATTGAACTCGGGCCCCTGGCAGTGGAAGCATGGAGTCCTAACCACTGGACGGCCAGGGAATTCCCAATATGGGTTATTTCTTGTTCCTCCTCACTGGAATCTAAGAAGGATAAGGGATTTTTGCAGTCATTTACCACCATATTGTCCAGTGCAGAGACCGGCCCGGGACATAGGAGATGCTTAATGAGTATTTATTAGAGGAATCAGCCGCATTTTTGTTTGTGCACACACAGAAAGTCTTTGAAACGTTACACAAAACGCTGGTGACAGTGTTTGTCTTTGGGGAGAGCGCTGGGGGACAGGGTGTTGGGACTGAGAGGATCTTTTTATTGACAATGGATTGCCACAAAAAGTCCTTAGCCTTCAAAGAGACCCTATGCTTTGGTTTGGGCAGATTATCATTGTATTATTTAGTTGTTTTTTTTTTTTAAACTAGTTGCATAGAAATGTGTATGAAACGATCCCATTTTTGTAAAAAAAATTAAGAGAAAATCCTGAATATGGGTATATCGTTTGATAGCCTTATAAACATGAAGAAAAGTAAAACTTCCTCGAGCACGCGGTGGGGGTGGGGTGGGTGGGGGGAAACAAAAACCACTCGCAGAGGTGGAGACAAATAGAAGCCACACCCCTGAGGAAGCGTCATCTGTTAGGTACGCCCCCAGAAGGGCGGGGACATATACAGCCACGCCCATGGGGTGGTCTCAGCCTCAAAACACGCCCTAGGTGCGCGGATTCTGTCCTAGAGCTCAATCCGTTGCAGTGGGCGGGAACTCCTCCCACCCCAGAGGTTCCGCCAATTCCTGGAATGTCCCATCTCTTCCGGACTCAGAGTGGTGGTGGTGGTAGCTCCCGCCACTGCTGGGGCGGCCCCAGTTCTCCGAGGCCAGCGGGGCTCAACGAGGGGTGGGGCGGTCACAGGCCGGGGCGGAGCTCTAAGGGCAGCGGGTAGGGTCGTTTTGACACCGTCTCCTGCCCCATGGAGGTAGCTCCGAAGGCCGGTGGACCTCGGAGACCTAGGTAGGGGCTCCCGACGTTTTCATCCCGAGAGTCCGGGACCCCCGATGGTCCCGCCGCCAGACTCCTCTGCCGACGCCGGTCTGGGGTCCCACTGCCATGGTGGGCGAGTTGCACCCCCTCCCAGTGCCTCAGTTTCCCTATTTATTTTATTTTTGGCTGTGTTGTGTTTTCATTGTTGCACGTGGGCTTTCTGTAGTTGCGGTGAGCGGGGGCTACTCTTCCTTGTGGTGCGCGGGCTTCTCATTGCCGTGGCCTCTCTTTGTCGTGGAGCACAGGCTCTAGGCGCGTGGGCTTCAGTAGTTGTGGCACGCAGGTTCAGTAGTTGTGGCTCGCGGGCTCTAGAACGCAGGCTCAGTAGTTGTGGCGCACGGCCTTAGTTGCTCCATGGCATGTGGGATCTTCCCGGACCAGGGCTCGAACTCGTGTCCCCTGCATTGGCAGGCGGATTCTTAACTACTATGCCACCAGGGAAGCCCAAGCCTGGCTCTCTTTAAGCCTTCCTCAATATCACCAAACCTAGTTTCTTTCTTTCTTTCTCTTTTTTTTTTTTTTGCCCCCACCTCCGCTTGCGTGATCTTAGTTCCCCAACCAGGGATGGAACCTGTGCTCCCAGCAGTGAAAGCACCAAGTCCTAACCACTGGCCGCCAGGGAATTCCCTCAGTATCACCGCACCTAAGCCAAATCACTGTAAGTCTTTTCTAGCATCCTCTTAGAGCAACGCCATGATTCCTTATGCTATGTGTTCTTCCTGGCTGCAGGGAGTGATAAACCCACTCTGTTCAACCACAGGCATGTGCCTGGTGGTCTTTGCCTGGGGAGGCCCTGATGGGCTAACACAGAAGCATTTCCAGCAATGTCTGCACCTGGCAAGTATTGTATTAGTGGAGCTGAGATTTTTATCATCATCCATCGCACGTGCAAAAGGGTGCAGACCAATTTCTGACAAACGGCACATCCTTATTACTATTCAATTTCATCACAAATTACGTTCAGAGCCAATTTAATTCTTGAATCTTGTGTTCGGGCATTTAAACCATTTTCTTCCATCTGCATTTTATTTCTTGTTGAGTGTGAAATAGTTCAAACAAAGGAAAGTTCAGAGACCAATAAAACAAATCCCTCTCATATTTGCCACCCAGGTTTAATAAAATTGAACAGTGTGGCATTTTGCCTGCATAAAAATATAAAACATGTATTTGAAGCTCCCTTTGAAGCCCCTTCCACTCGTCCCAGAGGTAAGCAGGGTTTAGCGTCTGTGAGTCTTTCTGTTTATGTTGTTACACTTTTACTACCTGAGTGAGCATCCTTGAGCAGTGTGTGGAATTCTTCTGTGGCTTTGGAAAGTTTACATAAATGTAAATGATATTGTATTTCACATAGCTATCTTTTTTGAGAGACTATGAACCAGTCACTAAAATTGTATTTTAGATTATCTGATGACAGAGGAAAGTGTTCTATATATTATTGAATGAAAATGTTACAAAGCAGTATGTATAATATAATTTTTTTAAATTTTTGTTGAAATATAGTTGATTTACAATGTTGTGTAGTTTCAGGCGTATGGCAAAGTGATTCAGTTATACATATACATATATATCTATTCTTTTTAAGATTATTTTCCATTATAGATGATTACAAGATATTGAGTATAGTTACCTGTGCTCTACAGTAGGACCTTATTGGTTATCTATTTTATGTACAGTAGTGTATATATTTTAATCACAAACTCCTAATTTATCCCTCCCCACCTTCCCCTTTGGTAACCATAAGTTTGTTTTCTATGTCTGTGAGTCTGTTTCTGTTTTGTAAGTAAGTTCATTGGTATCTCTTTTTTTTTTTTAGATTCCACATATAAGTGATATCATATATTTGTCTTTCTCTGTCTGACTTCCTTTACTTAGCATGATAATCTCTAGGTCTGTCCATGTTGCTGCAAATGCCAATATTTCATTCTTTTTTATGTCTGAGTAGTATTCCATTGTATATATATGTACTGCATCTTCTTTATCCATTTATGTGTAGAGGGACACTTAGGTTGCTTTCATGTCTTGGCTATTGTAAATAGTGCTGCTATGAACATTGCGGTATGTGTATCTTTTCAAATTATGGTTTTGTCTGGATATATACCCAGGAGCAGGATTGCTGGATCACATGGTAACTCTATTTTTACTTTTTAAAGGACCCTCCATACTGTTTTCCATAGTGGCTGCACCAATTTATATTCCTACCAACAATGTAGGAGGGTTCCCTTTTCTCCACACCCTCTCTAGCGTTTATTATTGGTAGACTTTTTGATGATGGCCATTCTGACTGGTGTGAAGTGATATCTCATTGTAGTTTTGATTTGCATTTCTCTAATAATTAGTGATGTTGAGCATCTTTTCATGTGCTTTTTGGCTATCTGTACATCTCCTTTGGAGAAATGTCTATTTAGATCTTCTGCCCATTTTTTTAATCTTTAATTTTTTTATATATAAAGCTGTATGAGCCATTTGGATATTTTGGAAATTAATCCCTTCTGGGTCACATCATTTGCAAATATTTTCTCCCATTCGGTAGGTTGTCTTTTCATTTTGTTCATGATTTCCTTTGCTGAGCAAAAGCTTTTGAGTTTAATTAGGTCCCATTCGTTTATTTTTATTTCTATTACTCTAGGACAGAGATCCAAAAAAATATTGTTGCGATTTATGTCAAAGAGTGTTCTGCCTGTTTTCCTCTAGGAGTTTTATAGTATCCGGTCTTACATTTAGGTCTTTAATCCATTTTGAGTTTATTTTGTACATGGTGTTAGAGAATGTTCTAATTCGATTTTTTTATGTGTAGATGTCCAGTTTTCCCAGCACCACTTGTTGAAGGGACTGTCTTTTCTCCATTGTATATTCTTGCCTCCTTTGTCGTAGATTAATTGACCATAAGTGCGTGGGTTTATTTCTGGGCTTTCTATCCTGTTCCATTGATTTAATGTTTCTGTCTTTGTGCCCTTACCATTTTGATAGGGATTGCATTGAATCTATAGATTGCCTTGGGTAGTATGGTCATTTTAACAATATTGATTCTTCCAATCCAAGAACATGGTATCTCTCTCCATCTGTTTCTGTCCTCTTTGATTTCTTTCATCAGTATCTTATAGTTTTCAGAGTACAAGTCTTTTGCTTCCTTAGGTAGGTTTATTCCTAGGTATTTTATTTTCGATGCAGTCGTAAATGGGATTGTTTCCTTAATTTCTCTTTCTGCTATTTCATTGTTAGTATATAGAAATGCAATTTCTGTATATTAATTTTGTATCCCACAACTTTACCTAATTCAATAATGAGTTCTAATAATTCTCTGGTGGCATCTTTAGGACTTTGTACATATAGTATCATGTCGTCTGCAAACAGTGACAGTTCTACTTCTTCTTTTCTAATTTGCACTACTTTTATTACTTTGTCTTCTCTGATTGCTGTGGCTAGGAATTCCAAAACTATGTCGAATAAAAGTGGCGAGAATGGGCATCCTTGTCTTGTTCCTGATTTAGAGGAAATGCTTTCAGCTTTTCACCATTGAGTATGATGTTAGCTATGGGTTTGTCATATATGGCCTTTATTATGTTGACTTTCTATCCTGTTCCATTGATTTAATGTTTCTGTCTTTGTGCCCTTACCATACTGTTTTGATGACTGTAGCTTTGTAGTATGGTCTGAAGTCAGGGAGCCTGATTCGTCCAGCTCTGTTTTTCTTTCTCAAGATTGCTTTGGCTTTTGGGGATCATTTGTGTTTCCATACAAATTTTAAAATTTTTATTCTAGTTCTGTGAAAAATGCCATTGGTAATTTGATAGGGATTGCATTGAATCTATAGATTGCCTTGGGTAGTATGGTCATTTTAACAATATTGATTCTTCCAATCCAAGAACATGGTATCTCTCTCCATCTGTTTCTGTCCTCTTTGATTTCTTTCATCAGTATCTTATAGTTTTCAGAGTACAAGTCTTTTGCTTCCTTAGGTAGGTTTATTCCTAGGTATTTTATTTTCGATGCAGTCGTAAATGGGATTGTTTCCTTAATTTCTCTTTCTGCTATTTCATTGTTAGTATATAGAAATGCAATTTCTGTATATTAATTTTGTATCCCACAACTTTACCTAATTCAATAATGAGTTCTAATAATTCTCTGGTGGCATCTTTAGGACTTTGTACATATAGTATCATGTCGTCTGCAAACAGTGACAGTTCTACTTCTTCTTTTCTAATTTGCACTACTTTTATTACTTTGTCTTCTCTGATTGCTGTGGCTAGGAATTCCAAAACTATGTCGAATAAAAGTGGCGAGAATGGGCATCCTTGTCTTGTTCCTGATTTAGAGGAAATGCTTTCAGCTTTTCACCATTGAGTATGATGTTAGCTATGGGTTTGTCATATATGGCCTTTATTATGTTGAGATATAGTTCCTCTATGCCCACTTTCTGGAGAGTTTTTATCATAAATGGATGTTGAATTTTATGAAGAGCTTTTTCTGCGCCTCTTGAGGTGATCATATGGTTTTTATTCTTCAGTTTGTTAATGTGCTGTATCACATTGATTGATTTGTGGATATTGAAGAATCTTTGCATCCCTGGGATAAATCCTACTTGAGCATGGTGTATGATCCTTTTGATGTATTGTTGGTGTTGGTTTGCTAGTATTTTGTTGAGGATTCTTGCATCTATTTTTCATCAATGATACTGGCCTGTAGTTTTCTTTTTTTGTGATATATATATAATCTTAATTGGTTAAAATTTTTTAAAATTAATAAACCTTATCTTTTAGAGCAGTTTTAGGTTTGTAGAAAATTTGAGCAGAAGGTATAGAAAGTTTCCACATACCCTTTGCCCACCACACACACACATACACACACAGTTTCCCTGCCTTGCATTCATGTGGTACATTTGTTACAATTAATGAGCTGATATTGATACATTATTATTTTTAACATTTTTTTATTGAAGTATAGTTGATTTACAATGTTGTGCCAGTCTCTGCTGTACAGTAAAGTGGCTCAGTTATACATGCATAGACATTCTTTCTTTTAATATTCTTTTCCATTATGTTTTATCACAGGATATTGAATATAGTTCCCTGTGCTATACAGTAGGACCTTGTTGTTTATCCAGATACATTATTATTAACTAAAGTTCTTAGTTGACATTAGGTTTCACCCTTGGCTTTGTACAGTTCAGTGGTTTTCGACACATGTATAATGGCATGTGTCCATCATTATTGTATTATACAGAATAGGGTCACTGCCCTAAAAATCCCCTGTGCTCCACCTCTTCATCCCTCCCTCCCCCAACCTCTGGCAACCACTGGTGTTTTTTTTAAGTTTTTTTTTTTTTTTTTTTTTAATTTTTGGCTGCATTGGGTCTTCGATGCTGCGCATGGGCTTTCTCTAGTTGCGGTGAGCGGGGGCTACTCTTCATTGCAGTGTGCAGGCTTCTCATTGAGGTGGCTTCTCTTGTTGTGGAGCACAGGCTCTAGTCATGCGGGCTTCAGTAGTTGTGGCACGTGGGCTCAGTAGTTGTGGATCACAGGTTCTAGAGCGCAGGCTCTGTAGTTGTGGCGCATGGGCTTAGTTGCTCCGCGGCATGTGGACTCTTCCTGGACCAGGGCTTGAACCCATGTCCCCTGCATTGGCAGGTGGATTCTTAACCACTGCGCCACCAGGGAAGTCCAACCACTGACCTTTTTATTGTCTCCATAGTTTTGCCTTTTTCAGAATGTCCTAGAGTTGGAATCATAGTGTGTAGCCTTTTGAGATTGGCTTCTTTAACTTAGTAATATGCATTTGAGGTTTCTCCATGTCTTTTTGTGGCTTGATGGCTCATTTCTCTTTATCACTGAATAACATTCCATTGTCTGGATGTACCATACTTTATCCATTTACCTACTGAAGGATATCTTGGTTGCTCCCAGTTTTGGTCAGTTACAAATAAGGCTGCTGTAAACATCCATGTGCAAATTTTTGTGTGGATATGAGTTTTCAACTCCTTTGGATAAATACCAGGGAGTGCCATTGCTGGATCATATGGTGAGAGTATGTTTAGTTTTGTAATAAATCACCAACCTGTGAAATCGCCAACCTTCCAGAGTGGCTGGACCACTTTGCATTCCCACCAGCAATGGATGAGAGTTCCTGTAGCTCCACATCCTTGTCAGCACTTGGTGGTGTCAGTGTTCTGGATTTTGGCCATGCTCATAGATGTGTAGTGGTTTCTCATTTTAATTTGCATTTCCCTGATGACACAGGATGTAGAGCATCTTTTCATATGCTCATTGGTATCTTCTTTGCTGAGGTGTCTGTTTAGGTCTTCTGCCCATTTTTAGATTGGGTCATTTGTTTCCTTATTGTTGAGTTTGAAGCATGCTTTGTATATTTTCAATACAAGTCCTGTATCAGATGTGTGTTTTTCAGATTTTTTTTCTCCCAGTCTGTGGCTTGTCTTCTCATTCTCTTAGCAGCACCTGTCACAGGGCAGGAAGTCCAGCTTGTCAAACCTTTTTTAAAAAAAATGTTTATGTATTTATTTTGGTTGCGCTGGGTCTTAGTTGTGGCTCGCCGGCTCCTTAGTTGTGGCATGCGAACTCTTAGTTGCGACATGCATGTGGGGTCTAGTTCCCTGACGAGGGATTGAACCCGGGCCCCCTGCATTGGGAGCGTGGAGTTTTAACCACCATGCCACCAGGGCAGTCCCTATCAATCCTTTCTTTCATGGATCGTGGGGGTGTTGAGGTTGCAGGTGGAAGTGCTGTGTCTCAGTTGCACGGGTGGGTACAGATAACATCTGGGAGAGCTTGGCTGGCGCCAGGGCCTTTCAGGTGGCCTGTGGGTGCTGGAAGAGGGACATAGTAGGAGGGAAGTGGGAGTCAGCTGAAAGTTTTGGTTTGAGATCAAAATGATCTGAGCGTGGGTGAGCGCTGAGGGGAAGGGCCCGTGGGCTGGGGCTGCCATAACAAAGGACCACCAACTCAGATGGCATCAAACAAGGGGAGCTTATTAAGGTGTCGGTAGGTGTCTGAAGTCTCTGAAAGAGGATGCTTCCTGTCTCCTCCAGCTTCTGGTGGCCGGCAATCTCTTGGTACTCCTTGGCTTGTAGACCATCACGCCAGTCTCTGCCAGCATCTTCATGTGGCCTTTTTTTTTAATATTTATTTTTTTATTTAGGCTGCACCAGGTCTTAGTTGTGGCATGTGGGATCTAGTTCCTGACCAGGGATCAAAGCAGGGCCCCCTGCATTGGGAGCGCAGAGTCTTATCCATTGGACCACCAGGGAAGTCCCTTCATATGGCCGTTTCCTTGTGTGTCTGTGCCGAGTTTCCCTCTTATAAGGTCACCAATCATTAGATAAAGGCCCACCCTACTCCAGTATGACTTCATCTCAACTAATGAAATCTGCCATGACTTGTTTCCAAATAAAGCCCACTTCTCAGGTGCCAGGGGTTGGGCTTTGAACATATCTTTTTGGAGGACACAATTTGACCTGCAGCAGAGGGGGGACCCTGGCAGGTGATGACAAGGCAGGAGCAGAGGCCATGGGAGTTGGGGGGAGGGTTAGGCGGTGAGGAGTCCAGGGTATGGAGGACAGAGCGCTGGGAGTGTCCTTGTTGGGGACTTTGGGACGATGAATGATGCAGATCCGAGGGTGCTAGGTAGCACCAGAGGGAGAAGGGGAGTGAACAGGGGAGGGGGACGTGACAGAGACCGGAGAGGAAGTTGGTGATGGCAGTGGGGAGAGGATGACTTGGGAGGGGGGAGTGTGGGTAGCAGAAATAGGCGGAAGAGCCTTTGGGAATGGTCAAACTGTCCTGCTCACCAGGGGTACCAGTCATTGTCCTGATTGCAAAGAGAGACTTAGGACCTAAGACAGAAGAAGCTGTGCAGTGGCAGCCAGGAGGGGGGCCCGAGGGAGCACTCTGTCCAGAGTTCTTTCAGTTCTGGGAACGTTCACCCCCTCTTTTCCCTTTGTTCTCCCACATGGCCAAATTTCCATGTCCATATGGAGTCTCACCTGTTTGCACCACTGCATAGTTCCCTTGCATGGTCCTGATAAAGTTCATTCTACTCTCTGACACTTCAGTGCGTTATTTGGCCACTTTGAACTCTGTTGCTTTTATCATCCTTTTATATCCACGCTTAGTATCTGCTGTAGACTGAATGTGTTCCCCCAAGTTCATGCTGACTCCTACTCCCTCCCTTCCTTGGGATGGTGTTGGGAGATGGGGCCTTTGGGAGGTCATTAGTCATGAGGGTGGGGCCCCATGATGGGATTAGTGCCCAGTCTGTGGATTCTGTTATGGCAGCCTGAGCAGGCACTGGATTATTATGAAATTTACTGAACTCACCGGTGCCGAGTTCCCAGCCATCTGGTGTGTCATCATTGCTCAGGGGTGGTGTCTTTTATTATTAATAAGACTGTGCCCTATCTTAAACTTGGGGTGGTTTTCATGTTAAGCCTCTTCCCCTGGGATGGGGACCTGTTCGGGGCTGGCGTTAAGTGACTGATGGCTCGGACAGGACCCAGAAACCACCATTCCCTGAGAGGCTACAGGGCCATGAAGGGGAACATTTTGGCATTGCTGCTCCTGAGCCCAGCAACAGTGGTACGGATGTTCTCACCAGGTGGCAGCTGCTGACTGGCACCCCGAGTGAGGTGAGTCCCTGGTCTTGGTGTGGGCACCTTCCCCCTGTGGGGATGCTGCATGGTCCTGCCAGAGGCTGGCCAGATGGAGGCCCAGGTGCCCAGCTGGCTGAGGTCTGAGTTGGGCAGGGCATTTTCTGAGGGTGCAACTCCAGAACCCCACGCGAAAGTTCATTTGCCCCCTTAAACAGCTGACCTCTCTGAGCTGGTCTCCTCCCGTGCACACCGGGGATATTGTCACTCCTTCTGTGGGCTGTGCGGGTGGGCCCTGGGTGTGATGAGGCCACAGGTCTCTGGGGGTAGGAGTGTGGTGGCCCGGAGGACTTGGGGATGCGTGGGGTCACCTGGCCTCTGTCTACCCAACTCCCTCCATCCCTGCTTGCTCAGGATCTTGTCCTCTCCATGAGGGGAACCCAGTAGAAGATGGGATGTTTGCTGGGCTTCTGATGAGTTGGTTGTAAGTGAATGAGTAGAAAATCCCTCCTCCTTCAGAAGGACTTTTCTATTTTCTTTTTTTTAAAGATCTTTTTCATGTGGACCACTTTTAAAGTCTTTATTGAATTTGTTACACTGTTGCTTCTGTTTTTATGTTTTGGTTTTTTGGCCGCAAGGCATGTGGGATCTTAGCTCCCCAACCAGGTATCGAACCCACACCCCTTGTACTGGAAGGTGCAGTCTTAACCACTGGACCTCCAGGGAAGTTCCAGGACTTCCCATTTTCTCAAGGGTGGACGCCTCTCCTTCCCAGGCTGGAGTCAGCAGCCAGCCAAGGCCGGGTCCCGCTTTCCCTCAAGTCCCTGGGCCTCTTAGGGACTGGAGAGGCTGCCCTGACACACGGGGTCTCTCTCACACCTCTTTTTAGCCGACTAGTTGCTGCATGTCCTGAGGTCCTGTGGGGACATAGAAGGAGCTGTGAGGCCCCAACGTCCCAAGAACTCGCGGTCCCCGTGGGGGGATGTTGACTTGTTCCCCGGGTGTTCCCTCCGTGCCCTCAGTGGGCCTGGGCCTGTGTGGACCCGGGACAGGTCCGGGTGGGGTGGGACGAGCTGGTCTGACAGCAGAGAGCCACGTTCAGCCTCCAGACCTGCATCGGAGCGATTCTGGAACCTCCAGCTGGTAGGCGATCACCGCCAGGCGCCCGCAGTGCCGGCCAGGTTGGAGAGCGGGCTCAGAACAATGCTGCGTGTGCTGGTTCCCCTCCTCAGCCAGCCCCGTAGGCGTGTGGGGTGGCGTAGGACTCAGGAGTGTTTGAGGATGTGGCCGTGGACTTCACCCCGAGGGGTGGGTGTTGCTGAATCCTTCCGAAAGGAATGTCCACGGAGAAATGATGCTGGAGACCTGGCCTTGCTTGGTAACACTGTCCACTCCTCCACGTTCCCTGGGCCAGGGCTCCCCGGCACTGCTGACATGGGGGGCCGTCCTGGGCGCTGTGCGGTTTGGAGTGGCATCCCTGGCCCCGCCCCCTCGATGCCGGGAGACCCCCAGTGGTAACAATCCCGGAGGTCGCCAGACATGTCCGCGTGTCCAGGGGCAAGCTCACCTGGGTGAGAACAGGCAGATTCACACCTTAAGGCAAGGTGTGTTTATTTGGCTTCTGCTCTTGCTGGAGTGTTCCCCGGATTCGGGAGCCGTGGCAACAGCACCGGGACCTGCCCTCAGTGAAGAGCCCTCCCCAGGCGGCCACGTTTCCCCAGCAGTGACTCGACCTCCTGTTTCCTGATCCCCTTGGTGCGCAGGGTGAGGGCAGCTGGGGGATTTGGTCCCGTGAAAACCATCACCTGTGTCCACAGAAGTTTGGGTCCCCGTTGGCAGGTCTAGGGTCAGATTTGCCAATCCTTGGAGCCCTAGAGATGGCAGTATCGGCTCCAGTCTGAGGGCGGGATTTGTATTTCGGGGCTGCGTCCTACACCGTCCATCCCACATCTTCCTGTGCGATCAGGAAGCCCCCCAGACCTCCCAGGATCTCCCAGTAGGACCAAGAAGAGTCAGGGACTCTGGATGGAAAAATTCTCCAGGGCACCTGGAGAAGAAACTAAATTAAAAAAAACTTAAAAAAAAAAAAAAGTATTTGTCATTTCTACCCTTTGTTGCCAGCATCAGCAGACCCCTCGGAGGTCAACACCAGCCCTGTTCTCTACTCAGTGGTGGATGCTGCTTCCCCACATTTCCCTTCACATTTTGGGGCCCATGTTTTAAGTTATCTCTGTGGGGTTTGCCTGGTTTTACTCACCTTTGTCTAGCCATTTCTTTCTTTCTAACATTTAAAAATTGAGATATAATTCACATACCATAAAAGTCAACATTTTAAACTGTCCAATTCACTTGTTTATAGTATATTCACAGGGTTGTGCAGCCATCACCACTATCTAGTTCCAGAACATTCTCATCACTCCCAAAACAAGAGCCCCTGCCCATTAGTAGTCAGTCCCCACCCTCCTTCCCCAGCCTCTGACAACCACAGATGCACCCTCTGTAGATTTGCCTGTTCTGGATGAGTTTTTTTTTTTTAATTATTTTTATTTTATTTTATTATTATTATTTTTGGTTGCATTGGGTCTTCGTTGCTGCGCACGGGCTTTCCCTAGTTGTGGCAAGCACGGGCTACTCTTCATTGTGGTGCACGGGCTGCTCATTGCAGTGGCTTCTCTTGTTGTGGCCCACAGGCTCTAGGCGCGCAGGCTTCAGTAGTTGCAGCACGCAGGCTCAGTAGTTGCGGCGTGTGGGCTCAGTAGTTGTGGTGCATGGACTTAGTTGCTCTGCGGCATGTGGGATCTTCCCGGACCAGGATCGAACCCGTGTCCCCTGTGTTGGCAGGTGGAATCTTAACCACTGCGCCACCAGGGAAGTCTATTCTGGATGTTTTACATCAATGGAATCACACTCTGTGTGTCCTTTTGTGTCTGGCTTCTCTCACTGAGCATCGTGTTCTCAAGGTCCATCCATGTTGTAGTGAGTGTCAGTGCTTCTCTCCTTTTCATGGCTGAGTAATATTCCATTGTATGGATGCACACATAGTGTTTATCCGTTCACCAATTGATGGACATTTGGGTTGTTTCTACCTTTTGGCTGTTGTGAATCATGCTGCTATGAACATTTGGGTACAAGTTTTTGTGTGAACATCTGTTTTCATTTCTCTTGTAACTCCATGTTTAACTTCTTGGGGAACTGCCAAACTTTTCCACAGTGGCTGCACAGTTTAACACTCCCACCAGCAGTGCATGAGGTCCACTTTCTCCACATCTTCGCCAACACTGTTTTGTATGAGTTTTTGTTTTTGGCCATGCTGTGCAGCATGGGATCAGATCCGCACCCCCTGCAGTGGAAGCATGGAGTCTTAACCACTGGATCACCAGGGAAGTCCCCTGTATGAGTCTTCTTTTTTTTTTTTTAAATACATTAATTTATTTATTCAGTTTTGGCTGCGTTGGGTCTTCATTGCTGCGTGTGGGCTTTCTCTGGTTGCAGCGAGCAGGGGCTACTCTTCGTTGCGGTGTGCAGGTTTCTTATTGAGGTGGCTTCTGTTGTTGCCAAGCACAGGCTCTAGGCGCACGGGCTTCAGTAATTGCGGCTCGTGGGCTCTAGAGCACAGGCTCAGTAGTTTTGGCACACGGGCCCAGCCCCTCCGCAGCATGTGGGATCTTCCTGGACCAGGGATCAAACCTGTGTCCCCAGCATTGGCAGGCAGATTCTTAACCACTGAGCCACCAGGGAAGTCCCTGTATGAGTCTTGTTGATCCTACTATGTGTGAAGTGGTATCTCGTTGTCATTTTGATTTACATTTTCTTATTGAGTAGTGATGTTGAGCATCTTTTCATCTGCTTATTGGCCATTTATATGTCTTATTTGGAGAAATGTGTATTAAAATCCTTTGTCCATTTTTAATTGTTTTTTTTCTTTTTATTGTTCAGTGTCACTCTCTTTTTCTAAGACTTCAGTAATTTTTTTTGTCCGTTTTATTGTAGACTGGAGGACTCAGCTTACAACCAAGGAGTCAACTTCTAAACAGGATATTTTTGGAGAAAAGACATTTGAGGGCATAAAAATGGTAAGATTCAGGAGGGATAGATCCTGGTCCTTTGCCCTTGGTAAAGTCAGTTGGGATCAGGAGAGAAATGTGAGGCAAATGACTTTTATTCAAGACAAAATTGTATCTCTGGGGAAAGTCTTTGAAAAATATGAATCAGGAGAAAACTAATGCAAACTTTTTCTGCCTAAAGCCAGTTGGCAAATGTTTTTGGTTTTGAGGTTCGTGGGTTTTCTATGACAACACCTGGCCTCTGCCGTTCAGGCAATAAAGGAAGGAACATGTCCGTGTTCCAATAACCCCCTTTTTCCCTCCCAGTAACCCTTTATTTACATGGGGTTGGATTTGGCCGGCAGGCCAGAGTTTGCCGGCCCCACCCTAAACCTAACTCAAAAGTTTTTTTTCTGGAACATTCCCAGAAGTAAACATTTCCACAGACGTTCCTCAGTTGGAGTGAGTGTTTGAAGGAGAATTCAGAATTAAACAGGGATCCAAAACCCACTTGCTGTAATCTGCCTCAGGAGAGCCACAAGTGTGATGGAATCTCTGGCAATGCGTTCACCCTCCTCGCGTCACACACACTCAGGACCCAGGCTCCTCTCACACTCGCTTACACTTGCCCAGAACCAGAGACTCTGCGTCTGTGATCACGGCCGGGCTCGTGCTGGGGAAGGCCCTATGGGGCGGAAGAGCCTCCAGGAGGAGCCCAGATGTGACGTGGCACAAGCGCCGGCAGGAAACTTGGGAAGTCCGTCATCCTTCCGGAAGCGCGTGAGAACCCACCAGGGGGAGGCCCTGCAAGGATGCCCAGTGCTCAGAGCCTTCAGCCCACACAAAACATATTAATAGTTCTACAGTGAAATGTAGAAAGAGTCATCCTAAGTGGAATAAATAACACTACAAAGTGCTGTACAAAAGTTGAGGTCAGATTTTCCCAAAAATTAATGCAGAAATGATCTTACATTCCTGCAAAATGAGTTGCCAAAATTACACATTCAAAGACTTGTGGATTTTGGAATTGCAGATAAGGGTTGGGGGAGCTCTATAAAATTTCTAAACCTGTATGCACCTAATAACTTGGCCTCAAAATACTGTAAGAAAAAAAAAAAAAATTAAAGGAGAAACTGCAAAATTCACAGTCAAAATGGGAGATTTAGGCACAACTCTCTGAGTAAGAGTAAGTTCCAGCAGTTAAAAATGAGTTTCCACAGTTGTTTTTCAGGTTTTCTCATAGCTTGATCTAATGAACTTACATAAAACTATTAAACCAACAATTAGAAAATACACAATCGTAACAAACCCACATGGAGAGTTTATGTTAAAGTAACAACATATTGGACGCATCAGGGATTGCAAGCATCCTTAAAACAATGGCTTCAAGAGGGATCTATAGGGACTTCCCTTGTGGTCCAGTGGGTAAGACACCGGGCTCCCAATGCATGGGGCCCGGGTTTGATCCCTGGTCGGAGAGCTAGATCCCACATGCATGCTGCAACTAAGAGTTCACATGCCACGATGAAGAAGTCCACATGCTGCAGCTAAGAGTACACATGTTGCAACGAAGATCCCACGTGCTGCAATGAAGACCTGGCTCAGCCAAAATAGATAAATAAATAATTTTTTTGTTTTTAAAGAGAAATCTATGTAGTGACAAACAGCAGTGTGGGGACTTCCCTGGTGGCACAGTGGTTAAGAATCCACCTGCCAATGCAGGGGACACGGGTTCGAGCCCTGGTCTGGGAAGATCCCACATGCCACAGAGCAGCTAAGCCCGTGCGCCACAACTACTGAGCCTGCGCTCTAGAGCCCACGAGCCACAACTACTAAAGCCCACATGCCTAAAGCCCAAGCTCCACAACAAGAGAAACCACTGCAATGAGAAGCCCACACAGCACAACAAAGAGTAGCCCCCACTCACTGCAACTAGAGAAAGGCCGCGTGCAACAACGAAGACCCAACGCAACCAAATAAATAAATAAAACAAACAAACAAAAAACAGCAGTGTGACCTGATTTTGGTGGCAGGTGCAAGAACCTACACACATGGTAAAATGGCACAGGACTCCACACACGTAAACACACACACACACACACACACACACACACACACACACACACACACACATACAAATGTGTGCACGTGAAACTGGCGAAATCTGAATAAGGCCTTTGTATTGTACCAAAGCCAATCTCCTGGTTTTGACACCACACTGCAGTTACATAAGATGTTACCGCTGGGGGAAGCTGGGGAAAATGCACACGAGAGGTCTTTATACTATTACTGCATCTTCCATTGACAGATGAACAGATAAAAATGTGGTACACATATACAATGGAATACTACTCGACCATAAAAAAGAATGAAATAATGCCATTTGCAGCAACATGGATGGACCTAGAGATTCTCATACTAAGTGAAGTAAGTCTGAAAGAGAAAGACAAATACCCAATGATGTCACTCATATGTTGAATCTAAAACAGGACACAGATGTACTTACCTACGAACCAGAAACAGACTCGCAGACATAGAGAACAGACCTGTGGTTGCCAAGGGGGAGAGGGGATGGGGAAGGGCTGGACTAGGAGTTTGGGATTAGCAGATGCAGACTATAATACATAGAATGGATAAACAACAGGTCTTACTGTACAGCACAGGGAACTATTTTCAATGTACAGCAGTAACAATGTCCTGTGATAAACCATAATAGAAAAGAATAGGAAAAAGAATGTATATATACATTCCTTAACATGGGAAAGGAAATAGTTACTCAAGTCCAGGAAGCACAGAGTCCCATACAGGATAAACCCTAGGAAAAACACATCATGGCACATATTAATCAAACTAACAAAAATTAAATTCAAGGAAAACTTATCAAAAGCAGTGAGGGAAAAACAAAAAATAACATACAAAGGAATCCCCATAATGTTGTCAACTGATTTTTCAGCAGAAACTCTGCAGGCCAGAAGGGAGTGGCAGGATATACTTAAAGTGATGAAAGAGAAAAACCTACAACCAAGATTACTCTACCAGCAAGGATCTCATTCAAATTCGATGGAGAAATCAAAAGCTTTTCAGACAAGCAAAAGCTAAGAGAACTCAGCACCACCAAACCAGCTTTACAAGAAATGCTGAAGAAACTTCTCTAGGCAGGAAACACAAGAGAAGAAAAAGACCCACAAAAACATACGCAAAGGGATTTCCCTGGTGGCACAGTGGTTAAGAATCTGCCTGCCAATGCAGGGGACACAGGTTTGAGCCCTGGTCCGGGAAGATCCCACATGCCATGGAGCAGCTAGGCCCGTGTGCCATAACTACTGTGCCTGTGCGCAACAACGACTGAAGTCCGCATGCCTAGAGCCCGTGCTCTGCAACAAGAGAAGCCACTGCAATGAGAAGCCCATGCACCACACAAAGAAGTTGCTGCAACTAGGGAAAGCCCGTGCACAACAAAAAAGACCCAGTGCAGCCAAAGATACATAAATTAAATAAATAAATTAAACAAACCCCAAACAATTAAGAAAATGGTAATAGAGACAGGCATATCGATAATAACCTTGAATGTAAATGGATTAAATGCCCCAAACAAAAAACACAGACTGGCTGAATGGATACAGAACAAGACTCATATATATGCTGTCTACAAGAGACCCACTTCAGACCTAGGGACACATACAGACTGAAAGTGAAGGGATGGAAAAAGATATTCCATGCAAATGGAAATCAAAAGAAAGCTAGAGTAGCAATAGTCGTATCAGATAAAGTAGACTTTAAAATAAAGACTGTTAACAAGAGATAAGAAGGGACACTACATAATTATCAAAGGATCAATCCAAGAAGAAGATATAAGAACTATAAATGTTTATGCACCCAGTATAGGAGCTCCTCAATACATAAGGCAAATGCTAACAACCATGAAAGGAGAAATCGACAGTAACACATTAATAGTAGGGGACTTTAACACCCCACTTACACAAATGGACAGATCATCCAAACAGAAAATAAACAAGGAAACACAAGCTTTAAATGACACAATAGACCAGATAGGTCTAATTGATATTTATAGAACATTCCACCCAAAAGTGGCAGAATACACTTTCTTCTCAAGGGCACACAGAACATTCTCCAGGATAGATCACATCTTGGGTCACAAATCAAGCCTCGGAAAATTTAAGAAAATTGAAATCATATCAAGCATCTTTTCTGACCACAACACTATGGGATTGGAAATCAATTACAGGAAAAAATACTGTAAAAATCACAAATACATGGGGGCTAAACAGTGTGCTACTAAATAACCAAGAGGTCACTGAAGAAATCAAAGAAAAAATAAAAAAATACATAGAAACAAATGACAGTGAAAACTTGACGACCCAAAACCTATGGGATGCAGCAAAAGGAGTTCTAAGAGGGAAGTTTATAG
Organism: Physeter macrocephalus; assembly: GCF_002837175.3. Taxonomy (NCBI): domain Eukaryota; kingdom Metazoa; phylum Chordata; class Mammalia; order Artiodactyla; family Physeteridae; genus Physeter; species Physeter macrocephalus. Next base: position 21,923,142 of record NC_041215.1, on the reverse strand, counting down.
CAATTCAATCTCACCTCAAGAAACAAGAAAAATCTCAAATAAACAGTCTAACCCTACACTTAAAACAACTAGAGAAAGAAGAACAAAGAAAATCCAAAGTCAGTAGAAGGAAAGCAATCATAAAGATCAGAGCAGAAATAAATGAAATAGAAATGAAGAAAACAATAGCAAAGATCAATAAAACTAAAAGCTGGTTCTTTGAGAAAAACAAAATTGATAAACCCTTAGCTAGACTCATCAAGAAAAAAAGGGAGAGGATGCAAATCAGTAAAATCAGAAATGAAAAAGAAGAAATCACAACTGACACTGCAGAAATACAAAGGGTTATAAGAGACTATTACAAACAACTATATACCAATAAAATGGACAACCACGAAGAAATGGACAAATTCTTGGAAAGGTACAATTTTCCAAGACTGAACCAGGAAGAATTAGAAAATATAAACAGACCTATCACAAGTAATGAAATTGAAACCGTAACTACAAATCTTCCAACAAACAAAAGTCCAGGACCAGATGGCTTCACAGGCAAATTCTATCAAACATTTAGAGAGGAGCTAACACCGATCCTTCTCAAACTCTTCCAAAAACTTGCAGAGGGAGAAACACTCTCAAATTCATTCTATGAAGCCACCATCACCCTGATACCAAAACCAAAAAAAGATACCACAAAAAAAGAAAATTATAGACCAGTATCACTGATGAACATAGATGCAAAAATGCTGAACAAAATACTAGCAAACAGAATCCAACAGCACATCAAAAGGATCATACACCATGATCAACTGGGGTTTATCCCAGGGATGCAAGGATTCTTGAATATACGCAAATCAATGTGATACATCACGTTAACAAGGAATAAAAACCATATGATCATTTCAATAGATGCAGAAAAAGCTTTTGACAAAATTCAACACCCATTTATGATAATAACTCTCCAGAAAATGGGCATAGAGGGAACCTACCTCAACATAATAAAGGCCATATATGATAAACCCACAGCAAGCATCATACTCAATGGTGAGAGACTGAAAGCATTTCCACTAAGATCAGGAACAAGACAAGGATGTCCACTCTCGCCACTCTTATTCAACATAGTTTTGGAAGTCCTAGCCACAACAATCGGAGAAGAAAAAGAAATAAAAGGAATACAAATTGGAAAAGAAGAAGTAAAACTGTCACTGTTTGCTGATGACATGATAGTGTACATAGAAAATCATAAAGGTGCCACCAGAACTCCAATAAAGATGTAAAAAAAAAAAAGATGCCACCAGAAAACTACTAGAACTAATCAATGAATTTGGTAAGGTTGCAGGATACAAAATTAATGCACGGAAATCTCTGGCATTCCTATACACCAACAATGAAAAATCAGAAAGAGAAATTAAGGAAACACTCCCATTTACCATCGCAAGGAAAAGAATAAAATACCTAGGAATAAACCTGCCTAAGGAGGTGAAAGACTCATACTCAGAAAACTATAATATACTAATGAAGGAAATCAAAGATGACATAAACAAATGGAGTAATATACCATGTTCTTGGATTGGAAGAATCAATATTGTGAAAATGACTATAGTACCCAAAACAATCTACAGGTTCAATGCAATCCCTATCAAACTACCAATGGCATTCTTCACAGAATTAGAACAAAAATCTTACAATTCGTATGGAAACACAAAAGACCCTGAATAGCCAAAGCAATCTTGAGAAAGAAAAACAGAGTTGGAGGAATCAGGCTCCTCAACTTCAAACTATACCACAAAGCTACAGTAATTAAGACAGTATGGTACTGGCACAAAAACAAATATAGATCAATGGTACAGGATAGAATGCCAGAGATAAACCCACGGTCATATGGGCACCTAATTTATGACAAAGGAGTCAAGAACATACAATGGAGAAAAGACAGCCTCTTCAATAAGTGGTGCTGGGGAAACTGGACGGCTACATGTAAAAGAATGAAATTAGAACACTGCCTAACACCATACACAAAAATAAACTCCAAATGGATTAAAGACTTAAATGTAAGACCAAACACTATAAAACTCTTGGAGGAATACATAGGAAAAACGCTCTTTGACATAAACCACAGCAATATCTTTTTTGACTCACCTCCTAGAGTAATAGAAATAAAAACAAAAATAAACAAATGGGACTTGAAACCTTTTGCACAGCAAAGGAAACCATAAACAAGACAAAAAGACAACCCTCAGAATGGGAGAAAATATTTGCAAATGAAACAACAAAGGATTAATTTCCAAAATATACAAACAGCTTATGGAGCTCAATATCAAAAAAACAAACAATCCAGTTAAAAAATGGGTGGAAGACCTAAATAGACATTTCACCAAGGAAGACATACAGATGGCCAAGAGGCACATGAAAAGATGCTCAACATCACTTATTACTAGAGAAATGCAAATCAAAACTATGATGAGGTATCACCTCACACTGGTCAGAATGGCCATTATCCAAAAATCTCGAAATAGTAAATGCTGGAAAGGGTATGGTGAGAAGGGAACCCTCTTGCACTGTTGGTGGGAATGTAAATTGATACAGCCACTATGGAGAACAGTATGGAGGTTCCTTAAAAAACTAAAAATAGAACTACCATGTGACCCAGCAATCCCACTACTGGGTATATACCCTGAGAAAATCATAATTCAGAAAGAGACATGTACCACAATGTTCATTGCAGCTCTATTTACAATAGCCAGGACATGGAACCAACCTAAATGTCCGTCGACAGATGCATGGATAAAGAAGATGTGGCACATATATACAACGGAATATTACTTAGCCATAAAAAGAAATGAAATTTAGTCATTTGTAGTGAGGTGGATGGACCTAGAGTCTGTCATACAGAGTGAAGTAAGTCAGAAAGAGAAAAACAAATACCGTATGCTAACGCATATATGTGGAATCTAGGGAAAAAAAAATTGGTACTGAAGTACCTAGTGGCACGGCAGGAATAAAGAGGTAGACATAGAGAATGGACTGGAGGACATGGGGTGGGAGGGCAAAGCTGGGGCGAAGTGAGACTAGCATTGACATACATACACTACTGAATGTAAAATAGAT
>NC_041215.1:21894558-21919558 GCF_002837175.3 Physeter macrocephalus | reverse complement strand
GACCCGAAACACGAGGCTGATCGCCGAGGCCCTGACCCGTGTCATCTACAACCTGACGGAGAAGGTGAGCCGCCGCCCGCAAGCCCGCCGCCCGCCCGGCCGCGGCAGGTCTGGACTCAGCCCCATGCCCTCCTCTCTCCGCAGGGGACGCCCCCGGACATGCCAGTCTTCACGGAGCAGATGGTAACAGGCGGGCAGGGGGGGCCAGAGGGGTGGGGGCAGGTCCCGTGACCACAGCCGCTTGCCCGCAGCAGATCCAGCAGGAGCAGCTGGACTCGGTGATGGACTGGCTGACCACCCAGCCGCGGGCCGCCCAGCTGGTGGGCAAGGACGGCACCTTCCTCAGCACGTTGGAGCACTACCTCAGCCGCTACCTGAAGGAGGTCAGGCCACACCACGTCAAGGCCGACAAGCGGTGAGGCCGGGCCCCGCCCCGCCAGCCAGCGGGTGGGCTCTTCTAGGGCCTTCCTCCCCCCAGGGCCAGATGGAGCAGACAGAAACACTGGACGAAAAATAAACACGATAAGTGAGAGGTGCAGGTGCCCCGTTAAACGAGTTGCAGGTGAACCACGAATTGTCTCAGTGTAAGTATAGCCCACGCAGTGTCTGGGACATACTTACACCGAAAGCCCATTTTTTTCTGTATCTGCAGTCCTCGTAGGACCGAAGCCCTGTGTTTTATGTGGCGGCCCTGTACTCCCAGCTACCCTTTGTGGACCTTTTGTGTTCTGGGCCTCGGGTGACTCGTACCCCAGGTCTCCTCCTGCCCTCGGGATGCTCTTCCCCACCGCAGGCCTCCTGAGTTTTGTCTTCTTTCTGTTCAGTGCTCCCATGCTCCCTGGTTGGTCCGAGCAAGGACCGAGGAGGGGTGTCTGGGGGATCCACAGGCAGGAGACATCCCCCCGGAAAGCTTGGTGCCCCTCGCTGGCTCTCCACCTTCCTCCCAACTCTTGGCGCTCCAGGGAGAGCAAGCTCTTGAATAGAAGAAGAAACTGAGGCTCAGAGTGGACCCACAGCTGTGGAGCTGGGGGCCTCCAATTCCTAGGCTGTGGTCGTTCTCCCTCTATAGAAAGGCTTCCCAGACCAGATAATTTCCACAGTTACCACACTTTGTTTTAGAGGGTACACCCCAGAAAGCAACAGGAAAGACAGTTGAGAATAGAGGACGGTCCTTCCCCAGGAGGGACAATGGCAGCCTTGTGCAGGCACACACCTGGGGTGCCCCCTTCCCCCGCCACGTTCCTAGGCTGGTGGGACCTCCGGTGGCCCTGCTATCAGGGTGAGCCTGCTGAGAAAGCGCTCTCTCACCAGGGACCCTGAGTTTGTCTTCTACGACCAGCTGAAGCAGGTGATGAACGCCTACAGGTGCGCACCCTGGGTCACCGTCCAGGGGACTGGGTCCTCGGGACAGCTGGGGAGCAGCCCGCTGACCCACCCCGCCGCCCCCTCCCCTCCCCAGGGTCAAGCCGGCCATTTTCGACCTGCTTCTGGCCGTCTGCATCGGTGCCTACCTCGGGATGGCCTACACGGCGGTCCAGGTGAGCAGGGGACTGGGGGAGGCGAGGCCTCTCAGGAGACCCCTTGGGCGGCCCGAGGGCCTTCCTGTTGGCGGGGTCGCCCGACCTCACTGGAGCCCTCCCGCTGCCCCCAGCACTTCGACCTCCTGTACAAAACAGTTCAGAGACTGCTGAAGGCCAAGACGCAGTGACGCGGCTGCTCGGCGCCGGCAGGAGGGCAGGGCCTTGCCCCTCGGCGGCTGTAACCCTGAATTACAGAGCTTTTCTGTGTTGCTCTTGAGGATTTGGGGGCGTCTTTCTCTTGTTTATCCTTTGAGCTCCCTCGGAGGAGTGCTGGTGGAGGTCTGGTCTGGGGCCTGGCCGCAGACTCGGGGACAGACGTGTGGATGAGCCCCTGCCCTGGAGTCGGCCCCGTGGCCCTCGGGGCGTGTAAGCCACGCCAGGAAAGAGGAACCGTGCCCAGCTCAGCCTCGGCCTCACCCCGGCCCGTGATGCTGGCCGTGGACCTGGTGGTCGCAGGCCGACAGGGTCAGGGCCGGGCCACCCCCGTGCCGGCTCTGCGTCTGACCTCGAGGCTGTCCCCACCCTCTCCGTCGACCCGGGTACTCCCTTCCCTCCCGTCTGGAGAGGGTGGCGCCGCCTCTGGGTCTCTGGGTTCTGGCCGCCCCCTCGCAGCCTGTGCCGTCACCCAGCCGGCCCTGGGACGCGACTCCCCTGAGCCCCCTTGGGCGGCTGGCGCCTTGAACACCTGGCAGCCTCCCCAGGGGCCCTTGCGCTGCTCAACCTGCTTCGCGCTGCCTCTGCCCCTCCTGCCCCTGCCCCGGACTCTTGAGGCTCCGCGCTCAGCCTGTCCCCCTGCGGAGCCTCCAGGGCGGGGGGGGGCAGCCCCTCTGCCCCTTTGCCTGGGCCTTGGTTTCCTGATATGCAAGGAGGAGGATGCTTTCGGGGGGGAGTGGGCACCCCCCCACCCCAGGAGGAGACGTGACCATGGGAGCAGCTCTTCCTGGGACCCTGAGGGGGCGGGTCCGGGCCTGAGCCCCACAAACCAGGTGCCTGGTGGGGCCTGAGCCGCTCGGAAGGGGTGGAGCGGGCAGGGCTGGGACTGACCTCAGGGAGACCCAGGTGTTCAGATTCATTAGCAATACAGCCAGTTAAGTGTTGAGTGCTGGGGGGCCAGGGTCCAGGAGAGGGGACTCCAGGGGCCTCCTGGCCACCAGGGAGGGCCCACCTGCCTTCCGGTCCTGAGGGGCCTGGAGGGGCTGGGGACTGGCTCGCTCCCAAAGCCGCCCGACGCTCACTGGAGGGAACGGGCTCCTGGGGGCTCCTGGCTCGGCTGACCGTCCGGTCAGGCCTGGGAGGGGCAGGCGTGGAGGCTGCAGGTCCTCTGTCTCGTCCCACCCTCTCCCTGCCCGGTGGCCCGTCTCCCCCAAAGACTGTTTACTGAGTGCCCCGCCACCTGTGGGGTGGGCACGGGCCCGGCCCATCCTATCCTTCCCCACCTGTGAGTGTTTGAGTTGTGGACGAGCCGTGGTTGCCGCGTGAGCGTCCTTCCTCCCCAGGGCGCATGGTCAGGATCGCTGACCAGTTGGAGCTCAGGATGCTTGTGGGACGCGGCTGGACGATCAGAAATAAAGCCATAATGAATGACAGCCTTGCGTGTCCTGTCCTGTCGGGGGCCGGGCCCTCGGTTCAGTCCTGCCCACCTGAACGTGGTTTGCATTTCCCCGGGGGGTGGGGGGGCCTGGTGCCCATATAAAGAGCAGGGTCAGCATCCCTCCTGCCCCCAGCTGAGACCACCACCACTCCCCACTGCAAAGTGGGGGTACAAACCAGCTCAGAGCTGATGGGACAGTGGGGCATGTTCCTTTCCTGCGGTGGCTGTACCACGAACTCGGTGTCTCAAAACAGCAGGGATTTGTCGTGTCCCAGCTCTGGATGCTGTGAGGGTGAGGCTCCCAGGTCTGTCCCGGCTTCTGGTCTCTGTGTCGCGTGGCCGTCTTTTCTGTCTTCTCTCATAAGGATGCGTCTTTGGGTTTAGGGCTCATCCTACTCCAGCAGGACTGCATGCCAACTAGTCACATCTGCAAAGGCCCTATTTCTCCATAAGACCATAAGTCTGAAGTTCCGCGTGGACGTGAAATTTGGAGGGACATCGTTCAAGCTGATGCAGGGGTGCAGTGGCTGTGTGAAGGCCACGCCCACTGGTCAGGCGCCGCCCCCCGCCCCGCCCCCCTTCCGCAGACCAGGCTCCGGGAAGGGCCTGGCTGGGCTGTGGTGCCCGGTGCAGCTCAACACAGGGGTTCTGGCGTCGGGCTCTCTGCTCTGGGCCTGGGAGCTCCCGAGGGTCTGCCTTGAACAAAGCCCTGCCCTCAGGAGCTTGGGTTCTGGGGGTGGGGGAGGATACACACAGTACAGAGACGTATGCTGCGGGGACATGAAGCCACAGGCGACGGAGGCAGTGCGGGGGGTGCAGTTTGGACGAGGCATCGGGGGAGCCAAGGGAGCGGGCTGTGGGATCGTTTATCCCAGGGAGGTGGGACCCTGGGGGCCTGTGGGCAGAGGAGGGGGCGGGGCCTGACTCAGGTGCTCACAGGCGCCCTCTGCTGGCGGCTGCGGGGAAGACAGACGGGGGAGGGCGCCAGGCGCCGAGGACTGTGCTTGTCCAGGTCGGGGCACAGGAGGGGAGGAGTGGGCTGGGTTCCCCGAGCCCAGACGAGGGGCTAAGAGGGTGCTCCTAGGACCGTGTGGGCCAGGCCGCAGGGGGCTGCTCAAGTTGCCTTAGTGACGCCCCTAGTCAGGGTCAGGGTCACAGCCCCCTCTCCTCAGACCCTCCTCTCCTTCCCCCACTGCCCTCCCCCACCCCGCCCCCCACCGCCCTGAGGCTGGAAGGTGGCTCTGGCCCCAGCACGGACTCATGTAAAAAACCCCCCACGTCTCAGGGGCAAAGCCAGCCCCTCATCTCCTCATTTCAACACAGGTTGATATTTCTTCCTCGTTTTCCACAAAACTGTTCCATTGACTGTAGCCAAGAAAAGGAAAATCGCAACAACACCGGCCCGGCGGACAGAGACAGCCACCATCTACATGCTGGAGCCTTATCCTGTCCCCACACCCCCGGGTACGTGGGTGTGTGTACACGTATGTACCCGAAACCTCGTTCTGGAATTGAGGTTCATGTATAAAAATGGTTTAAGTGTTTCTCTCTGTAAGCATAGTGGACAGGCACCCATGAAGCTATCCCACATGGAGGGCGTGGTGTGTGTATCGTCCCGAGCGCCCCCGCCTCCCCTTGCACCCCCTCCCTCCGCCCTCCTCCTCCCCAGGCGCCCGGTGGTCCTGTCACTACAGATCAGTCTTGTTCGACTGTGAAGTCAACCAGTATTTCCCCACCTCCCCGCCACGTGCCAGGTACCGTGCGGGGGCCCGCAGCTGCTGCCGCCAGAGACCGTGGGGCTCGCGGTCCTCTGGGAAAGACGGATAAGTAAAAATAACGCCCGGTGGACATGAGGGGGGCTCTTGAGTGAAATCGGGATGACAGGACAGTGGTCCAGGCAGAGGGCACAGCCCGTGCAAAGGCCCTGGGGCAGTACCATGCCTGCTGTGTTGCAGGACCAGCGAAGAGGAAGCCCGTGTGTATGCAGCAGAGTGAGGGAGGGGGAGAGAGGGAGGAGGGGAGGGCAGGGAGGCCCCCAGGACGTTGGTGGGCGTTTGCATTCTGCTCTCAGTGTGATGGGGAGCTGTAGGGAGGGGTGGGCTGAGGAGAGGAGGGATGTGGAGAGGTCACTGGCTCCCAGGGGACAGTTATGAAGATGACCGCGTTCCTTGGGCTCCCTCAGTGGCCATGAGCGTCACCCGAGGTCCCCATCAACCCTGGGCAGCAGCAAACGATTTGGGCAAAGGTGTCCTCCAGCGAGGGCATTGCACCCCCCACGGGGACCCCCAGGGGGTCACATCCAGTGGCTTTGATCTCTTCCCAGGGGTCTTTGTTTTAAGGCTGTAAAACAGTAGGAGCGTCCCATGAAACCGCCTCGGTCCCTCCCCCTTCTGCACAGAGGCACCATCCACTGTCTGTAACTTTGTCATTCTTTTAAAAACGTTTACCTGCACATTTATGGATCCAGGGACAATATTCAGCATTGCTTGGTGTGTGGCCTACACACCTTATATGGGTGGCATCGTGCCGTCCCTCTCTTGCATTAACTCTTGCTTTGGTATCTCCCACTTACACCCCACACCCCTTTTCCCTGCTGTGTAGTATTCTACCCTCAGAAGACACCACAACTTACCCACCCGGCACCCTGCTGATGGACATACCATCGCAAGCCTTCATAGGTGCCTCTTGGGAGGGAGCTGGTTAACCAGAGGTCAGAGAACTGTGGCTCATGGCTGCGTCCGGCCCGCTCCCTGTCTTTGTAAGTAAAGCTTTATTGGCACACGGCCACACCCACCAGACTGTGTATGGTCCATGGTTACTTTCTCACCAGGGACCCACCAACCCCCAAGTGCTTACCTTTTACGGCTCTTTCCAGGAAAATCTGCGGCCCCCAATCTGCCCTCTGGTTTTTCTCCTTTCTCATCGTGGGAAAACTTTGGCCGCTACCAGAGCAGAGTGACTCTGTGGTCCTTTTGCAGGGGGCATACATCCTTGGCTTCTTTCGACATTTCAGTCTCAGTTCTGAGAGTTACTGCTGATTTTAATCGCCGTTTGACCTACAGCAGGTCCAGAGGAAATCAAGCCGGGGTGGGGGGAAAGGGGGCAGGTGGGCCATTGCAGGAACCGTGAATGAAGTGGGAGTGTCATTCCTGAGTGCAGTGTGATGTAGTGTCTGCCGGGCATCTCACCGGAGAGTCACTGTTTCCCCCTTTGTGATTAATAAGCAATTTGCAGGGAGGTCCTTCAGTCTCTGCAAATACCGCTCCTCCTCCAGGTCACCCCACAGTGTCAGCGCCCACTGACGATTCCTGCCCAAAACCAGGACCCTGGTGCCCAACGGGGACCCTCCTTCCATCCCTCCTTCTAAAGGTACAGGTCAGGATCACATACCTGCTTTTATGTCCAATTTACAGAGAGCAAAAGGGAAATCCAGGCAGGTGAAGCATCTTGCCTTGAGGTCGCGTGGCGAAAGGGCACAGCTGGCATTCAGACAGGTTTTTTTAATTAAAAAGAAAAAAAGCCTTATTGAGATATATTCACATACCATAAAATTTACCCTTTTAAAGTGTATAGTTCAGTGGGTTTTAGTACATTCACAGAGACGTGCATCCATCACCTCTATCTAATTCCAGAACGTTCCATCACCCCAAAAGGCAACTCCGTCCCCATGAGCAGTCACCCCCATCCCCTCCCCCAGCCCCTGGCAACCACGAACCCACTCTCTGTCTCTGTGGATTTGCCTGTTCTGGACGTTTCACAGAAACGGAATCCTACAATATAGAAACCCACGCAGTTTTGATGGCAAGTTACTGGATCACACTGAGGCTGGCTCATTCAGAAAAGAGAATTTATTCATGTCTTTCTCATTCTAACTTGGGGGGAACAAAAACCCCTGACGACTCTGGCATTCCACATGGCGTGCACCCAGCCCCTCTTGTTCCCAAGCTCAAATTCCCAGGGCAAGAAGCCCTGTGGGGCAGGTGTCCACTCCTGTGGCGAAAGGGTGGGGGGGAGGGGCCACGGCTGGATCTCTATTCCTGTTTCCAGCCCCTCCTTCCTTCCTTCCCCTTCTCCAGGCTTTCTCAGGGTTGGCCAAGCTGTGCTTCAGACCTCCCCCTCCCCGACCCTGTCCTGTCCAGGGAGTGGGGTTTGCTGAAAGAGGGAACAGGGAGGGGTTGGTCCAATGAGGAATGATTTCCCATCCCTGAAGCCAAATGGTGAGGACCAGGGAGGATCCGGGGTCCCTGAAGGAAAGTGGATGGACAGCTCCTTCCCAAGAGAGGGAAGGCAGTGGAGTTGGGGGCACTGAGAACTGGAGAGCTCTGGCTGCTTTATGTCCTTAGATTTGTAAATGTGGCAGGCATCTGGGGCAGGGGGGGACGGCGGTGTAGTGTTTCTGGGGGACGCATCCTGAGCCCCTAGGCCCTTGTAGGATGGGCCTAGGGCTTCAACCCCCTGGAATGTGCCAGAAGAGCTGTACACAGCCTGGGCAGTGAGGGTCTTTGAGGCATGGAGGGGGCAGAGCCAAAGGGCACCAGGGTCTAAGGGGACGGGGTGCGGCTGACCATCACCCAGGAGGACACTCAGGCTGGCTGTGCAGAGACCACCGAAGGGAAGGGGCCACCGGCACAGGGCAGCTCCAGGCCGGGCCCCTCGCCCCACTTGCTGACTCTGCCCCGCTGGCTGACCAATAACCCCCAAGCAGAGGGGGGCAAGGCAGGGACTCCGAAAGGACATTTCCCTTCATGGGCTCAGCCCTCTTCATGCCCGCACCCTATGAAATGAGAGTCTTGCTAGTAAAAGTCAAGACGGGAACGCAGTGGATGTCTCTTCATAACTTTGCTGCCCTTACCTGGAGGCAGAGTCCCAGGCCACACCTCAGACCTGCAGGATCGGGATCTGCATTCCTGGCGGGATGCCCAGGTGGTCTCGTGCACATCTGAGAGGTGCCAGCCGGGACTCTGCCCCCTGACCCCAACCTGGCCCCTCTGCTGAGGTAAGCACCTTACCTGTCCACATCCGCAGTCCTCGCCTGGGGCAGTTCTGCCCCCAGGGGACCCTGGGCCGTGTCTGGGGACATCTGTGGTGGCCACAACTGGGAGTGCTCCTGGCACCGAGTGGGTGGGGCAAGGATGCTGCTCAGCCACCCACAGAGGGTGACCTGATCCCAAATGTAGACAGTTTTCCTTTAAGATAAATTTATTTAAGTTTGGGTAATTATTTTGAGAAACCCTGTTCTGGGAGATGAACACTAAGCAAGTGCAAAGGTCCTGGGGCAGGTTTTTGACGATAGATCCAGAGAGCCAGGCAACTTGCCAGAAACCTCCCAGCCCCGGATCCCCCAACAGGCTCTGTTCCCACCCTCATTGCCTTTTAAGTAACAGCCCAAACCGTGGGCCTCCTGCCATGATGCCAATGTGACAAGGTTTCCTCTGGCTGATAATAAATCAGAGAGTCGGCCTCGAGGGCTTTAAATGCTTTCAGGCACACAGCCTCAGTTTTCTCTGCCATGACCTTTTCCCTGATACGGCTGAGGTGTGTCAGGGAATAAACTCCAGGGATGAGTATTGTTCAGGATGTGGGATGCTGAATTTAAGTTCCCGGAGGTCAGACTCAAGCTAGACTGGGCTCTTCCCCTCAGTGGAAGAAAGAGGCTGAGAAAAATGCCTCTTTGACTCACAGGAGAGCTGGTGGGGTTTTATTTTTATTCTTTTAAACGACTCTCCCGGCACATCAGAGGGCCACAGGGCTTCAAGCATCCTGTCTCCATGGAGACAGAGCCTGTCTCCAGCCTGGCTCCACAAGCCCAGCCTGGGGCTGAGCTGAGAACCAGGGGCTGGGCAAGGCCAAGGGGTGGAATGTTCTAAGAGGACGCTGGACCCCTCACCCGGGCTCTGCTACTCCCCCAGTCCTGACGTCCTGCTCCTGTCTGGGGGTGGGCAGGTGGCTTCTGGTAACAGTCATGATAATAGCCATTTATTGAATGATAAAGATGTCCCAGGCGCTATGCTGAGCCTCACCTATTAGCTCACTGAATCCATGCCAGGGGCTTCACCCTCTTAATCTCACTTGGCAAATAAGGAAATGGAAGCTTGGCTGTGTAAAGCGTGGGAAAGACGGTGTGGGATCACGGGAAGCGTGTGGGTTCTGGAGTCCAGCTGGCTGGGTTCAAATCCCAGTATTCTCACTGTGTGACTTTGCCCAAGTGACTTGACCTCTCTGGGCCTGTTTCCCCCTCTGTAAAGTGGGTATGGGAACAATACTTACCTCTTATGTTTGCTATGAGGGTGAGTTTGCCCGGGGAGCAAAGTCTAAGGGGGGGGTGCCAAAAAACATCATCAAGATAAAGATTATTTTAATGCAATAATTTTTTCTTTTTTTTTTTTTGAAGATCTGGGTTGTGTTATTTATTTATTTTTATAATTTTATTTATTTTATTTATTTATTTTTGGCTGCGTTGGGTCTTCGTTGCTGCGCGCGGGCTTTCTCTAGTTGCAGCGAGCGGGGGCTACTCTTTGTTGCAGTGCGCAGGTTTCTCATTGCGGTGGCTTCTCTTGTTGCAGAGCACGGGCTCTAGGCGCGCGGGCTTAGTTGCTCCGCGGCATGTGGGATCTTCCCGGACCAGGGCTCAAACCTGTGTCCCCTGCATTGGCAGGTGGATTCCTAACCCCTGCACCACCAGGGCAGTCCAATGCAATAATTGAAAAAAAAACTAAAAATAATGCTGAAAAAATCCATGGTGAACAAAATGTCAACATTTTAAATAGAATCAGAATTACTGAGGTTTCCTTTGGCTCAGTATGGCACTGTTACTGATCCTGTTTTTATTTTAAAATAAAAACAAAGAAAATAAATTTAAAATGAAGCCCGTGTTGGTAGACTGCCCCCAGTGGCTGTGTGGTGCTCTTTCTCTTACAACCACTGATCCCTGTTTCTCCAACCCTGCCTCAGGGCCTTTGCACTTGCCGCTTCAGTCTCATCTTTGCTTGAAGGCCATCCTCTCTAAGTCTTCCCTGAATTTGCCTCCTAAAGCCATCCCTCCACTTCTGTTTCCTCCATTGCATTGATGACAGTGTAAAATATCTGGTTTATTTGTCTGTACCCACCCCAGGCATTTGCTGTGTGGATCAAATGGGTTCATACATGTCAAGCACTTAGCACAGAGCCTGGCGCCTGGAAAGAGCTATGTGGCTTATCAATAAACAAGTAAGTATATAGCAAGTTAGAATTAATTACATTAAAACGAGTATAAATGCTATGGAGGAAAAAGGAAGCCTGAGAAAGGAAATAATGGTAGCTGAACGATTTTTGATCAGGTGGAAGAGAAAGTGATGGGAGATTGAAAGAGTGAGCCATGCACCATTTGGGGGAAGGGAATTTCAGGCACAGCCAGTGCAAAGGCCCGGGGGCAGGACCATGCCTGTTGTGTTGGAGAAACAGCCAGGAGGCCCATGTGTCTGGAGCAGAGGGAGCGAGGGGGAGAGAGGGAGGAGGGGAGGGCAGGGAAGGGACAGGGCAGGTTGTGCATGGCCTTGTGGGCTGCAGGAAGGACTGGGGTTTTAATTTGGGGACATCTTTGGAGAGTTTTTTTTTTTTGAAGTATAGTTGATTTACAGTGTTGTGTTAGTTTCAGGTGTACAGCAAAGTGGTTTGGTTTTATATATATATGTATTCTTTTTCAGGTTCTTTTTTTAATATCTTTTCTTAAAATTAATTAATTATATTATTTATTTATTTATGGCTGCGTTGGGTATTTGTTGCTGCGCACAGGTTTTTCTCTAGTTGCGGCGAGCGGGGGCTAATTGTTGTGGTGCGCGTGCTTCTCATTGCGGGGGCTTCTCATTGCGGAGCATGGGCTCTAGGCACATGGGCTTCACTAGTTGTGGCTCGTGGCTCTGTTGCTCCGCGGCATGTGGGATCTTCCCGTACCAGGGCTTGAACCCGTGTCCCCTGCATTGGCAGGTGGCTTCTTTACCAATGCGCCACGAGGGAAGTCCCTTTTCTCAGATTCTTTTCCATTATAGGTTATTACAAGATATTGAATATAGTTTCCTGTGCTCTACAATGGGTCCTTGTTGTTTATCTCTTTTATATATAGTAGTGTGTATCTGTTAATCCCAAACTCCTAATTTACAACACCCCCTTCCCCTTTGGTAACCATAAGTTTGTTTCCCATGTCTGTGAGTCTATTTCTGTTTTCCAAATAAGTTCATTTGTATCATTTATTTTAGATTCCACATCTAAGTGATATCATATGATATTTGTTTTTCTCTGTCTGACTCACTTCACTTAGTACGATAATCTCTAGGTCCATCCATGTTACTGCAAATGGCATTATTTCATTCTGTTTTTTATGACAGTAGTATTCTGGTGTGTGTGTGTGTGTATATGTATATATATATATATATATATGTATATATATATATATACACACATACACACACTGGGGTAGCTCTATTTTTAGTTTTCTGAGGAGCCTCCATACTGTTCTCCATAGTGGCTGCACAAATTGACATTCCCACCAACAGTGTAGGAGGGTTCCCTTCTCTTCACACCCTCTGCAGCATTTATTGTTTGTAGGCTTTTTGATGGTGGCCATTCCGACCTGTGTGAGGTGATACCTCCTTGTGGTTTTGATGGAGAGTTTTAAGCAGGGTTGACATGATGCCCATAGAGCACTTGGCCCAAATGCGTCCATATCCTTCGAAATATTTTGGACAGTATGTGCACATGGCAAGTGTGACAGAAAGTGTTGCTGTTGCTATAACACAATGATTGCTATTTCTAATTCATAAGTTACAAACTTAAAGCTGTGCTGAGCGCAGTGCCTAGCACATAGTATTATCAAAGTGCTCTTTCTTGTTGCTGTTATTATTATTATTCATGATTGTATACTTAAGCATTCCAAGGACAGCCCTGTAAATGCCAAGTAAGCACCGTATAGAACTGTGCGCTACTTTTAGTGTTTTTCCTGCTGTTATCAGTGGGAGGAGCCCGTGCCACCTGGGGGCCTGGTCTGTCCTGCCTAAAGCTTCGCCGTCACCTACCCAGAAAGCAGGGGCTGCGGGCCCGGTGGACTCAGTTTACCGGCCCGGACTGGGCGCCGGGATGCGGGATGTGGGATTCAGGATGTTCCAAGTGCAATGTGGGATGCGCGATTCGGGGTGCGCGATGAGCGCGGATGCGGGATGCGGGATGCGGGATGGGTGATGCGCGCGGGGGGCGCCGCCTCGGCGAGGCGCACTCCGGCCGCCAGGGGCCGCTGCGGAGCCGCCCTTTTGTGGTCCTGATGCTGGAGCGAGCGGGCGCGCGGAGGAGGGAGGAGGGCGCGGGGACGGGGCGGGAGAGAGGCGGGAGGCGGCGTCCGTCGCTCCAGCTGCGAGTCCGCCCGCCGCCCGCCGCCGCCGCCGCCCGCCCGCCGCCCGCCCCCGCCGCCGCCGCCGCCGCCGCCGCCGCCGCCGGCTCGGTCCCGCGCCCGCCGCCCGCCTTCGCCCGCCATGGCCCGCCTAACGGAGAGCGAGGCGCGCCGGCAGCAGCAGCAGCTCCTGCAGCCGCGGCCCTCGCCAGTGGGCAGCAGCGGGCCCGAGCCCCCCGGGGGGCAGCCCGACGGCATGAAGGACCTGGACGCCATCAAGCTCTTCGTGGGCCAGATCCCGCGCAACCTGGACGAGAAGGACCTCAAGCCGCTCTTCGAGCAGTTCGGCCGCATCTATGAGCTCACGGTGCTCAAAGACCCCTACACGGGCATGCACAAAGGTGGGCACCCGGCCCCCTCCCTCCCCTCCCCTCTCCTCCCTCGGCCTCCCCACCCCACCTTCCGGCATCTTCTCCCCCCGCACCAACCCTCCTCTCCTCACCTCCTCCCTCTGCCACGGCAGACTGTGTTCTTCTACCTCCCACACCTTCTTATCAACTGCTCTTTGAATGACAGAAAACCCTTGGATGACCTGGGTACATTCCCCTCTGCTGGAGACATGAATTAGAAATGGCTTCAAAGTTGCTCAGAACTGGACTTTTTTTCTATGTCTGTGGTGAGTGATTAGTAAAAGCCTCTTTGAAAATCTTGCATGCTAAGTCACCTCGTCCATACTCCATGAGGAAAAAAAAAAAAAGGAAGGAAACTTCAAGGACTTGAATTTGTTCATTTATTGAAGGACCAGAATAGGTTATTAAGAATGTTCTTGTTATAGATACTCCTTTGGTGGACCTTTGAAATGAGGAGGGTGTGACAGATTGTATTTTACAAAAATGGCTACAACAATATTTTAGGTCCCACATGCTCTTCTAAACTCTACCACTTCCCCATTAATACCTCCTGGAGTCTATATCCCTTCCTCCTGAAACTGGGCAGACCTTTGTACATGCCGCAATGGATGGAATGTGGTAGAAGTGACAGTATATGACTTCCAAGGCTAGGTCAAAAAAGGTAATATGACTTCTACCTGACTTTCTCTCTCTCTCTCTCCCTCTCATTCCCTCTAGACCCCCACCCCTTCCTCCCTCCCTCACCCACTCTTTCCTGCCCCTTTGCTCGGGGAGCTGCCTGAACACTGCCACCCCTCCCTGCCGCCCCCCCTCTCCATTCATTCGGCCTCTCCAGGCCCCGTCGGGGAAGTTTGCACCTCTGGACTCCATTGCTTTGGTCATTTTCACAAAGCCAGGCCGGTGGGGCAGGTCCAGCCGGCCACGGGGGACACGGATGCCCAGGATCCCGGGCTAATCGGTAACTACAAAGAAAGCGGGGTGGGGGGCTGGGGTGCAGGCAGCTAAGCCAGTCAGGGGGTGCACCAGCCTCGGGTGGTTAAAAGGCTACCGTTTGCCCTCCCCCCTGCCCACCCTCTCTGTCTGGAGCAGCATCCCCCCTCCATTTCTCTATGCCCCCCCCCCCAATGCCGCCTCCACCTTTGGCTCAAGTTAAAACTGGCCAAGCCTGTTAGCAGTGTGTTGAAGGCTGAGGCCAGAGACGATGAGCCTGGACCGTCCATCTGGCAGAGCCCAGATCCTGGGGTGGATGAGGAGGCGTGGGCGACCTGTGAGCCCAGCGGGGGAGGCAGGTGGGGTGGGGAGGCCTGCCCGCCTCCCTGCCACCTGATTCTCTGATGGCATGCTGGGAGGGGGTGCCAGGGACTGTGGCCCCAGCCCTGGGCTCTGATCACGGCCCAGTATCCGAATGGGGGTGGCCCTGACAGTTCTTCCGGCAGGGGCTCGGAACTGCGGCTGGGGATGGTAGAGGCTTTGTGCTGACACCCCAGGTGAGACCCTGGAGGGGTCTTGGGGGTGGATCAGGTCCCATGACCTATTTCAGGCCCCATTCATGCCTATCCTCCCTTCAGTGTGGCAGGCATGGTAAGCATGAATACGTGTTTGTTGAATGAATGGATGAATGAACGAGTGAATGAATCAATGAATGATGGGTCGGGGCAGGCCACAGGGAGGGTCTGGTGGGTTGGAGCCCAGGCCTGCCACTTCAGCTAGACCCTCCAGCCGGTACCCTGGGGGAGGAAAGCAACTCTTCCCATCCCCCACCTCTTTTTCAAATCCAGCCATCACCAAAAAAAAAAAAAAGGGCCTGGAAAATCTAACTTCTCCCTGTGGACTAGGAGGGCAGAGGGCTTGCTCTCCTCCAGGCTAAGGGGTCCGCGGCTGTACGGAGGGCTCTTTCCACAGCCCTCACCCCCTGGTGTGTCCGAAGGGCCCTTTTCTAGAAAGATTCTGGTGGGGTGGGGGAGTGTCCACGTGGCCCCCCCCAAATGTTGAATGGAAAGGCTGTCGGTGAGCTCTGGGTCAGGGAGACAGATGGGGTACGGGGAGAAGGAGACACCCGGTGGCCCTCCCCTATTTTCTCATTTTTAAATCTCTCCTGGAGACCCCTGCCGCCCCCCGCAGCGTGGGAAGGTGAGGGAGAAACTGTGGCTGGATTTTCACCTGGTCAGAGCCTCAGTTTACCTGCTGTTAACACAGCAGGGTCTCATGAGTGTGGGTGGGGTTATTTTTTTCTGGCTGGAGAATGTTGGGATGGGGGCATCTCAGGGTGTTTCCCATTTGCGATCTTTCCTTGGAGGGTGAAAATTAGGAAGCTGGGTGTCCATGACACCTGGCCCTCAACCTCCACTTTGCAGGAGACTTGGGTCGGGCTGAGCCCTGGATGCAGGGCCTGGGGGTATGGGGGGTGGGGGTCTTCCCCTTCTATTCCCCCCACCCCAATACCATCAGGACCCGAATGGTTCCCCCTCCTGATCCCACTTATGCTGGGCCTGGCAGGACCTTACCTGTGGATGGGATCTGGGGGGAGCTGAAGGCCAGCAGCTGGGATCGAGGCCTGTTTGTGGGGCTCAGCTGTGTGACCTCTGGCCAGTGACTGCCCCTCTCTGGGCCTCAGCCAAAGGGAAGTGGAAGGATGGCTGGGAGGTTGTGGTGTGGGGGTGAGCTCCAGGCCCCTCCTGCCAACACGTCTCTGGTTTCGTTTCTGGGGAGCCTACAGGGTGCAGGGTGCCTGCTGGGGGTGCTGGCTGAGAGCCATGGGGTGGGAGTGTGGACCCCGGGTTGTGGAGAGAAATCCCCTGAGAGCTTTCTGGGCTGCCGGAGGCTGGGCACCAGGGGAGCTGAACGGGCCGGAGTGAGGTGAAGTGAAAACACCCGTTGTGGTCCCCGTGACCCCAGCACCCAGTGGGAGAAGGACCATCCAGTATCGCATTATTCTTATGATCACCATCGCACCCTTAATTTTCACATGTGGGCCTGTTTGATGCCCAGTGAAGGGATCATCACTCCCATGGGCTTGTGAACACCTGTGCATTTCATCCAGAAGGGAAACTGAAGCTGGAGGGGCAAATACTGGGTCCCAAGGACCGACCAGAGCTGCCCCCCAGCTGTCACCCACCTGTCTCCCTCCCAGGCCAGAAGAAGCAGAAGTATATCTGTGTGGTGAAGGGGCGACAGTGTCCCCCAAGCTGAGGATGAGGACCCCCCCACCGCGGTGGTGTTGGGGGGGAGGGGAGGGGGCGGGGCTGTGACATCTGACAGCCGTGGCCAAGGGTGGGGGGTAGGGGCACTCCATCTCCTACGGGCCTGTGCTGGGACCAGGAGAAAGGCAGGGAGTCCAGCCGGGTCCTTGGGCTCTGGGGATGGGGCAGTGTTGCGGGGAGAAGGCAGGGCGGGAAGTGAAGATTCCTCAGGAGCAGGGCAGGCCCCTGGGTGCTGGCTTTTTTTGTTTTTAAGAGAGAGAGATGGAGACCGAGGTGGAGAGACACAGCAAGAGCAGAGAAGGAGAGAGATACACAGAGACGGAGGGAGGGAGAGACCCAGGGAGCCTCCCCGAGACCCCCCTCCCCCCAACACAGGAAGAGGCTGAGAGAGGGCAGGAGTGGGGCAGAGCTGGAGAGGCGGGGGCAGGGAGGCCACGAGACCTTCCCCCCGCCCAGATCGGCGCCCCATCCAGAGAAAGGAGGCCTCCCCGGGCGCTCCCAGCCCAGCCCGGGGCTCAGGCCAGGCACTGGGGGGGCTCCCACTGGCCAGTGTCCAGTCATCACCCTTCCAGTCACCTGCTGGGGGACAGGCCCCCTCTGGGACCCTCCCTCCGAAGGCGCTGGGTGCACGTGGGGTCCCCCGAGGTGCCTGGTGTGGCTCGGGCCGTCCCTCTCCCGATCGGGCTGAATATTAATACCCAACCTGCCCGGGGCAGGCGCCTGCCAAAGGGCTCGTCCGCTGCCGCGCGGCCCCCATTTATGGTAATCACATATATATTTGCATGTTAATGACAATATTTGTCTTAAAGCGGAGGTTGTGAGGGGGGCCGGTGCAGGTGGAGGGGGCGGGTCGGGGGCCTACGGTTTCCATGGGAGCACCAGCTGCTCGGCTGGCGGCAGGGGGGAGGCTGGAGCACGCCGCGATTGAGGCGTGAGATTCCGAGTGTGACGTGCCAGCCCCAGGGAGACGGCGGGCTGGGCGGCCGGCAGGCGCTGCCTGGCGGGGGGGACGGAGGGAGGGGACAGCGGCGGGGGGCTGGGGAGAGCCACCAGGGCTGGCTGTGTGGCTTCGAGCCAGGCACACCCCCCTCAGTGCCTCAGTTTCCCATGATGATGGGTTTAACAGGCTTTTCTGAGGGTGACTGACATCGTTTCTGCCTTCCTTCAGGCTGAGGGCATTGATTGAGTGCCTACTGTGTGCCGGCGTTGGTGCGGGGCTGAGATTCCGAGCAAATAGGAATCCCTATGTGGCACGATGGAGTCAACAAGCCGTAAATCCGTCTACCCCTATGACCTACATTTATTGAGCACCTGCTGTATCCCAGGCCCCATCCTAGACCCGGGATACAGTGTTGGGCAAACAGATAAAAATCCTCTCCCAGACTCCTCCCACCCCCAGATCCCATATGGTGGGGGACACAGTGAGGAACCAGGAGGTTACAAGGCACTGATGTCAGGGCTGCGATGGTGGAAACACATCAGCGGGGACAACCCAGAGGAGGCCCCAGCCTCCTCAGTGCTGCTATCTATAGAGTTGGGAGGCCAGCGGGGCCTCCCATCTCGGAGAGGGTTGGGGGATGTGAGGACTGGAATGGTGGTTAAAGTTCTTGACACGGGGCTTGGCACAGAGCCATGCTTATTATAAGAGTAAGCTGGGACCTGAAGGGTGGGAAAGATCTGTTGACGGGAAGGGTGTTCCTGGTAGAGTAGGTGCAAAGGCCCAGGGCAATGCTGATGCTGACTCTGGGAAAGTTCAAGCGGGGGAAAGACAGAGTTTTTTCCCTGGTGGGAAAACAGCAAAGAGTCCTGGGAGCCCCAGGGGCCCCTTCTGATGTGAGGCATATCTGGCAGGGCTCCTCTGAGAAGTTCTGGCATGGGGGGTGGACCCACGAGCTATCTCTGAAATAGGCCGGTGACTCTTTCACCCCTGATGTTGGCAGATGAGACCCTCGCCATTAGGAGCACTCAGTAGGACCACACTCACTAATTTAGCCAACACTTCCTGAAAGTGTTGGGGCCTTGCCTTGTACTAGGCAAGAGAGATCTGAGACCCCTCTGATTGGTAGATAGAGCTAGACATTGGCACCTATAGCTGGAATGGTCAGGGTTGTATGAAAGGGAAGGGATGCAGGGTTGAGGGAACTGGATAGGAAGTTGAAGGCTCTGCCTGGGGACTCTGGCTGCATGGCAGAGGGGCATTAGAAGTGGGGTTTTGAAGGATGAATAGGAGCTTGCCAGGTGGAGAAAACGTTTCATGTATTTATTCACAGAGCACTTTTTTTTTGTTCTGGGCCCTTTTATGGGTGTGAAAAAAAGCAGTGAGTCAGCTAGGTGGATGTCTCTGTCCTCATGGATGTAGACAGAGGGAACTGGGTTTGCAAAGGCCTGGAGGAGTGAAGGGGCACAGATGGAGTAGAGGAGGAATTAGGTGAGGCATGGGAGGTGAGGCCAGAGAGTTGGCATGGGCTGGACCCTGAAGAGCCTCTTATGCTGGACTGAGCTTGGACTCTTTCCTGAGGACACTGGGGAGCCATGGAAGAATATGGAGCAGGGGAGGATCTCAGACCTGCATGAAAAGGGAACTTCATGTCCTGTTAACTGTCATGGCCACCATTGGCCTCTTTCCAGCCTCCCAGCCTTGTTCAGCACATGCACATTTCCTACACACCTGGATGGGTACAACAGAAGCTTCCCCTTGGGGCGAGGCTCACAGTGTGGGACAAGAGGGTCACAAAGAAGCAGACATGTGCTCAGGTTGCAGTGAACCTGGATTCCCCTCCCCCACATGGATAGGTGAGGAATTGGGGCTCAGAGACGGGCAACACCCAGACTCAAGTCACACAACAGTATAGCTAGGTGTCACACCTCCCAACCTGAGACTTGACCCACTTTGGAAGAGAAATAAAGGAGTCAGAGAAAGAGATGTGATTGTGGAGACATAGACTCAGGATGAAGGCCATCCAGGGATGCTGGCTGTCCTTGTCCAGGGCCAGAGGGAGGGGCTGCTAGGTTTGGAAGACACTGACCTAGCAATAGCCCTGTTGGTCTGGGGTCATGGTCATCATCACTGACATGTAAGCTCTGTGAGGGCAGGGACTGTGTCTTGTTCACCATTTTGAAGTGGATCATGTGAATGAGCAAGGGCCTAAGGGAATGAGAGGATGGGAAGGTGAGGGAGTGGTTGGATGTGGGGGTGGGGGCTGGTCAACAGGTGGATAGATGGATACATGAGTAGATGGCTCTAGGTATGAATGGATGGATGGGTGACAGTGACTTGGTGGCTGTATGAGTGCATTGCTGGATGAAAGAGTGGGTAGACAGATGAAAGGCTGAATGGATTGATGGATGGATGGGCGGGTGAGTGGGTAAATGGATGGATGAATAGATGGATGGATGGATGGATGGATGAATGGATGGAGGAATACATGGGTAGAGGGGTGGATGGATGGGTGAGTGGATGGATAGAGGAATGGCTGGCTGGCTGGATGGATGGGTTGGTGGACACCCCTCCAACATTTACCACCTTCCTCCCCACCTAAATGGGAATGACCATCAGCTTTGCAGCCGGACAGGCTTGGTTCCTATTCCTGGCTCTGCTTTTTATTTCTGTGTGATCTTGGACAAACCACCTTATCTTTTTTCTGAGCCTTAGCGTCCTCATTTGTAAAAGAGAAAGAATATCAATAGTTGTCTTACAGAGTAGTTGTAAAAATTAGAATTAATTTATAGAATGTGGTTAATGCAGTCACTGTCAGTAGTGTCTTGCGTATACTTGGTGTCAGTAAATGGTTGGATAGCCAGATAGTCAACAACTGTCTGTCAAGTCTCTGGGATGTGCCAGAGCTAGGCTCTGGGGGACACAAAGCAATCTAGGGGGAGGAGGGATTGACAATAAATGAGCAAACAGATGAATAAGATTTGGGTAGGAGAGAGTCGCTCTGGAGGAAGTAAAATGAGATGTGTGTTGGAGGGTGACAGCTGACCTTGGGTGACTGAAGATGTCAGGAGGTGACATTTGGGATGAGACCTGCATTACAGATGAGAAAGCTGTTGTTCTAAAGCCAAGTGAAAGGCATTCCAGAAAGCGGACATGGCATGTGCAAAGCCCCTGAGGTCAGAATTAGTTTGCTGTGTTGGGAGAATAGTGGCCTGTGTGTCTCAGGGCCCAAAAATCTGGAGGTAGAGAGCACAGCATGTGCAAAGGCCCTGGGGCAGGATGGGGCCTGGTGTATTGGAGGAACAGCAGAGATTTCTGCCAGCACGGTTGAGCCCAGCTCCTCTGAGGGGCTCCTGAGAGATGGCGGTTTGCCTGCAGATGTCCTGTAAGGTAGATTGTGACCTCCCCTAACTGTCCTCCTACTTCTCCCAGCAGCCTTTAAGGGTAGAGTCTTCACTTCTGAGAGGTGGGGAGGGGGCACTCTTTATGTCCTTGTCCCTGACCCTCTGCTAGGAGGAGGGACCCAAGGAGGCATTCTCACCACAACTAGGGGTCTCCCGAGCAACCTTATGGGGAAAGGCAGGCTCAGAGAGGGGAGGGCACCTCCCCAAGGACACACAGCATGTTCATCATAGCAGTGTCTACGTTGGAAGGGTTTTGGTGTCATCTAGGGCTACTCCGAGTGGGTGGGCAGGGCTGCAAGGTCATTTCTTCACGTACCTACCCACCCTCCTCTCTCAACTGTTTTTTTTTTTTTTTGTCCCTATTATGTGCCACCTTTTTTTTTTTTTTTTTCTTGCGGTACGCGGGCCTCTCACTGTTGTGGCCTCTCACGTTGCGGAGCACAGGCTCCGGATTCGCAGGCTCAGCGGCCATGGCTCACGGGCTCCGCGGCATGTGGGATCTTCCCGGACCGGGGCACGAACCCGCGTCCCCTGCATCGGCAGGCGGACTCTCAACCACTGCGCCCCCAGGGAAGCCCTGTGTGCCACCTTTGAGTGAACCAGACCTGCTGTGCCCACGAGGAGCACAGTGTGCTGTGAGAAAGTTGTCAGAACAGCTGAGTGGTCCTAAGGGTGGTGATTTAAAAAGTCAAATTGTCATCTCTTGGTGGGGGGAGATGAGGAGGAGGAAGGGGTCCAGTGAGGTGGGTCTCACCCAGAGTGATCCTGCCCCCTGGGGGACACTGGGCGTGGTCTGGGGACATCTGTGATTGTCATGAGTGGGGGTGTCCTGGCTTTGGCTGGGGACCAGGGAGGCTGCTCCACACCCTACAGCACCCAGGATGGCCCCCACAGAGGATGACCCGGCCCCAAGGGCAGCAGTGCCGAGGGTGGGACCCCGATCTAGGGTCACACCCACATTCTGGCCTGAGCGTTTGGTGGTCAGTGTGGTGTCATGTAGACAAGCCCTCAGGGTGCCCAGGATAGAACCATGGAGTCACCCTCACTCTCCCCTGCCTCCCACCTCTGCTCCCCATCCCTCCCTCCTGATGGCTCTGCCTTCTAACCTTCTCCACATCCACTCACTTCTCCCCCCAACTCTGTCCACCCCATCATTGCCCACCTGGACTGGCTTCGTCTCCTCCACCCTGGTCCCTCGTCTCCCATACTCACCCGCCACTGTCTGTCCTCCCCACAGCAAGCTGAAGGTGCCTGTGAGCACCTGAGCCAGACCCCACCCGCTCCTCTGCCCACAGCCCTCCAGGGTCCCACCTCCCTGGGGGTAAAAGCCCAAGTCCCCTCCCCGCCCTCCCCTCCTCCGTCTCTCCCCCTCGCTCACTCTGTTTCAGACACACGGGCCTCCTCGCTGTTCGTCCAACACACCAAGTCCTGTCCTTCCCCAGGGTCTTTCCACGGGCTGTGCCCTCTGCCTGGACCACACTTCCCCCAAATAATCACATGCCTCCTCCTTCATCCTCTGCAAACTTCACCTTCTCAGTGAAGCAATCCTGCAGACATGATTTATAATCTCAGCCACTCTCCAGCACTCCAAACGCCTCTTCCCTGCTTTCCCTTTTTTTTCCTGTGAAAATGAGAACTTCTGATGTACCGTAGATTTTACTTTTTATTTTATTGGTTTTCCTCTCCTCCCAATAGACTAGAAGCCCTATTAAGATGGGATATTTCTGCCTTTTGTGTTCACTGATAGGTCTCGAGTGCCTAGAAAAGTAGCTGAAACACAGCAGGTGGGTGGGCGGATGCACGGATGGATGGATGGATGGATAGATAACTTGATGTGTGGATGGATGAATGGGTAAATGAATGAATGATGGATGGATGAATAAAGTAATGGATGATAAATAAATGGATAACGGATGGATGGACGGATGGATGGATGGGTGGATGGACAGGTGAATGAGAGGATAAATGAATGGATAATGGATATATGTATGGATGGATGGATGGACGGGTGGATGGGTGGATGGATGGGTGGGTTGATGGATGGATGGACAGGTGGATGGATGGATAGATGGATGGATGGATGGACAGGTGGATGGATGGATGGATGGATGGGTGAGTGCACGGATGGGAGAATCACTGGTGCAGCGATGGTGACTAAATCCGTGGGAGGCGTCAACATGGCCGCAGGCAGGAAGTCGGGGGTCCAGATGAGCCCTGAGAAGCCCCAGTGTGTAAGGTGGGGGCAGAGGAGGAGGGAGAAACAGAGGCTAAGGAGCAGCAGCCCAGAGGTAGGTCAGCCCAGAGACGGTGTGCCCGATGGAGTGTCAGCCCTGGGTCCTAGGTCTTGCCCTCTTGGACAGGAAGCAATGAGTTTATAAGCAGAGGGAGGGGCCCATCAGCCCCACTGTTCTCAGCAAAGTGGGGGATGGCTTCAGGATGAGAGGTTGGACGAGGAGGTGGAGAGGGTGACCAGGGACAGGGGGTGGTGGAGAGGTGGTGCCACAGCAGAAGGGAATGTCTCCTATAATCTTTAGTGGACGGTATTATTATTTTATGGATGAGAAAGTGGAGGCTCAGAGAGGTTAAGTGGCTGGCCCTAGATCACACAGCAGAAGGGCATCGGGCAGGGTAAATTCCCCATCTTTAGTCCCTAGATTAGCGCTGAATTGAAAGACCTTGAGCCTGGGGTGCCAGTGTGCGGTGGGTGGGGATCAGAGGGGTTTGAGACGAGGACTTTGTACAATCAGTCATGGTTGGAGTCCTGGCTGGGGAGGGGAGGAGATGTTGGTGATCAGAGAGAAATGAAAAAGGCTGTCTCTCCTGCTTTTGTTTCCCCAGCACAGCTGGCACGTGACAGGTGCTCAGGAAATATTGACTGACCTGATGCTGGGCATGGGGGGGGGGTGGGGGGAGGGAGAAAAATGAATCAAGTGTAGTTGCCGCCCTCCAGGAGGTGCTCTTGATATTAGCAGGTCAGTTTGGAAACAAAGTCATTCATTCAGTCAGTATTTATTGAGCACCTACTCTGTTCCTGGCACTATTTAAGTTCTGGGGACCCCAAACTGAACAAAACACAAACCTCCCCCCATCCTCTTGGAAGTGGCATTTCAGTGGGGGAGACAGAAAAAAAAATTATGTGCCATTTGAGATGGTGACAAAGGCACGGCACGGGAAAAAATAGAACAGGGTGGGGGGTTGGTTGAGGAATGGTTTTTTTGTGTTTTTTTTTTTTTTTTTTTTTTTTTTTTTTTTGCATTGGGTCTTCGTTGCTGCACGCGGGCTTTCTCTAGTTCCGTCCAGCCAGAGCTACTCATTGCGGTGGCTTCTCTTGTTGCAGAGCATGGGTTCTAGGCGCGTGGGCTCAGTAGTTGTGGCTCGCGGACTCTAGAGCACAAGCTCGGTAGTTGTGGTGTATGGGCTTAGTTGCTCTGCGGCATGTGGGATCTTCCCACACCAGGGAATCGAACGCATGTCCCCTGCACTGGCAGGCAGACCACTGCGCCACCAGGGAAGTCCCAGGACTGTCGTTTTAAACAGGGTGCTCCATGGAGGTTTCACTGAGGGGGTGACATTTGAGCCAAGACCTGAAGGAAGTGAGAGGGTGAACCGTGAAGAGATCTGGGGGAAATACATCCCAGAACAGCTTGTGCAAAGGCCCTGGGGCAGATCGGGGCCTGGCGTGTTGGAAGAACAGCTGGGAGGCCCGTGTGTCTGGAGCAGAGTGAGTGAGGGGTAGAGAAGGAGGGGGGAGGGCAGGGAGGGGAAGGGGGAGGTCGTTCAGGGCCTTGTGGGCCACGGGGAGGACTTGGGCTTTTACCCCAGGGAGGTGGGAGCTCTGGAGGGTTGTGGGCAGAGGAGGGACCGGGCCTGGCTCAGGTGCTCACAGGCGCCCCCTTGTGGCTGCTCTGGGGAGGACAGACTGTGGGCGCCAGGGCGTAGCTGGGGACCAGGGGGGAGGGGACTGAGTTGGTCCAGGTGGGGCTGGACCAGGATGGAGACCAGGAACAGTGGCCAGATTCTTACTGAGCACGTGCTGTGTGCTGGGCCCAATGCTGGACACTGGGAACACATAAGTGACTGGGACACTACCTGTCTCCACCCCTCTGACCCAGTATCAGTTGGGGATGGGGAGGCTTCCCTGAGGAGCAGTGGCTCAGTTGGGACCTTTAGGTTGAGGAGAAATGAGCCAGGCAAAGATGAGGGTGAGGGTGTGTGAACGAAGGAAATGGCAAGTTCAAAGGTAGTCAGTGAGGGACTTCCCTGGCGGTCCAATGGTTAAGACTCGGCAATCCCAATGCAGGGGGACCAGGTTCGATCCCTGGTCAGGGAACTAGATCCCGCATGCCGCAACTAAAAGATCCCGCATGCCACAACTAAGACCCGGCACAGCCAAATAAATAAATATCAAAAGAAACAAAAACAAAGGCAGTCATTGAGAGGCCAGGCGTGGGGTGTGTCCAGAGTCAGGGTGCAGCCAGGGACACGACCAGCGTCCAGCAGGGTCAGTCCCCAGACCTACCAAG
>NC_041215.1:21865257-21894058 GCF_002837175.3 Physeter macrocephalus | reverse complement strand
TATTGCTAACTTAGATATTTCTTGAGGGCTTGATTGGCTCTTTCTACCTTCCCTGATGCCTGAGGGTGCCAAATGAAGATAATAACTGATTTGGAGGGCTTCACTGATGCCTTGGGTCAGACCTGAAATAAATGCAGGGCCATTATCCGATTGTAATGAGCATGGCATTCCAAACCGAGGTACGACATGTTCCACGAGGGTAGTGGTAACCTCGGATGCTCTCAGTCTTAGTAGGGAAGGCCTCTACCCATCCTATGAAGGTATCTACCATGACCAGGAGATACCTGAAGCCTTTACAAGGGGGGATGTGGGTGAAATACATCTGCCAATCTTCTCCTGGTTGGTTCCCCTGCCTTTGGATTGGATGGAACAGTGGTGGGGGTGTTTATAGCCCCTTCTCAGTTGGCCCGGTGACAGACCGGACAGGCCTGGGATATAGATTGGAGGGTTGAGAGGATTCCTTTTCCTGTGAATATTGTCCCCACCAGTCTGAAGAGGGATTTGGCTCCTAAATGGGTAGCCTGCTGAAGGTGGTTTAGAATCTTCCATTGGGAGGCTTCTAGTAAAAGAAGTTTGGTGTCTGAGCTCTGTAGCCACGGTTTTGTCCCTCTTAAAGTTCTGATGGTGAGTACAGTGGTGGTGAAGGGTCTAAACTTCGTATCAGGGGAGCCTGTAGGATGTTTTGGGGGGCCCTTTGGTTTCCCTATCTGCTATATTATTTCCTTTGGTTATGTCCAACAGGTCCTTCTGGTGTGCCCTGCAGTGGATGATAGCTAATTTCTTAGGGGATTTTATGGCCTCTAATAGGTCCAGGATTTCTGGTCCATGTTTGATTGGGATGTTATGTGTGGTCAGTAGGCCCTTTCCTTCCAAATGGCCGCATGAGCATGAACTACATGGAAGGTGTAGGCTGAGTCTGTGTAAATGTTAATGCGTAGTCCTCTTCCCAGTTGGAGCCCTCTAGTTAGTGCTATAAGCTCTGCTTTCCAGGCAGAGGTAGTTGCCCCATGGAGTGGGCCTGACTCTATCACCTCTGTTAAACTGACTATTGCATATCCCGAAAACTTTCGACCTTCTCAAATGAAACTACTGCTGTCTGTAAACCATTCTGCATCTGGGTTGGGTAAAAGGGTGTCCTGCAGATCTGGCCTAGCACTGTAGGCATGACCAACAACTTCTAAACAGGAATGTAGTAGAGGGGTGTTGGGATTTGGGCTGGGCAAGAGTGGCATAGTTTAGACTGGTACAAGGCTTGACTGATATTTCTGACCACTCTAAGAATAAAGCTTGATTTTTTTCTTCTTTTCTTTTTTTAATTTTTGGCTGCGTTGCGTCTTCGTTGCTGCACGCGGGCTTTCTCCAGTTGTGGTGAGCGGGGGCTACTCTTCGTTGTGGTGCGCGGGCTTCTCTTGCTGTGGAGCATGGGCTCTAGGCGTGGAGGCTTCAGTAATTGTGGCGCGCGGGCTCCACAGTTGTGGCTCGTGGGCTCTAGAGTGCAGGCTCAGTAGCTGTGGCGCACGAGCTTAGTTGCTCCATGGCATGTGGGATCTTCCCAGACCAGGGCTCGAACCCGTGTCCCCTGCAATGGCGGGCGGATTCTTAACCACTGCGCCACCAGGGAAGCCCCAGCTTGACATTTTTGGATTCTACTATCTGAAATTCAATGGAATGCCTTGGAATTAAGGACATCCATGACCTGGTGCGGAGTGTCAACAGCAAGCGGTTGTCCTGTTGTCGGTTTGGAGGCTTCTTCTGTTAGTAGTGCCGCAGCAGCTAATGCCCTTAGACAGGGAGACCATCCCTGAAATGTCAAGTCTAGGGTTTTAGATAGGTAGGCCACTGGGCACTAAGATGGTCCCATGGATTGTGTCAACACTCCCAGACTACCCCCATTTTCTCATGAACAAAGAGAGAGAAGAGTTTTGTTAAGTCTGGTAAGCCTAGGGCCGGGGCGTAACTAGGGCCTTCTTTATTTGTTTAAAGGCTGCCTCCATTTCAGGGATCCATTTAAGAGTAAGATCTTCTGGTCCTTTGAGAGCCTCATAAAGAAGCTTAACTAACAGACCATAGGTAGGGATACAAATTCAGCAGAAACCTGCCAACCTAAAAAGGTTCTAAGCTGTTGTTTAGTAGCTGCCATGGCAAATTAGGGCGTGGGCCTGCCGTTCTGGGGGACGGAGTGGCGAGTCCCCCGGTTTGGGGCGGGGAGCGGTCAGAGCTCAACCTGACGCCACGCGGGGCCTGCTCTAGGGGGAGGCGAGGACGTGGGGGTTAGGACGGGAGATGGGATGCTGAGGTCACCCGGGCCTAGCTCGGCTTGCGGGGCGGCGCGCCGGCATCCGGCCGGCTCCCGAGGGGTGGGGGGGCCTGAGCTTGGGGGCGGCTGGCCGGGCCGCCGGCTCGGTTTCGGGGGCCGGGCAGGCCCGCCCGGCTCGGGGGTCGCGCTCGGGTCCAAGGGGCGGGTCCCCAGACCTCGGCCGCCTCACCTGGCTCGCTCCCGTCGCCCGCTGGCTCCGCCGGCCCCGCCTCTCCTGGCGCCGCGCCACGCCCGCCTCCGCTGAGAGCAGCTGCGCCGCGTCCGGCCGCGGTTGCCGCTGACGGTATCCCGGGCTCCGCGCCCCTTAACATGGCGTCGTTCTCAACTCCTCGCCGTCCGGCGACCTCCGGCGGGCTCGCTCCCGCGGCCGGCCACGCCCCCGCGCCGGCGCAGTGCGTGTTCCGGCCCCGTCCCCACCTCCGTGCGGCTGCGCCTGCGCGCCTCAGGCGTCGCTGAAGGACGTGACGTAGCCCGAGATTCGAATCAATACAGGAAGCGTGGCGCCACGGGTTGCCCAGGGTAACCGCGCGGGAACAGGATCCGCGGCCCGCGGAGGCGGCTACGTGGGAATCTGGGGGGAGTGGCTCCTCTCAGTTTAAGGTGTCGTTCTTAGTAGGGGACGGTCGCAGAAACAGGTACCCCTGGGCAGACCCACACCGCAAGGATGTAGTCACACCGCGTGATAGGCGCAGGTGAGACCCACAACAGGTGCAGGTGAGGGTCGTGCAAACCCCACTGCCTACTGAAACACATTCACTCATTCATTCAACAAACACTTATTGCGTTCCTGTGAGTGCTCCTCCAGGCCCTCCAAGCCTCCAAGGGAACAAAACAGATAAAAATCTCTGCCCCCAAAATGGACAAAGGATCCAAACGGACATTTCTCCAAAGAAAATAATGGCCAATTCATGAGAAAATGGTCACCACCTTTAGTCCATGGAGAAATGCAAATCAAAACCACAGAGCTACCACTTTAGCCTACTGGATGGCTGTGATTTAAAAAATAATAATAGGGCTTCCCTGGTGGCGCAGTGGTTGGGAGTCCGCCTGCCGATGCAGGGGACGCGGGTTTGTGCCCCGGTCCGGGAGGATCCCACATACCGCGGAGCGGCTGGGCCCGTGGGCCATGGCCGCTGGGCCTGTGCGTCCGGAGCCTGTGCTCTGCAACGGGAGAGGCCCGCGTACCGCAAAAAAAATAATAATAATAATAAAAATAAACACCCCATCACCCCAACCCAGGAAAATAAGTGTTGACAAAGACGTGGAACCCTCATACATTGCTGTGGGATTGTAAAATAGGGAAGCGACTATGGGAACACTGGCTGTTACCCATAAAGTTATATGTAGAATTACCAGATGGCCCAGCTATTCCACTCCTACAATTGGAGATCTGTGTGAAAATTAGTAAACAGAAACCTCATTTAAAATGGAGTAGGGAGTTCCCTGGAGATCCAGTGGTTAGGACTCGGAGCTTTCACTGCTATGGCCTGGGTTTGATCCTTGGTCGGGGAACTAAAATCCTGCAAGACGCGCCTCACGGCCAAAAAAAAAGAAAAAAAAAAGTGGAGTCAGGAAGCCAGAATGGGGCATTCTTAATTCCTACTGTAACTGAGCAGGACGCTATGGAGCCTTCCCGGAACAGACACACACCACCCCCACCTCCATGTCCTCCGACTGCCTCCTCTTTTGTTGTTGTTTTTAAATACTTATTTATTTGGCTGCGTCGGATCTTAGTTGCGGCATGCGGCGTGCGGGCTTCTCTCTAGTTGTGGTGCGTGGGCTCTCTAGTTGTGGCATGCAGGCTTAGTTGCCCCGTGGCATGTGGGATCTTAGTTCGCCGACCAGGGATCGAACCCACGTCCCCTGCATTGGAAGGCAGATTCTTAACCACTGGACCACCAAGGAAGTCTCTGCCTGCCTCTTGTCTGTAGGAGAACTTTAGCCTTCTAGGCCTTCCCCAAGTTCAAAAGAGTAAGTTTTATCAGAAGTGAGAAAATGCAGAAAGGAAGGAAAACAGTTAAGCAAGACAAAATAATAATATTTTAGCCATTAAACAAAGTCAAGGACTTTTAGTTCGTCCTCAAGGGCTATAGATGATATTCTGAGCCGTGTCCTTTGGGTTGTTTTGCAGATACTGAAACCACCACCAGGTGGAAGAAGTTAACTGCATGATGCCCACAAGCACGTAGACCCCACACCGGTTGGAATCAGAAGGCTGATGATGTTGACTCCCAGTTACCTCACCATCAACGAATCAGAAGAATGTCCATGAGCTGATCACACACCCCACAAACCCTCTCCCTTACCCTGTCTTTAAAAACCTTTCCCTCCTACACAGTTGGTGGGAATGTAAGTTGGTACAGCTCCTATGGAAAACAGTATGGAGGTTCCTCAGAAAACTAAAAATAGAATTACCATGTGATCCAGCAATCCCACTCCTGGGAATATACCTGGACAAAACTATAATTCAAAAAGATGCATGTACTCCTATGTTCATAGCAACACTCTTCACAATAACCAAAACGTGGAAACAACTTAAACTACAGTTTGAACCCCCAGTTTTCTACAATGGACTTTTTGTTTATAACAACCTATCAACAGCTGAATGGATAAAGAAGATGTGGTACAGACATACAATGGAATACTACTCAGCCGTAAGAAAAGAATGAAATAATGCCATTTGCAGCAACATGGTTGCAACTAGAGATTCTCATACTAAGTGAAGTAAGTCAGAAAGAGAAAGACAAATACCATATGATATCACTTATATGTGGAATCTAAAATATGGCACAAATGAACCTATCTACAAAACAGAAACTGACTCATAGACATAGAAAACAGATTTGTGGTTGCCAAGGGGCAGGGGGTGGGGGCGGGAAAGAGAGTGATGGACTGGGAGTTTGGGGCTGGTAAATGCAAACTATTACATTTATAATGGATAAACATCAAGGTCCTAATGTATAGCACAGGGAACTATATTCAACATCCTGTGATAAACCATAATGGAAAAGAATATAAAAAATGTATATATGTGTATAACTGAGTCACTTTGCTATACAGCAGAGATTGGCACAAGATTGTAAATCAACTATACTTCAACTAAACATCAAAACAAACAAATGAACAAAAAACAAAACAAAACAAAAAAACCTTTCCCTGAAAGGCTTTGGGGAGTTTGGGTCTTTTAAGTACTAGCTACCTGGACTCCTTGCTTGACCCTGCGATAAATGCTGCACTTTCTATACCACAACCTAGTGTCAATAGATTGGCTTTACTGCACACATATGAGTGGACCCAAACCCAGGTTTGGTTCTGCTACCAACTCTAAATCAACTGCATACTAAGCAGGAAGAGATATATCTCTGCATCTCTAGCAGGAAGGTTACTACTTTACTACTCAGCAGGGGGAGGAAGAATTTCTCCTTGCCTGACAACAGCCCAGCCAATGAGAGAGCATCAGCACTCAGCCAATGAAAAACCACTACAGTCTGAACCCCCAGTTTTCTCCAATGGACTTTTTGTTTATAACAACCCTGCCCAACTCCCCCTTCTCTTCTATAAAAGAACCATCCTCTCCTTTGTTCTCTGGACTTGCCTGTGGCTCACCATAAGTTGTTCCAAGTTGCAATTCTTTGCTGTTTCTGAATAAACGTACTTTGCTGTTAAAATAACTGGCTGTTTTATTGTTTTAGGTCTACACATGTGTCCACACAAAAATTTGTACACGAATGTTCATAGCAGCATTATTCATAATAGCCAAAAAGTGCAAACAACCCGAATGTCCATCAACTGATGAATGGATAAACAAAATATAGTATATATGCATATAATGGCATGTTGTCTGCCAGTAAAAAGGAATGAAGTGCCGGTACATGTTACAATGTGGATGAACCTTGAAAACATGATGCTCGGTGAGAGAAGCCAGACACAAGAGGCTATGTAGTGGTGATTCCATGGATATGAAACGTCCAGAACAGGCAAGTTCACAGAGACAGAAAGTAGATTACTGGTTGCCAGGGGCTGGGGGAAGGAAGGAATGGTAGGCACTTTCTTACTGGGGTGATGGAGTGTTCTAAAATGGATGTGATGGGGGACTTCCCTGGTGGTCCAGTGGTAAAGATTCCGCCTTCCAATGCAGGGGACGTGGATTCGATTCCTGGTTGGAGGACTAGATCTCACATGCCGCGGGGCAACCAAGCCCGCATGCCACAACTAGAGAGCCTGCGCACCACAACTAGAGAGAAGCCCACGCACAGCAATGAAAGATCCTGCATGCCTCAACGAAGATTCCACGTGCCACAACTAAAGACCCGATGTATAAAAAAAAAAAAAAAAAGAATTGTTAAAAAAACTCATTAATATTTAAAAGTAAAATAAAATAGATAAACAACAAGGACCTACTGTAGAGCACAGGGAACTATATTCAATATCTTGTAATAACCTATAATGGAAAAGAATCTGAAAAAGAATATATATGCATAACTGTAAAAAAGAATATATATACATACACACAGATGTATATGTATAACCAAATCACTTTGCTGTTCACCTGAAACTAACACAACATTATAAATCAACTATACTTGAATTAAAAAAAAAAAAAAAAAGGCGGCGGAGCCTCAGAACCGAAGGTGGGTGGTTTGGGGCTCGGCACAGACTGCTCTCTTGCTATCAGTTCCCCGCAAGCCTGAAGGTTCAAGATTCCAAGTTCTCGGACATACACAGGCCTGGCTTTTGGGTGTGGCTTCCCATATCTGCTTCCTGCACCCCCGGGTCTATCTCCACTCACTCCCAGAGCATGCTTGGGCCCGATCACACCTGGCACGCTGCCCCGAAGCCTTCCAGAGTCAACACAGCGCCCAGGGTAGCCCTGTGTGGACATTAGTCTGATCCACCAAACGTGGTTCAGATGGCGGCCCTGCGAGCCAGGCAGGTCCACTGTAAAGCCAGTTCTCTGGGATCAGCTTTCCAACACACAGGAAGACAATAGAAAAGTAACACACTACTATGTATAAGATAGATAACCATCAAGGGCCTACTGTAGAGCACAGGGAACTCTACTCAATATACTTCAAAAAAATATTTATTTATTTTATTATTTATTTATTTAGGCTGTGCTGGGTCTTAGTTACGGCACGTGAGATCTTTAGTTGCGGCATGCGGGATCTATTCCCCGACCAGGGATCGAACCCGGGCCCCCTGCATTGGGAGCGTGGAGTCTTACCCACTGGACCACTAGGGAAGTCCCTCTACTCAATATTCTGTGATAACCTACATGAGAAAAGAACCTAAAAAAGAATGGAAATAGGTGTATGTATAACTGAACCTCTATGCTGAACACCTGAAACTAAAATTGTAAACCAACTATACCCCAATAAAATTTTAAAAAAGAAAAGTACCAATAATCGGGATGTCGGCTCCATGAGGCCAGAGACGGTCTGTTCGTTTTCTGCCCTCTGTCCCAGGACAGCGCCTGCCACACAGCAGATAATAAATATTTGCAAAATGAATAACTGAATGTTTAAACCAGTTGGCCTATCAAAGTGACTTCTTTGCTGTGCGTGGCATGTTGATGTTTTTCATTAATCGCCCTCATGTTTTAAGGAGAGATTGCATGTAAAATCAATTGCTGCCTGGCTTCCCTTAAAAATGGAACATCTAGGGAACTTCCCTGGTGGTCCAGGGGTTGGGACTCCATGCTCCCAATGCAGGGAGCTCGGGTTCAATCCCTGGTCAGGGAACTAGGATCCCACATGCCACGCGGTGTGACCAAAAAATAAAGATTTAAATTTTTTTTAAAAAAGGAACATCTGGCCACAAAGGGCAATGACTGGCTGGAGAGGGGTGACAGCCACCCATAGAAGGAGCCTGGGTGCCCCAGGCCCCCGTTATGTTTGATTCACCCCCTTATGCTTCTTGCCTGACCCAGAAAGCAGGAGATGGCTGAGAACAGGACCCTGAGTAGCCAGGCGAATTCTGTTCCCTGATCAAAGTGACCACCTTGTGAAGGCTGCCAGCTCGCCCTGAAGGGGCTGCTGTCACATCCCTAACAAATATCAAAATAAAATAGTACAGTAAGAAGAATTCAAGCAGCACAGGGAGTTATAAGATTTAAAGAAAGTACTCTGGGTAAATTGTTGGCCATTTTTCAAAAATTTTACCCATATGTAATTTACATATCTAAATCCATTTATGTAAATGAGATCACATTACTGATACTGTGCCTTGCTCCCTTCACTTTTTTTTTTTTTTTTTTTTGCCGTACGCGGGCCTCTCACTGCTGTGGCCTCTCCCGTTGCGGAGCACAGGCTCCGGACGCGCAGGCTCAGTAGCCATGGCTCACGGGCCCAGCCGCTCCGCGGCATGTGGGATCTTCCCGGACCGGGGCACGAACCCGTGTCCCCTGCATCGGCAGGCGGACTCTCAACCACTGCGCCACCAGGGAAGCCCTCTCTTCACTTTTTGGAAGTACATCTTGGACCAGTTTTCATACAACGTGGGTAGATCTTTTGTAGGTCTCAAACCCATGTCCCCTGCATTGGCAGGCAGATTCTTAACCACTGCGCCACCAGGGAAGCTCTTTTTTTTGCCATTTTAAATAATGTTGCAATGAATACTTCTTTTTTCACTTTTCTTTACACTAGTGTCAGCGAAATTCCTCAAAATGGATTTGCAGACTCAAAGGTTCCGCATTTAAAAGTTAAGACAATTTTCAAATGTTTAACTTTGAAATGTTTAAACACTGAGAATAGAAGTAGCCCTCCTTTTCCCTGCTACCTATTTTTCCAACAGTTTATTGAGGAAACTTTCAGATGTACAGAAAAGTTGAAAGAATTTTACAGTGAACTGTCATATGCCCACCGTCCACTTTCTCCAATGAACATTTTACTATATTTGCCCTATTATGTATTTATCCATCCTTTTATCCATCCATCTATATATCTTACTTTTTATGCATCTCCAAATAAGTCACACACTTCACATCCATTAGGATGGCTACTATCAAAACAGAAAATAACAAGTGCTGGTGAGAATGTGGAGGAATTGGAATCCTTGAATGTTGCTGCTGGGAATGTAAAATGGTGCAGCTGCTGCGGACAAAGTTCAGCAGTTCCTCAAAAAGTTAAACATAGAACTACCATATGATCCAGAAATTCCACTCCTGGGTATATATGCTCAAAAGATTTGAAAATAGGGAATCAAAGAGGTACTTGTACACCAATGTTCAGAGCAGTATTATTTACAATAGCCAAAAGGTGGAGACAATCCAAATGTCCATTGACGGATGAACAGATAAACAAAATGTGGTCCATTCATGCAATAGGAAGGAAATTAAAAAGGAAGGAAATTGTGATTCACGCTACAATGTGGATGAACCCTGAGGATAACTATGCTCAGTGAAATAAGCCAGACACAAAAGGACAAATATTGTTTGATCCCACTTTCTAAGCTTCCTAGAGTAGTCAAAATCAGAGACAGAAAATATAATAGAGGTTACCAGGACCTGAGGCCACTGTGAATAATGCTTTGATGAACATGGATGTACAATTATCTGAGTCCCTGCTTTCATTTCTCTTGGGTGTAACTAGGAGTGGAATTACTGGATCATACGGTAGTTCTATGTTTAACTTTTTGAGGAACCGCTATATTCTTTTGACACAATCACTTACAAGCTCTCTTTTCTCTGGCTGGTGGCAGCCAGTGGTGGCTTGGACCTTCATGGGGGCGGTAGATGAGCAAAGTGCCTGAATTCCGACTCTATTTCAGAGGTAGAGTTAACAGGACCCTGGATGTCTACCTACGTGTCAAAAACCTTGTACTTAGCCTTAACAGAACTCTTTCTTCCAAATGCCATATCCAATCCAGCCACAAATCCTGTTTGCTCCACCTTCAGAATTAATCCAGAATCTGAATACTTCTCTCTCCCTTCACCGTCCCTCCTGTCTGTTTTCTACTCACCAGCCTGAATGATCCTGGTAACAGAGTATGCCATTTCCCTGATTACGACACTCCAGTGGTTTCTCATTTTGTCAGAGTAAAGCCAAGTCCTTCCTAAAACTGCCCACCCCATACACGCACCAACGTGACTATTTTTTCCTCCTTAGCCTGTCACCACATAATATGTATTTTTATTTATCCTATTACTGTTTGTCTCCTTCAGACAACCAGACTGTGAGGTTGATAAGGGTAAGGGCTGCAGGCCGTCTTGTCCTCAGCGGCCATAAACTATTTGTTAAATGAATGAATAAATGAACGACTGGATCAAGTCCTTTTCTTCATCCCTCTCAATCTCGCGTCTAGCCACGCGAGTCCTTTGGCCGCGCCCCTGAAACTTGACCACGCCCCAGATACATTACGCATGCTCTATCGCTAGCCGGCCCCACCTCCGGGCTGAATCAGCACAAACCATTTCCACTCGTCTTACCGGCTGGGGAGGCCGGAGAAAATCTCTTGCAGGGAAAGGAAGGAAGTTGCCCTTACCTTTCCCTGAGAAACACCCTTAGACTTAGCCTGATGTGTGAGTGTGAGCTATGGCACCGGTGCTAACTCGCGCTTCCTGGCCTCCTCACGCAGCGGAGGCTTTGACTAGATTTCCCCCTCAGTGCTGCGTTGGTACCGTCCGGCCCTGTCCCGTGGGTGGCAAGATGGCGTCCCCCAGAGCGCTCTAGGAGCGTCGCGGTTGGTGGCAGCGGCGGGAGCAGACCGGTCCGGTAGGTCCTCTGATCCGGGAGCTCTCTGGGGCGTTCCGGCGGCTGGGGGAACGTGGAGGACGCCTCATTGGGGGTCCTGGCTCTGGGATTCTTTGGCTGGGGGGGGGTGTCGAAGGGCTTCCTTCTGACAGGTCCCGGCGAGCTCTTCCCCACGAATTCTGGAGACTCTGCCTCCGGGGATCTCTTCACTAAAGAGTCAGCACGTGGGGCGAGGGTCCCATGTTGGGCAGCCCCTTTCTTGGGGTTCTGGGAGAACCAACCTGTGAGGGATCCAGTACTGGGGGATCCACATAAACAGAGCTAGAGACACCCAGTTCCTGGGAGTCTCTTCCAAGGAGCTTTGGGGAGCTGGTCGTCGCTGGGGGATCCTGCCAGCAGCCCCGAGGTATGCGGTGTCGGGGCGACCCCTCTC
The DNA here is from genome assembly GCF_002837175.3 of Physeter macrocephalus. Classification (NCBI taxonomy): domain Eukaryota; kingdom Metazoa; phylum Chordata; class Mammalia; order Artiodactyla; family Physeteridae; genus Physeter; species Physeter macrocephalus. Next base: position 21,882,618 of record NC_041215.1, on the reverse strand, counting down.
TGAGGGGCGCGTCTAGTTATCGGAGATCTTTTTGTTGGGAATTCTTGGTTTAGAGAATCCTCAAGGGGGCGGATTTCCAGCATCCAGAACGTCTCATACTCCATTCCTTACTAATTCTACGTGTCTGTCTCTAAGACACACCTTCGCAGGGGTGAGCGGATTCCCAGATTCTGCCTTGCTTGGGGGCTGATCCCCTCAACCCCATGTCCATACCCCTGTACCCCTTCCCACTGAAAAATGGGCCTAATATATGGGTAGCGGGCTTCCAGGTGTACCCCCTTACTTGTCCTCCTGCGTATAGAGGTGGGTGTTGGGCTCCCTGTGGAGATTTTTTTAAAAAATAAATTTATTTATTTATGGCTGCATTGGGTCCTCGTTGCTGCGCGCAGGCTTTCTCTAGTTGCAGCGAGCCGGGGCTGCTCTTCGTTGTGGTGCGCAGGCTTCTCATTGCGGTGGCTTCTCTTGTTGAGGAGAACAGGCTCTAGGCGTGCGGGCTTCAGTAGTTGTGGCACGCGGGCTCAGTAGTTGTGGTCCGCGGGCTCTAGAGAGCAGGCTCAGTAGTTGTGGCGCACGGACTTAGTTGCTCCGCGGCATGTGGGATCTTCCCGGGCCAGGGCTCGAAGCTGCGGCAAGCAGGGGCTACTCTTCGTTGCGGTGCACGGGCTTCTCATTGCGGTGGCTTCTCTTGTTGAGGAGAACAGGCTCTAGGCGTGCGGGCTTCAGTAGTTGTGGCACGCGGGCTCAGTAGTTGTGGTCCGCGGGCTCTAGAGAGCAGGCTCAGTAGTTGTGGCGCACGGACTTAGTTGCTCCGCGGCATGTGGGATCTTCCCGGGCCAGGGCTCGATCCCGTGTCCCCTGCATTGGCAGGCAGATTCTTAACCACTGCGCCACCAGGGAAGGCCCTCCCTGTGGGAATATTTAATACCAGCTCTGGTTTATCAAGTGCCTACTAAGTACCAGCAGTGGGTACTAAGTGCTCTATGAGCATCATTCCATTCACAGCAACTCTGTGATGTCCATGTGCCCCTTACGCCCATTTTACAGATGATACAGATTTATACTGTATGAACCACTCAGTACCATGCCTGGCAGGCAGTGGATGCCCAATTCATTCAACAATACTTATTGAGTGCCTGCTGCCATAGCGACAGACACTGTGCTGGGCCTTGGAGATACAACAGCGAACAAAATAGTGTGTGTCTCTCCTTTGTGTTTTGAGGGAGGCCCTGCACAGACCGGGATTCATGAGTCCTGGGCGCTGTCTGCACTTGACTTGCTGTGTGACCCCAGACAGGTCACAGCTTATCTGTCTGTGTAGAAGAAAGAGCTGGGTCTCGATGGTCCATAATGCCTTGCCAGCTTGCTCACCCCTGGCTTCTGTGGTTTCTGATGATCACTCTTTTGCATGTCACCTCCTTTGATGGTCACCTGTGCGCAGGCAGCTGCACTTCCCCCATTATACCTGCTCAGCCCTACTGACGCCTCTGGGAGCTACAGCCTGCTTGTCAGGTTCACGAAGCATGTCATTGGTCTGGAGGATGGAGCCCAGCCTCAGCTGTGTCCTTTAATCTTAATCCGTCTATTCAACATGGCGTTTGTGGTTTAGAGCTTGACTCGGGAGCCCAGCTTCCTGGATTTATAACTCTTCAGTGGTTCCTAAGCAAGTGATTCACCTCTTTGTGCTTGTGTGTCCTCTCCAGTAAAACAGTGACAATCATGGTGCTTGTCTCAAAGGGTTATGGCGAGGATGGAATGAGTTCAGGAATGTAAAGGGCTTAGAAGAGACGTGTGGCACATACACATCCTATGTAAATGTCAGATGCTGTCACTATTATGGTCATTGTTCTTACTGAGGAGTTGTGGGCTGGAAGTACAGCGGTGACTAAGAGAGACTCAGTCCCTGCCTTCAGAGTTCTCAAACGAGGGTTAAGACCAACCATAGGCAGCTAAACCGAAATATCAAATATATCTCGTGGTGGTAATTGCTTCGAAGAAAGATAAAGCAGAACAAGACTGGGATCAGGGAAGGCTTCCCCGAGGAGGTGGCATTTGCGACCCAAGGAAATGAGAGAGTGAGCATGGGGGCATTTGGGGAAGAGCGTTCCTGAGGGCGAGAGTAGCCCGTGCAGAGACCCTGGGGCTGGACCGGGCCTGGTGTGTTGGAGGAACCGCTAGGAGGCCTGTGTGTCTGGAGCAGAGTGAGGGAGGGGGAGAGAGGGAGGAGGGGAGGGTGGGGAGGTGATGGGGGCAGGTCGTGCAGGGCCATTGGGACAGTTAAGGAGTTTGGAGTCTTGAGGCCCATAGGAGGATTTTGTGAGGGAGTCACAGGGTCCAGTTTATATACTGAAAGGATTCTTGTATCAGTTACCTGTGCTTTGTAACAAATTACCCCATAGTAAGTAGCTTTAAAGAACAGTAAACACTACTTCCCACAGTTTCTGTGGGCCAGGGATCTGGGCCTGGTTTAGCCAGGTGGTTTTGGCTCTCATCTCTTGTGATGTTGCAGGGCAGACACTGGCTGGGGCTGCGTCATCTGAAGGCTGGAGAAGCTGCTCTCAACCCACTGCTCTCACCTGGCTGTTGGTGGGAGGCCTCATTCCCCACCACATGGGCCCCTGCATATGGCTGGTTGAGCCTCCTCACAGTATGGCTGCTGGCTTCCGCTAGAGCCAGCAAGGAGGAAGCCACAGTGTCTCTTATGACCCTCAGAAGTCACACTGCCATTTCTCCCATATCCTGTTATTCACCCAGGTCAGCCCTATTTGGTGTGGGAGGGGGCCACACAGGGCACGGATACCAGGAGGTGGGGTCATTGAGGGTCATCTTGGGGACCAGCTGCCACATTCCCTCTGGCTGCTGTGTAGAGAGCAGACCAGCAGAGCTCATTGCCAGTGGACAGTAAGTCCCCTACATACAAACCTTCAAGTTGCGAACTTTCAAAGATGTGGACGTGCGTTCACATGTCCAGTAAGTTAGTTCATGTGTCTGGCGTACCTTGTCATGTGTGTGCATCCTCTACAAGTGGTTGTGCTTTTGTGTACTTTACTGTACGGTACTGTATAGAGTACAGTAGCACAGTATCTTTATTTCAAGCCCAGGATGTCCAGAAGCAAGCGTAAAAGCAGGGTGATGTAGCTGGTACTGCTAAGAACCACCAAGCAATAACGATGGAAACAAAAGTGAAAATAATTGAGAGACTGGGGCCAGGCGAAAAGATGGTAGATGTCACTCGTTCTTGTAACATGAATCGTTCAGCCATCAGAACAATTCTAAAGAACAAGGACAAGATCTTGGAACGTGTGAAATCTGCTGTACCAACAATGTCGACGATAATACCAAAGAAGCGTGGAAAAGTGATGGAGGAGATAGAAAAACTTCTCAATGTACTTTATTTTTTTGTGGTTTTTTTTTTGTGTGTGTATTATCTGTGTGAAAAGTATTATAAACCTATTACAGTACTCTATAGCCGATTGTGTTAGTTGGGTACCTAGGCTAACTTTGTTGGACTTATGAACAAATTGGACTTACAGAAGTGCTCTCGGAACGGGAACTCGTTTGTATGTAGGGGACTTACTGTATAGGCCAGAGGCTCAGAGAGGGAAAGTACCTTAAGGACGGCCACACAGCAAGTAGGCAGGGCCGGAGCCAGGCTTCGAACCCAGATGCCCAGTCTGGTCAGCAGTTAGGAAACCACCCCCACCCAAGAGGTCCTAACACTGAAACGAACAAGTCAGCGAGCGGCGAAGGGCGCCTCTCACCTGGCCTCTTGGTTTTCTGCCACAGGTTCTTGAGTCCACGAGTCCCCTGGTTTAGCCCAAGCCCAGTGGCAGCGCCATGGTGACGGAGCAGGAGGTAGAGGGGTTGGGGCAGAGGCTGGTGGACCCCCAGAAGCCCCTGCAGGCCCGCTTCCGGGCGTTGTTCACACTGCGCGGGCTCGGGGGTCCAGCAGCCATCTCCTGGATCAGCCGGGCCTTCAGCGACGACTCGGCCCTGCTCAAGCACGAGCTGGCCTACTGCCTGGGTCAGATGCAGGACTCGCGGGCCATCCCCGTGCTGGTGGACGTGCTTCGTGACACCCGCCAGGAGCCCATGGTGCGCCACGAGGCAGGTGAGTGGCGGGTGAGGGTGCGGGCTATACCAGGCTGGCTCTGGAAGGGTTGGGCGATAAATATCTTCCCACGATCTCTGTCCCTGGTCTCAACTCTGCCACTGCAGCATAAGAGCCACCCTGAACCCCAGTCACTAGATGGGCATGTGGCCGCTAGCCAGTCCAACTTTATGGGCCCTGAGATTTGAATCTCACATCACTTTTACACGTCATAAAATGTGATCCTTTTGATTTTGATTTATTTTTTTCTTTCTTTCTTTTTTTAAAAATGGCTCACAGGCCTAGTTGCTCCGTGGCATGTGGGGTCTTCCCAGACCAGGGCTCGAACCCGTGTCCCCTGCATTGGCAGGCAGATTCTTAACCACTGCGCCACCAGGGAAGTTCCCTTTTGATTTTTTTTTTTTTTTTTTTGTGGTACGCGGGCCTCCCACTGTCGTGGCCTCTCCCATCGCGGAGCACAGGCTCCGGACGCGCAGGCCCAGCGGCCATGGCTCATGGGCCCAGCCGCTCCGCGGCACGTGGGATCCTCCCGGATCGGGGCACGAACCCGCGCGCCCTGCATCGGCAGGCGGACTCTCAACCACTGCGCCACCAGGGAAGCCCCTCCCCTTTTGATTTTTAAAAAACCATTTAAAAACGGAAAAACCATTCTTCGCTCATACAAAGACATATGGTGTCTTTGGATGGTGGCCATGGATGGTCAACCCCTGAGGTCACTCATTCAGTTCATTCACCGGACATGTTTATGGACTGTCTGCTGTGGTCCAGGCCCTGTTCTCACAAGGGACTCAGACGGCAAGCAAGATAGAATAGGAACATCCTTGGCGGGTCTGTGCAGCCGAGGCTGCATTTGTATTGATATATCCAGTGAACTCATAGCCAGCAGGGGGCATTGTTTCCATTTGATTGTTTTGGGGCCTTTTTAATATTCCCCACGATAATCTCCAGCTATGCCAGGCTGCCCTGGGGGCCTCTCAAGGTCCCAATCACTGATCCTGTTGGAGCTCTCCTTACAAAGAGTGTTCGACCCCAAACCTCTCTTGTCCCGTAAGCGCTGTTAGTTTGAGTGTGTGATTTTGTAGAACACCCAGTCATGTTATGGTGGAAACACTTATGTAAGTGTCCATAGAGCAATGGACGGGATGGGGGTGCTGGAGGTGTTGCCTTTTTTTTTTTGGCCTCGCCACGGGGCATGTGGGATCCTAGTTCCCTGACCAGGGATCGAACCCGCACCCCCTGCATTTGATGCGCAGAGTCCACAAGGGAAGTCCGGTGTTGCCATTTTTAATTGATGGTTACCAATTAAAAGACCCGAGTGAAGTAAGGGAGTTATCTAGGTAGATGTCTGGGGAAAGGTGCTCCAGGTAGCGGGCACAGCCTTTGCAAAGGTCCTGAGGCAGGATGGTGCTGGTTTGCTGACCCTCCTTGCCCACACTGCAACTTAAAAACCTCCTCCAGGTTTTCAGGGCTCCCCCTGATGGGCTCGACTCAGCCAACTGTTCTTGGCTCCTTGCCACCCGTGTCCCCAAGTTGTAATGACACGCTTGTCTGTGTCTCCCCTCTAGGCCATGAGCTCTGGGGGTGCGGGCCGGGGCGGGGTCTGAGTCTGGTTCCAGCAAAGCCTGATTTCTGGGGAAGGGATTCTAACTGGCACAGCTTCAGGGCTGGACCGGCTCCAGCTCCAAACCTCAGTGGCTGCAGCGGCCCGCAGGATACAGGCAGAGCAATGGGGAGGGGGATCCCGGAGGAGGCGTTGGTGCTGGTTAGCACCTGTCCCCCCGCCGAGGCATTCAGGGCGTTGCCCAGCCAACCAACATGAGCTCTCTGCCCCGTTCTTCTCAGGGGAGGCCCTCGGGGCCATTGGGAACCCAGAGGTGCTGGAGATCCTGAAGCAGTACTCCACCGACCCTGTCATCGAGGTAACGCAGCCCCTCCCCCACCCCCCCTCCGCGCTTCAGGTCCAGGAACCGGCCTCAGACCCTGTGCCTGGTTACCAGGGTAACCACCCAGCCCAGGGATGCCGAGGGAGGACCACTGCCCCACTGGGCAAACCTGAACTCTTGATTCACATGTAACACCTGCCCTGGTCGGCCGGCCCCGTCCCCCTCTCCCCTCTCCCGGACTCCCACCGGCAGCCCCTGCAGCTGTGGGAGATCCCCCAGCCCACCCACTTCTCCACCTCTGCCGCCCGGGGCCACCCAGCCTCGTCCAGGGTCTCCCTGCTGCCTTCCTCTTTCCTTCTTTTTTCTTTAAATAACAGCTTTATTGAGATATGTCACACACCATAACATCCACCCTTTGAAAGTGTACACTTGGGTGGTTTTCAGTACATCCACAGAGTTGTACAGCCATCACCACTATCTAATTCCAGAACATTCCATCCCCCTAAAAAGGAAACCCCACCCCCATCAGCAGTCACTCCCCACCCCCTCCCCAGCCCCTGGCAACCCAGAACCCACTCCCTGGGTCTGGGCTAATTACACTTCTTGCTATTAAATGTTATCTGTATCTATATGATGTCGTTCAAGTTAATCTACACAGCACATAACAATGCCATGATCACCTGGGCATAAATAGTATTCATAATGATAGCATTTATTTATTTATTGAAATATAAGTTATATACCAAAGAATTCACCATATTAAAGTGTATTATTCAGTGGTTTTTAGTATATTTACAAGGTTGTACAACCATCACCACTACCTAATTCCAGAACATTCCATCCCCCTAAAAAGGAAACCCCACCCCCATCAGCAGTCACTCCCCACCCCCTCCCCAGCCCCTGACAACCATGAACCCACTCTCTGTGTCTGTGCATCTGCCTGTTCTGGACGTTTCCCATCAATGGAATCACACCCTGTGTGTCCTTCTGTGTCTGTCTTCTCTCACTGAGTGTCGTGTTCTCAGGGTCCATCCACATTGTAGCGAGTGTCAGTGCTTCACCCCTTTTCGTGGCTGAGTGATGCTCCCGTGCGTGGAGGGGCCACATTTGTTTATCCATCACCTGTTAACCTACTCTGTGCCTAAAGACTCACGGTTTGTCATCACCTTTAGGACAAAATCCCAAGCCCGCAGGCCCCAAGTAGTCTGGCCCGGCCACCTCAGGTCATCTCTGTTGTTGGCTCTTCCCTGACGGGTCTGGCACGTCCTGCCTCGGGGCCTTTGCACTGGCTGATTCCACCTGACGCCTCTCTCACTGGTTCTGATGTCACCTTCGAGCTAGCCCCTCCTGGCCCTCTGCCCCTGGTCACTCTCTAATCACAGCAGCCCCTGCTGGTTTGTCTCCAGTCTGGAAGGATCGGTTGGTCCTTTGTCTGTTGGCTCCACCCCTGCTAAACCGGGAGCCCTGGGGGCTGGGGGGGGGCCCGGCACATCCACCCCCCTGTCCCCGCAGGTGGCAGAGACGTGCCAGCTGGCCGTCCGGCGGCTGGAGTGGCTGCAGCGGCACAGCGGGGAGCCGGTGGCTCAGGGGCCCTACCTCTCCGTGGATCCGGCCCCATCCGCCGAGGAGCGCGACGTGGGGCGGCTGCGGGTGGCGCTGCTGGATGAGGCCCGGCCGCTCTTTGACCGATACCGAGCCATGTTCGCCCTGCGCGATGCTGGCGGGGAGGAGGCTGCCCTGGCGCTGGCCGAGGGTGAGGAGGGACCCCGGGGGCAGGGTCGGGGCCCCTTGGGGAGGCCCAGTGGCCACATCTGTCTTACGGGGCAGCCCAGCGTCCCTGGGCACTTGCATCCTGGGGCAGGTAACTCCTCTTATCACCGCCTCTTCTCTGTGGAGGAAGCCTAGGCCCAGAGAGGCAGAGATACTTGCCCAAGATCACCAGTGGTCCGAGCAGCATTGTTGGGATTTGATCCCCAGAAGCCCTGTTATTTTGTTTTTGTTTTTTAAATTTTTTTGGCCACGCCGCGAGGCATGCGGGATCTTAGTTCCCCGACTAGGGATCAAACCTGCGCCCCCTGCATTGGAAGCGCAGAGTCTTAACCACTGGCCCGCCAGGGAAGTCCCCAGAGGCTCTGTCATCATTTACTTGAGTCATTTTCATCCCAGTTCTGCAGGGAGCCCCGTGCAAGCCTGCGGGGCCGTGGTTCCCCCACCTGAAAAGGAGGGGGGGCGACTCGGGGAATCCTGGGGTCCCCTGGCACACATACCCCCTCCATGCCCGAGGTGGTCTGCTTCTGGGCCACAGAGCACTCAGAGCCCCCCTCTGCCCTCCTGGAGCTTCCTGTCTGGCAGAGGAGATGCCTGGCCATCACCATGACCCGGGAACCAGGGGATGCCGGGTGGGAGCACAGCGTGGGCGGGTGGTGGGTTTGTCCTGGGTGACGCTCGGAGCAGGGCGCACCTTCTGGCGGGCCTGCTTCAGACCAGCTCTGCCTGAAAAGTGGCATCTGATCGCAGGCAGGTCGCTCCCAGGTCCGGCTGTGGGTCCCCATCAGAAGCGTGGCCTGTCTGGCTGTGGTGGGGTGAAAGGCCCGGGACCCCCAGTGTCACTGATAAGACTCTATCGTGTGTGGAGTCGTGTGGGAAGCAACCCAGAAGCACAAATGCACAACATGCCTGCAAATAGCACTGGCTGGTGTGAGGACAACGCAGAGTACAGAAGTCCAGGGAGAGGCCGGGAGGGACCCTGGGCCTGGGAAGGAGGAGGCCACGCCCGGTCCGGCCAGAGGGAGGGCGGAGTTCCCAGTGCCAGTCTGGACCCTCGCTGCCTCTCCTGCCCTGTGTCTCCGGGTCCTCCCTGTGAGCAGCGCTGAGCACCAGGGCGGGGTGTCCTCGAGACGGGAACCCTTTCCACCCCTCCTGGACACTTCTGTCCCCAGGCTGCCCCGCCCCAGGTCCCCTCCTGTCCCGATGGCGCCCCCAGCCCGCAACTCTCTCTCCCGCAGGCCTGCGCTGCGGCAGTGCCCTCTTCCGCCACGAGATCGGCTACGTCCTGGGCCAGCTGCAGCACGAGGCGGCCGTGCCCCAGCTGGCGGCGGCCCTGGCGCGACCCACCGAGAACCCCATGGTGCGGCACGAGTGCGCGGAGGCCCTGGGGGCCATCGCCCGGCCCGCCTGCCTGGCCGCCCTGCGGGCCCACGCGGCAGACCCCGAGCGCGTGGTGCGGGAGAGCTGCGAGGTGGCCCTGGACATGTACGAGTATGAGACGGGGCCGGCCTTCCAGTACGCGGATGGGCTGGAGCACCTGCGCCCACCCCCCTCCTAGGGCCGCGCCCGGCTGTCTCCCTCGAGGAGTGTTGGAATGAATTGCATCTCGCTTCCCTGTCTCCCAGCCGCTTTCGCATCTTGAACCCCCGAGTGGACTGCAGGCTCCCCGGGGCCAGGCTGAAGTCTCTTCTCTGCCCCTCTGAGTGCAGGGCTGCAGTGTTGGCGTGGGAGGGGTATCTAGGGGGTCCGGGGACAGGGCTGTGCTCTGGGGGGCTGGGGTGCTGTGGTCCAGCTTCTCTAGGAATGAGGGGGTGCAGGGAAAGGTGTTGTGGGCTAACCCGTCCCCGTCGGGCCTGGGCAGGGTCTGGGGACGTCAGAGAGCTGTCCTTGGGTTGGGCAGGTGGTCCCTGGGTGGGTTGGCCTGGGCTGGAGCTCAGGGAGGGACAAGCAGGTCCCAGGACATTCTCCAAATGGACTATTAAATTATTTTTGCCAAGCGATGACTCTCAGAGTGTGTTGGGGGGCCTCTGGGGTGATGGTCGGCTGCTCTAAAAGAACATGTCCTGGGCTTCCCTGGTGGCGCAGTGGTTGAGAGTCCGCCTGCCGATGCAGGGGACGCGGGTGTGTAGTTTGATTGACAGAAAAGGAACATCCATGCCCAGTGTTTTGATTGTGTGTGCCACAGGCCAGGTTTCTGGATCAGTATTGGTAATATCAGATGGATTAAGAATACATGTCCTGGGCTCCCCTGGTGGCGCAGTGGTTGAGAGCCCGCCTGCCGATGCAGGGGACGCGGGTTCGTGCCCCGGTCCGGGAAGATCCCACATGCCGCGGAGCGGCCGGGCCCGTGAGCCATGGCCGCTGAGCCTGCGCGTCCGGAGCCTGCGCTCCGCAACGGGAGAGGCCAGAACAGTGAGAGGCCTGCGTACCGCAAAAAAAAATAAATAAATAAAAATAAAATAAAAGAACATGTCCTAAGTTTGGGGGGCCAGGGCGTTTGGAGAGCTCAGCTCTGGGATCTGCCCTGCCCCAGACACTGTGTGACTGACACAAGCCTGTGGCCCTGTTTCACATCAGTTCCCAGGGGTAAAATCTGCCCAGCCAGACCCCCCAGAGGGGTTGAGGGGGAACAGCCCTGCATCCTGGCTCTCTCCAAACCTCATCCTCACCTACTCCTATTGGGGGCATAGGGGAAGGGGTTTAGTGGTATGACTAAGAGTCTGGGCTATGAGTTCCCATCCTACCTACCTCCCTTACTTCCTCCTCAAGCAGTCTCAAGCAGCCCATTTACCGCTCTATAAAATGGGTGTTAACAAGAGAACCTAATTTTACATGTGACGCATTTTCCACACCAAGCAATTCTCTGTTTCTCCGTGGATGTCAGCTGGGCATCCTGCAATTCAGTTCAGCTCTGACACTATCTACCCTGAATCAGTGCAGACCCTCCAGGTTCAGGGTTCAGTCCTGCAGGGCTGCCCCCACTTCAGATGCAGGTCCCAAGTCCGGACCTCCCATACTTCTGACCGACTCGTTATGAATTGGGGTTCCCACCACCCCCTCTTCACATTTGATGATTTGCAAGAATGGCTCACAGAATCAGGAAAGCACTTTACTTACCTGTTTATGATAAACGAGGCAAATGAACAGCCAGATAAAGAGGCGCAAGGTCTGAAGGGTCGGAAACGCAGGAGCTTCTGTCCCCGTGGAGTTTGGGGTGGATGCTTTTAACCCGCTCGGAAGCTCTCCAAGCCCCTTCCTGTAGGGTTTTTAATGGAGGTTCCATCACGTGGGCATGATTTGGCAAATCACTGGCGATTGGCAATAAACTCAGTCCCCAGCCCCTCTCCTCTCCCTGAGGGGTGGGGCTGAAAGTTCCTCACCTCTAATCCCAGGGTCAGTTCCCCTGGCCACCAGCCCCCATCCCGAAGCTGCCACGCCCCTGCCCTCATTAGCATACACGCAGGCGTGGTGGAAAGGGGCCGATTATGAACCACAAAGGAGGCTCCCCTCTCATAACTCAGGAAATTACACGGTCCTGGGAGCTCCAAGCCAGGAACCAGGACGAAGACCAAACAGATCTCTTGTTATCTCACAGCTTCACCCTCGGGCGCTGGCTGCGGGCCCCCTCCCCCATTTATCCCCTGGCCCCCAGCCCCTCTCGCCAACTCGGCCATCACTTCAGCCTTTCTCCCTTCTCCAGTTTTCCCTCTTTGCCCGTCAGCATAGACAGGCTGTAATTTCTTTTTTTTTGGAATTTTATTTTATTTATTTTTTATACAGCATACCTGTTTATGATAAACGAGGCAAATGAACAGCCAGATAAAGAGGCGCAAGGTCTGAAGGGTCGGAAACGCAGGAGCTTCTGTCCCCGTGGAGTTTGGGGTGGATGCTTTTAACCCGCTCGGAAGCTCTCCAAGCCCCTTCCTGTAGGGTTTTTAATGGAGGTTCCATCACGTGGGCATGATTTGGCAAATCACTGGCGATTGGCAATAAACTCAGTCCCCAGCCCCTCTCCTCTCCCTGAGGGGTGGGGCTGAAAGTTCCTCACCTCTAATCCCAGGGTCAGTTCCCCTGGCCACCAGCCCCCATCCCGAAGCTGCCACGCCCCTGCCCTCATTAGCATACACGCAGGCGTGGTGGAAAGGGGCCGATTATGAACCACAAAGGAGGCTCCCCTCTCATAACTCAGGAAATTACACGGTCCTGGGAGCTCCAAGCCAGGAACCAGGACGAAGACCAAACAGATCTCTTGTTATCTCACAGCTTCACCCTCGGGCGCTGGCTGCGGGCCCCCTCCCCCATTTATCCCCTGGCCCCCAGCCCCTCTCGCCAACTCGGCCATCACTTCAGCCTTTCTCCCTTCTCCAGTTTTCCCTCTTTGCCCGTCAGCATAGACAGGCTGTAATTTCTTTTTTTTTGGAATTTTATTTTATTTATTTTTTATACAGCAGGTTCTTATTAGTTATCTATTTTATACATATTAGTGTATCTATGTCAATTCCAATCTCCCAATTCATCCCCCCACCCCCTCCGCCATTTTCCCCCCTTCAAGCTGTAATTTCTTAAAAACATGAACCACCACCACCCACAGCCCTTCCTGACTCCATGACTTGCAGCTCTCTCAAACCTGCGCCAACGAGGACCGCCCCTCCTGTCCCCAGAACCGTCCTTGCCCACAGGTGACCTCCCAGTGTCCAAATATGGTGGTCACATCTCAGTCTGCGCCCTCCCCCTCTCAGCAAGCCTCTGACCCGGCAGCCGCCCTGCTCCTGGGAAATTCTCAGGGACTCCGCCTCCGGGCCCGCCTCCATCTCCCGTTCCTCTCCCTCACTGGCCCAGGGCTAGTCCTCCGGCCCCACCCACACCCCCGCCCGGGCGGTCTCATCCACTCTTGGGGCTCGAACCCCATCTATGTCCCAATGACGCCCACTGTCCTGACTCCAGCCCGGGGCCTCCTCTGAGCTCTTGACTCGGGGTCCAGTTTGGACATCTCCACTGGCATCCCAAACTTAGCATGTCCTTAGAATGCCTCATGTTACCTCCCAAAGTGGCTCCTCCCACAGGAAATGGAAACTCCATCATTTAAGGTGCTCAGCCTGCAAACATTGGGGTTTGATCAGTTTAAAATCTACCCCAGCTCTGCCCATCCCCCCCCCCCCCCGCCCCCGCCAAGGTGGTCACATCTCAGTCTGCGCCCTCCCCCTCTCAGCAAGCCTCTGACCCGGCAGCCGCCCTGCTCCTGGGAAATTCTCAGGGACTCCGCCTCCGGGCCCGCCTCCATCTCCCGTTCCTCTCCCTCACTGGCCCAGGGCTAGTCCTCCGGCCCCACCCACACCCCCGCCCGGGCGGTCTCATCCACTCTTGGGGCTCGAACCCCATCTATGTCCCAATGACGCCCACTGTCCTGACTCCAGCCCGGGGCCTCCTCTGAGCTCTTGACTCGGGGTCCAGTTTGGACATCTCCACTGGCATCCCAAACTTAGCATGTCCTTAGAATGCCTCATGTTACCTCCCAAAGTGGCTCCTCCCACAGGAAATGGAAACTCCATCATTTAAGGTGCTCAGCCTGCAAACATTGGGGTTTGATCAGTTTAAAATCTACCCCAGCTCTGCCCATCCCCCCCCCCCGCCCCCGCCAAGCCTCTGCCTCCACCTGGTCCAGCTCAATCTCTCCTCCCCATCCCGGCTTCCATCCTCAGCCCACAGTCTGTCTTCCCCAGAGAAGCCACCTGAGGGCGCCCGTGAGCACCTGAGTCGGGTCCACCGTCGCCCCCACAGTCTGTCTTCCCCGAAGCAGCCACCGGAGGGCGCCCGTGAGCACCTGAGTCAGGTCCCGTCCAACAAGCGCAGCAAGGTCCTGCCCCAGGGCCTTTGCACCGAATGTTTCCTCTGCCTGGAAAGCTTGGCCTTGGCTGCTCTACTGTGAACTTTACCTTCCCTCCTAGCTGTCCCACCCCTTAGACCATGGTCTCCCCCCACAGTACCCTCAAACCACTCTGCTTTCTAACACGATATATAATTTACTCTAAGGTTATGCATTTCTCAGAGTCTATCTCTCCATCTTGAACGTCAGCTCCACGAGAGCAGGGATTTTCCCAGAAGAGGGAGCATCCTGTGCAAAGGCCCTGAGGTGGGGATGGACGTGCAGGGTAGCACCTGGTGTGGCTGGAGCTGAGCAAGGGAGGGGGCCAGTGGGCGGAAGTGATTTGCAACGTGATCCATCCAGGCAGATGGAGGCCGTGGGGGAGCCCCAAATCCTCTTACCCAAAAGCTCCTTAATACTTCCGCCCGGAGGGTCACCACCGGGCCACTCCTGCTCCAGGTGGCTGCCATGCCAGCGCTGGCAGTAGAGGAGGGGATGGAGGGCTGGAGCCCGGCCCTGCCACTCTACGAGGAGTACCGCCCGCCGCCGCTGGACACCATCCGCCTCCCCAGGTACGCGCTGTACCTGCTTCTGGCTGCGTTCCTGGTCGTGGCCGTGGCCTATGCCATTGTCGGGCATCTCATCAAGGACCTCGCCCACGACCTGGCCGGTGAGCCACTACCCACTACAAGCCTGGCTTGGGCTAGTACTGGGCCACTTGGTGGGGGGTGTCCGAGGGCCTCTCCTTGCCAGGGAGGGGGCAGAGGGTGGCCGGGCCCGGGGATTCTCCTCACCGGCCTCCTGCCTCAGACTGGGCATTCGGCCCGAAGCCGGACCAGGAGGATGGCCCCCGGGAGCTGCCCGAGAGCCCCGAGGGCGAGGATCTGGAGGAGCTGGACCTGCAGCTGGCGCTGGCCTGGCGGGTTGACGAGGACGCCGCTCGGGGCGGCGAGGGGGCCCCCGCAGAAGCCCCCGCCCGGCCCTGCCACCACCCCTCCATCGCCTTCAAAGACCCAGCAGCCCGAAGCTCCCTCTGGAAGCTGGGCTGAGCCGGGCCCTGCCCTCCAGCCCGGGAGCCGGTTCCAGCCCCTTTGGCGGTTGTATAAACCGGACTTGTGCCCATCGGAGCCCTTTCACCTTTGATCTGCGCTGTCTTGACAGAGTACGTTCTCTTTCTTGGCTGGTGGACTCCAGTGTTTGGACACTGATTTTTTTTTAATTAATTAATTTTATTTTTAATTTATTTTTGTGTGTTGGGTCTTCATTGCTGTGCGCGGGCTTTGTCTAGTTGCGGCAAGTGGGGGCTACTCTGCGTTGGGGTGCGTGGGCTTCTCCTCATTGCGGTGGCTTCTCCTGTTGTGGAGCACGGGCTCTAGGCATGTGGGCTCAGTAGTTGTGGCATGTGGGCTCAGTAGTTGTGGCTCCCGGGCTCTAGAGTGCAGGCTCAGTAGTTGTGGCGCACGGGCTTAGTTGCTCCGTGGCATGTGGGATCTTCCCGGACCAGGGCTCGAACCCGCGTCCCCTGCATTGGCAGGCGGATTCTCCACCACTGCGCCACCAGGGAAGCCCTGGACACTGATTTATTTCCACACTCTGGTTTCCCCCATAGTCCCAGAGCCTAACTCCACCCGGCCTCCACCAAGCCCTTGGCAACCTGTAAACCAAAAAACACTAAGAAGATTAAAAATAATAATAACAATAATAATAGTGGCCAACCCTTAGCTAGAGCTTCGAATGTGCCTGCTATTGTATGCTAAGCAACCCCTTTCCTTGTATCAACATTATCTCGTTAAATCCTCCGAGGTACGATTTATTGCACCCATTTATCAGATGGGAAAACAGAGGCACACAGCCCAGAAATGACTCGGTCGGAGTAGAGAGAACGTTTTGCGGAAAGAGGCTGGCCCAGCGACCTGCCTCGGAAAGCAGAAGCCTGCTCCGCTGGGCTCCTCCACCTCCGAATCTTCTCGGCCCCCGCCTCTCACCTCATTCCTGGTTCGGTGGCTGGATGGGTCCGTCTCTGGGGGTCCTGACTTCCTAACTAGCCCGAGGGCTTCCTTTGCTCCTGAGTTTTGCACGGGCTGGGGCACACAGTAGGAGCTTCACCTGTGCCTGCCTGGCTGGTCGAACTGGCCTTGTCCTGGGCTCCACTGAGTGGCCCTCGTGCACAGCGACCGTGGTCAGACCTCAGGAAGGGAGGGGGCTCCAGGAACGCACGGGCACTCCGTACGTGCGTGGGCAACGATGCTGGTGTTCCCCCAGCCCCCAGGCTTCCGACGGAGGTCTCAGGCCTGGAGAAGGGCCAGGCCTCCCCATCCCAGCCTTCCTGCCATGTGCTTGGGCTGTGGCTGTCCCGTGGCAGCTGGGGTGGGGTCCCCATTCGCCCAGGCAGGGCCCCCTATCTAATCAACCTGGGGATCAAGGTTGACACGCAGGAGAGCCAGGAGTCTGAGTCATCAGCTACCCCAGGGGCCCTGTTCTCCGGCCACACGGTAGCAACTGGCTTTGAAGGTGGATGGTGGCCCATCCCTTCTTGCCCCGTTTGCTCCCCCTGGAGCTGGCTGTGGGTCCCCAGGGGTCAGGGACCCAAGAGGAGCCAGTATAAGCTGGTGGTGGGAGAGACCCGCATTTACATCTAGTTCTGGCTGCTTCTGCACGGCCTGACGCTCCTGGCCTCCCTGGCTTCTCTGTAAAACACAGGTGGCAAAATTTCATGGTGCACGCAGAGAAAGAATCGTAATGATGTGTAAAAGCACCGAGCCGGGAGGGAAGCTCAGGGCCTGCTCAGCCTGGCGCCTGTGGCGGGGAGCCTGGGGGACACTGAGGCTGGCGGTCCTGGGTGGGGCGCAGGGCAGAGGGGCCGGACTCCCGTGTTAATCGTTACACCAGGTCCAGAGTCTGCCCTCCTGGAAGGCGGGGGAGAGGGGGTGGATGCCACCCAGGTGGGGCAAAGGGAGGGGCCCTCTGGTCTGGGCCTGCCCCACCCCCAGACCTGCCTGCCCCCTTATCAGGGGCGGGGCAGGGTCTCCCCTGACTCCGACCGGACTGTGCACTCCTGTACCTGGACTGCTGGATCCTCCGTGCCATGGGGACCCTGGAGACCCTTCTCCTCCTCAGCGCCCTGCTCCTGTCGCCAGCTGAGGCCCAGCAGGGTAGGGCTCCGACCTCTGGGGCAGGGGTGGGAGGACGGGTCGGGTCGTGGGAATGGGCTTGGACACAGGCTCGCCATCTCCCCGTTTGATGAGAAACCGAGGCCTCCGAGAGGAGTGGGCAGGCAGAAGAGGAATGGGGTCAGGCCCCTCTTGGAGGCAGCCTCCCTAACTCCCCCACTCCCTCTGGGCCCCCCACCTCATCCCTGAGTGCCCCCTCCTCTCAGAACCCCGTCCCCTTCTCTAAAACCCACCTCTGAGGGAATTCCCTGGCGGTCCAGTGGTTAGGACTTGGCGCTTTCACTGCCTGGGACCCGGGTTCAATCCCTGGTCAGGGAACTAAGATCCCAAAAGCTGCGGCGCAGCCAAAAAAAAGAAAGAAGAAAGAAAAATTTAAAAGGACTTCCCCGGCGGTCCAGTGGTTAAGACTGAGCGCTTCCACTGCAGGGGGCATGGGTCACGGGTTCGATCCCTGGTCGGGGAACTAAGATCCTGCAGGCCGCAGGGCGCAGTCAAAAAACAAAAACAAAACCACCTGCGAAACCCAGCCCCTTTCCAAGACCCCTCTGTCTGAGCATCCCCTGCACCCTT
>NC_041215.1:21787153-21865247 GCF_002837175.3 Physeter macrocephalus | reverse complement strand
TTGGCCCCCCCCCCCACCTTTCCCATTTCTGAGTCTCCTCTGCCCCCACCCCCTAACAGCCTTACAGCGCCATCTGAAGCCATGGCTGGTGGGCCTGGCTGCTGTCGTGGGGTTCCTGTTCATCATCTTCATCCTCATGCTGGCCAACCATATCTGGTGCTCCAAAGAGAGGTGGGAGCCCCTTTCCCCACCCTCCATCTCCTCTCCACTCCCCAAAGCGCTGGGCACCCCCTCCTACCTCATGACCCTCTCTGGTCCCTTTGTTGTCTCCCCATTTCCCTGCTCCCCCAGCTCAGGACAGCCATGCAGCCCCCCTCTCTTGCTTCCTGGAGTCCCCCCAGCCTGGGGGAGACTGAGGCTGAGGCTGCTCCCACTTCCCACCCTTCACCCGCCCTCACCCCTCCATCTCCATCTCCTCTGCAGAGCTGAGGATGAAGAGGAGTCCGCATTCAGAATGGATCCCCACTTGAACGAGGAAGTGGTCCTGAGGTACTGCCGTGTGAGCATGTGTAGACGTGTGTGGGGGTCAGGGGGTCTGCGTGAGGCCCCTCCTCGAGGAGGGGAGGGGTGGGTGTGCATGGATGACCTCTTTCTGTCCTTGAACACCTCAAGCACGTTCCTGCCCCAGGGCCTTTGCAGTTACTGTTGGTTCTACTTTGTACACCTTTCCCCATATCTTCTGGCTGGCTCTGTCTCTCCTTCAGTGCCTGCTCAGATGTTTCTTCCTCACAGAGGCCCACCTTGACCACCAGCCTTCCTGACACTCTCTCCGCCACAGCCCTGCATCTGTCTTTGAACGTATCACCAGCTGAAATTATCTTAGTCATTTACCGGTTTCTCGACACTAGATAGTGGCTTCCAGTAAGTGAACAGAACTTAGCTTTGGTCCTGGCTCTGGCCCCGGGGCCCGGCACAGGGCCTGGCACACAGTAGGCACTTAATAAATACCTGTCGAACAAGACCGTGGTGTGGGATTGTGTAGGGACTGTGCACAAGTCTGTGATTTGGTGTGGGTGGCTCTCCTGAGCTCAGCATCTCCCATGATCCTGGCTCAGGGAAGCGGGCAGGGCTGGGGGCCCTTTCAGGGCAAGATCCCAATTTGGGCAAAGGCTCGGGGACAGAAGTAGGAGCTCAGGAGCTGGGAGGACACTATCCTGGCTGGGAGATTCTCAGCTGAGCCCGAGATGCCTGAGGGACAGGCGTGGGCCAGACTGTGCTTTGTCTACCACCCAGCTCAGCCCCAGTAAAATGTGATTCCTAATCCCAGGATGTGCTGGAGGTTCCAGATCCCACAGGTGCTCCTAATTTGTAATTTCCTCCCTGCCTTATTCATTTCTCCATCCATCCATCCATCCACACACCCGCCCATCCACCCACCCGCCCATCCATCCACCCATCCACCCATCCCACCCACCCACCATCCATGCATCCATCCATCCGTGCAACCACCCATCCGTCCATCCTCCCATCCATCCATCCTTCCATGGGACAATTGACCCTTAGCTTCTGCCTTTGTGAAATGGAAATAACAAGGCTGCCTTGTTAGGGCTGTTTTGAAGATTCAACAAAGATTCTTTTTGCAAAGCTCTCATCATAAGACCTGGCACAGGTAAGTGTTCATTAAATGGGAGTGGCTCTGTTTCTTATTGTGGTCTGGGGCCTTTGTGTCCCTACAGTAAAGAAGACAAGAAGGGGAAGAAAAAGAAGGAGAAACAGGCTGAGAAGGAAGGAGAGAGCAACTTGGGGCTGGAGCTGGAGGAGAAAGAGGAGCGCAGAGACCAGGAGAAAGTCAAGAACATGGCCATGTGAAGACTCCTCAGCCGCTGCCTCCAGGCAGCCCCCCAGAGGTGCCCCTTCCACACCCTAAAAGCAATGACCTGAACCTGAAGCCACTGCAGTGACTCCATCCGGGGTTGAGAGTACAGCGTCCTGAATGAAGAGGCTTGGGACCACCCCTCCCCTCCTCGAGGAGGGATCTTTGTGCATTATGTGGTCTATATGTGTTATGATTTGTACCACCTGGTGATTCTTCTTGCATTTGGAGAGCACTCCTGGTTACTGAGAAAACCCCAACCCCTGCAAGTTCATGGCCCCACCTGCTTCTAGCCATTGCCTGATTTCTTTGCCCTCTGCCTGATATCTATCTGCCAGAGCCTCCTCCCTCCCACTCAGCTTCAGGACCAATATTGGCCAGGGACTGCCTCTTGGGAAAGAGCCCTTCACAAGGGCTACTGTCATCCCGTGGGACTTAGTTTCCCCTTGAGGAGACAGCTTTTGGGGTTGGGGGTAACGCCCAGGCAAGGGTGGGAAACCAAGCTCCACGGTGCCAAGATACCCTGGGCAGGTTAAGCGCTCCCCCTGCAATCTCGATTCTGCTGTCCTGAGCCCCGAGGGCCGTCTCCTAGGAAAGCCTTGCTCCCCTGCCCAACCCAGGGTTTTGGGTCACGTGACTCCATTTCTGGGAACTGGGTCTTGGAGGGTGCGGTGCCCCCGCGTGCGCGATTTGGGAAAGGGACAGGGACTCTCTCCTCCCTGTTTCCAGCCTCCCCCCTCTCCTCACTTTCTCCGGGCCCTGGACCTTGCCCTGGATGTTAACCGTTTCCTAATGAGAACTTTGATAAAGGCTGACATTTAGGGCTCCCTCGTGGAGCAGGTAGCTGCGGTTGGTAGGATCCAGTCCAGCAGGCGGGGAGCTTCTGTCTGAGAACATCCCAGGATCGTCCACCAGGGGGCAGAAAAACCATAAATTTAAAAATGTAATAATCTCCCTGATAGGCGCTCCCACTAAACGCCTAGCATCCTTATGGTCTCAGCCTCCGTCAGTTTGCAATTAGTCTCATTTTCCAGCTGAAAATAATGAGACTTAGAAAGAAGGAAGCCACTGGCCCAGCTCTCCCTGGCTGTTGCTGGCAGAGCTCGGATGGAAGCCCAGGCTGCCCAAAGGATGGGGCATGTGCAGGCTCTGGCTAAGGTCAAATTTGGAGGTTCATGTCCCAGGATGGGAGAGGGTTGGGGTGGGGGGGTGTTCCTAGCTGGGAGAACTATGTTCTTTTGGGATGCTGTGTGGCCCAGGGGAAGTGGCCTGACCTCTCTGAGCCTCGAGTTGGCTCCTCTTCTGCAACGTGAGGACAAGAGTTCTGACCACCAGAGTGTGAGGCTTGAAGGAGGTGCCAGGGCTCAAGAGCCATTGCAAGACCTGGCACATAGCAGGCGCTCAGGAAATGAGTTCCCCATCTTTCCTGAGCCTCCCCTCCCATGTCCCTGGCCGTGGGGAGCGACAGGGTCAGGATGGGCCTCAGGGAGACGGAGACTGGGATGTATGGGACCCTGAGCCCCTCCCCATGGTGCCCGGAACCCAGGGAGGGGCCCCCACCTCCGACTTCCTGCGGCACCGGCCACATCCTGCCCTGGGGTGCCCTGCGCAGGCCACTTCCCCCTCTGGCTGGGGCGGCAACCCCAGAACCTGCTGGACAGGGGCGAGGACAGACGGAGAAGGATGGATAGATTCTGGACGACCCCCCGCCAATTCTCCCTTCTCGCAGCTCTGGTCCCGCGGCTGGTTCAGGCCCAACCCTGTAAGGCGTTGGGAGGGAGTGGGAGTGGGGTGGGAAAGAGAGGCCCAAGCTGGCGGCCAGGCTGCTGACCCCGCCTTGCTCCTGCCCGCAGTGGCCCAGCGGAAGCCGTGGCTGGTGGGGCTGGGGGCTGCACTGGCCTCCCTGTTCCTCATCTTTGTCCTCACCTTGGTCTATGCCATCTGGTGCAGCGAGCCCGGGGACAGGTGGGTCCTCATCTTTCTGAGCCCCTCCCTCCCGAAATCTCTAAATCTCTCCTCTCGAAGCCCCTCTCCTGAGTCCCGCCCCCTAAGCCCCTCCCCGTGTCGGGCCCCCTCTTAGCCCCTCCCCTCTCCGAACATCCTCCAAGGAGGCCGGGGAGGACCAGGTGGGTAATTCTTTGATTCAGAATCCATGGGGGCCTCACATAACCTCACTCTCTTCTCTCCTGACTACCGACCTGCAAAATGAGGGTGGCTTCCTCACAGAGAAGCCCATCCCTAATAGGTGTTTCAACTGGGGTCTGTAAAGTCTTTTTTGGGGGGAGGGGGTCTGTAAAGCCTTTATCACCCCCACGCGAACCCCATCCATTCATCCATCCACCTGTCCTTCCCTTCCTCCCTCCAGCTGTCAATCAGCCATCAGCCCTCCCTCCCTGTCTCCCTCCGTTTCTCTCTCCTTCTCTCCCTCCAGCATCCAATCCTCCATCTGTCCATCCATCCAGCCACCCACCTCCCCACCACCCATCCACCCATCCGTCGGTCCATCCCCCATCTCTCTGCCTGTCCGCTCACCCACGGTTTTGAAACCCCTTATCGCTTTTGGCTCATGAAGTTCAACTATGGGCTCAAGCATTTCCTTGGTGTTCAAACGGGGCTGGTGTCCTAAGCTGCCTGAGCCTCGTCTTCCCCTTCCGTACATACCATGGGAACAACAAGGGTGCCTGCAGGACTCAGAGGTTCCGTGAGCATTGTAAGAAGCCCGGAACACTGTCAGTCCTTATTAACTTGGGTTACCTGGGCCCTTCTTGTCTCCACAGCGATCAAGAGAAGGAAAAGGAGACTGTGAGAAATGAGGAGAAGGAGGGAGAGGGCGACTGGGGGTTGGAACTGGAGGAGAGAGGGGCCTCCGAACCATGAAGCAATGACACGCTTCTCCTCGTGAAGGTTTCCCACTCATCTCCTCCAGGCAGCCACCCAAAGATGCCCCAGTGCTTTCTCCATACCCTATCAGCAAGGACCCGGCCCTGGGGCCAGTGAGATGATTCCATCTGGGATTCAGGGCAAAGTGGCCCTTGAGTGCAGAGGACTCAGGACCTGCCCCAGGTCCCTCTTGGAGGGCTCTCTGCGTGTTACCTGGTTGCCCTGTACCCCTTCCCAAGCTTGGTCTCCACCTGATGATTCTTCTTGAGCTTGGAGGACACCCCTGGCACAAGGAGCAACCCACCTCCCCGAGACCCCCTACTATCTCTTATCTCTACCCAGTCTGCATCGCTGGCAGCTTTTGGCCCTTTTGATTTCTTCTCCCACCTCCGATTTCTATTGCCCTTTGGATTTCATCGGAGAAGCCAGGTCCTCCTTTTGCCCACGTGCAAGCTCTTCCAAGAGTTTTCCAGGCCTGCTTCGATGAATCCATAGGAGTCACTTGTCTCCCAGCCCCTCTCCTGGCCTCGGTTTGCTGCTCCTGAACGTGAACTTTGAGCTGGCTCAGAGCAAGGCCGTTTCCTGGGAGATGAGGGCTCCTCCTACCTTGTGCTGATTTCGGGGCACTGCCCTGGAGGCTGGGACTCCCAGGGCCTGGGGTGAGGGTGCAGGAGTGGGAGTTGGTGGGGGAAGCAGCAGCATCACCCCTTCTTCCTGTCCTGCACTCCTTGTGGGGAGCCGCCATGGAGAAGGAGAAGGAGTTGGAGTCCCCACTTCTTTGCTGTGTAGCCCCGAGGCAAGTAACTTAACCTCTCTGTGCCTAAGTGTCCTGTCCTGTAAAAGGGGAGGATAACAGATTCTTCACAAGTCGTCATGAGGTTTGAGTGAAATACGGTCTACAGAAATCCTGAGCGCAGAACCCAGCACCCCAAAAGCGTCTAATAAATGTCGGCTTCTTGTTATGCTGAAATGGGGAAGATGGGGCCGGGCAAATGGGCCTCCCACCACAGACTCGGGGGATCCTGAAGGTCAGAGGGTGTTTTCCGACGGCAGCTCTGGGAGGGCAGGAGTTTTCTGCCCTCCAGTCTCCTCTGTGCGAGGTCTCGGGCTTCCGGGTGGGTGGCAGTGTTGAGGGGGTCGGGAAGGGAGAAGGGCGGGGCTATCGGGGCTCCTCCCCTTCCGCAGGGGGCGGGACTTCCCCACTAGGGGGCGTCGGGGGCGTTTGGGGGAGGCGTTCTTTTGGTTGTCGCAAGCCTGCCCCTTTTATGGCGTTTAGTGGGGAGCCAGGGCTGGGACAGCCCCTCCAAGCCAAAAACTGCTTCACCCCAGGGGCCAATGGATGAAAAACACTGAGGCTTTCCTTGAGATAAAAGGACAGATTGAGCCCCCAGCCCGGCTGAGACGCGGCCCCAGGATGAATCTCCAGCCCCTGGCTGAACCCTCCATCCCAGCTGAACGCCCACCCCCGGACTGAGCCCCTCACCCAAGATGAGATCCCCACCCCGCAAAGAAGCTCCTCCTAGAGCTCCCCTTCCACCCCTCCGGCCGGAGAGCCGGACTGTGGGGATGCGGGTCAGCTGACCCCTCCATCCGGGACCCGCTTTCTGGGTCCAGGTCCTCGGTCCTCCCACAAGGGGGCGCCAGAACCTCGCCGCTGAGCGCAGAAGAGCCCACCCCGGTTGGGGGTGGGGCATGGGAAGGGTACGTGTCCATCTTGGGGGGGGGGGTGTCTCGGACTCCACCCCTGCCCCCCAACGATTGTGTCTTCTGGCGCACCGCACCGCACCTGGGTCCCTCTCCGTGCGTCTTGCCTTCGCTTCGTGCCTCAGTTTCCCCGCCAGTGAAAGAGGATATAAACGTCCTTCCCGGGGAGGCTTGTGGGTAGGATGGAAGGAGCCTGTGCAGCGGAGAGCTTTGACTGCACGTCTTGGGGGTCCCTGGGGGACTTGGAATGGGGGCCAGGATGGGGGACAAGGTTTCAGACCCCAGCCTCCAAGGAGGAGAAGTGACTGCCCCTCACATCCATGATGCTTCCCTGACCCCAGCCTTTGAGGAGCCCCTGTGGCTTCGGGGTAGGAGCTGGACATGGATACTGCCAGCTCTGAGTGGTCAGGGGTGGTGTGGAAGAGACTGGGGTGCTGGGGTGCTAGGACGGCTAGCAGGGGCTCTGCCCAGGCAGGTAGAGAGGGCTTTCTGGAGGAGAGGGTATTGGCACCAAGTTGTCCTGTCCTACCTCTGCTCACTGCCCTCCGGAGCTCCCACCTCCCTCCTGGGGTAAAAGCCCAAGTTTTCCCCGTGGCCCACAAGGCCCTGCACGGCCTGCCCCGTCCCCTCCCTGCCCTCCCCTCCTCCCTCTCTCCCCCTCGCTCACTCTGCTCCAGACACACGGGCCTCCTTACTGTTCCTCCAACACACCAGGCATGGTGCTGCCCCAGGGCCTTTGCATGGGCTGTGCCCTCTGCCTGGAAAACTCTTCTGCCAGATTTTCAGGGGGCTGTTTCTCTCCCTCTATTCAAATCTCTGTTTAAACGTTACTTCCTCAAGTAAGGGTGACTCTCCTATCCCTTATTCTGCTTCATTTGTCTCCTTGGCACTTACATCCTCCAACATTTACTTATTTTTATTGTTTATTGTCCATTTTCCCAACTTGGAACTGTAAGTGCCATGAAGACAGATCACCTGGGGTGTTTTCTTGTTTTCCACTCTGTCCCCAGTACTTGGTACCCAGCAGGTACTCAGGAAATCTTTGCTGAATGAATGGGAGTTTGCTAGGTGGAAAAGAGAAAAAAAGAGGGAAGGCATTCTGTGCATTTTTGGAGCACCAACTGTTTGCCAGGCTCTGTCCTTGGAGCCAGGTAGGAGGTGGAGTTCCCTGCGCCTGGCACAGAGCAGGTGCTCCATAGATGCCCATGGAATTTGTTGATCAAAGACTCTGGGAGAATCCCGGGACTGGTTTCCTGAGGCCGCCTGCCCTCCAGCCTCTTCCCTTCACTTTGGTACAGAACGCAGAACAGCCCGAATGGAACACAGAAAGGAGGACCCAAGACAGCTAGAAAGAGTCGAAGCATAGCTTGTTTAATTTTTATACATTTTTTCTTTTTTTTGCCTTTTATTGAATCTTTTATGGAACCCCCCTTTTTCATTTTTTTCTTTTCTTTTCTTTTCTTTTTTGCATAGGGAAACAAACAAAATAATAACAGCCAGAGTCACTTTCTGTAAATGGTACTTAGGTAGGCGCATCGGCGGAAACCAAAATGACTGCGTAATATACAAGGTTATGATCGGAGTATGATGTGAGGGCACAGGGCAGGGGAGACGGGCAAGGAGAAGGCTGGGCCTGGGTCTGCTCAGATGTCCCCTTGTCCCCCATCCTGTCCCCACCTTGGGGAGGAGGAGGAGGAGGGCAGTGAGCCCGGCCCGAACCTTCTCCCAACACTCCCAACATGGGTTCATGAGCATGGGGTGCGTGCGTGTGTGTGTGTGTGTGTGTGTGTTGTATCCGGTGTGTGCGGCAGCAAGCGAGAAGCAGAGTAAACTATCCTGGTAATATCGGTAAAATACAAAATGGGGGAAAAAAACCCTCAAAAAACATCTCAGAGGGAAAAGGAAATGAACAGCAACACCACCAAAAATTTTAGAAAGAAAGAAGAAAAGAGAGAAAGAAGGAAAGAAAATTCAGAGAGGAAAATGGGTCCTTCTCCCCTCTCTCTGTCGTCCTCCCCCCACGACACGTGTTCTGTCCGTCAGACACGGCTTGTCCCGCCCCCGTGTGCGGCCCTGGGGGGTGGGAGGGTGACAGGTTGGGGGTAGGGGCCAGGACCCCTGGATGCGAAGGGGCTTTGGTTTCAGGGGGCCTGGCTGGGGCCCAAGATTGGGAGGATGGGATGTTGATGCATTTTGGGGAATGGGCTTTGGGGGCTCACCACCAGAGGGGGGGCTGAGGTAGCTCCTGTCCCTTTTCCAGTGGGTCCCCTTCTAGCCAGGTGGCGTGAAGGCAGGGCTGTAGGGAGGGTGGGAGCTTGGGGGGCGTGGGACTTGCTTCCTCTCCTGGAGCCCTTATTCCTGTTGGATCCCACCTCCTCTTTCCTGAGGCCTAGGGGACCCCCAGGGACTGGGGGAGGAGAACCCCAAAGCCACACCAGCAGACATGTGAGGCACTGCTTGGGAAAAGTCTGTTTTGGTATCGCTGGCAACAAGTCCTGCTGGGATCGCTCTGGGTCTGTCTCCCTGCCTTGCCCGGAGAAGGGGCCGGGGCGGGGGGAGTGTGGGCCTCTGGGGCCAGCTCGGACCCCACGCACTCTGAAACGCTTAGGGATACATGGATGGTGGAGAGGTGGTGTCAGTGTGGAGATGAGACCCTCAGGAAGTGTCCAAAGCGGCAGAAACAGGGAAAGATGGGAGGATGCAGGGGGTGCTGGATTTGAGGATGGATCTCTGGAACCGCTCGCCCATCACCCTCCCTCCCCCCCGCCCCACAAAAAAAGTAAAAATCAGGGTCTCAGAGAGAGAATCCAGGCCAAAATAAAAAGTAGCCACTGTATAATCTGTATTATGAGACAAAAATTCCAAAATTATACACACATATATATATAATGTATAGTATAGCCCTACGCTGGAGGTCAAAGTACCGTCAGAGAAGCCAGAGGAGGGGTGTGTGTGGGGGGGTCCTGTGTGCCGTCTCTTCCAGGGGGCTGGACGGTTGCTCCGGGCCCCGGGATCCTGCCTCACTGGCCGCTGTGCAGCCAAATCTGCTTGCTCTCGAACACTGCTGTCTCTGGGGACAGAGAGAAAGTTCCGGAACAGGGAGGGGGATGCTGAGGCTGAAACTGCTGCTTAGGGAGCGGCAGCAGCCCCCCACCCCGCCCCATGTCTCCTCTGAGGTTCCTTTCCGGTCTGATTGTCTAGCTCAGGGTGGGAATCCGGGCTCAGAACTCGGCCAGAACCGGGGTTCCAGACCTGGGCACGGGGCACCCCGGACCCCCGCCCCAGTCAGATAGGCCCAGGTCAGCTTGACCTCTCCACACCACCCTCTCCACCCAGGTTGGGGTCCGGTGCCCTCCCTCATCCAAAGAGAGGGATGGGGGCAATATGCATATAATGGGGAGGTCTCCTTAGTCTTTTCCACAGCAAGGGCTGGACCCCAAGGTCAGGCTGGGGGACTCCGTATGGGATGGACAATGGGCCAGTGGGCCGGCCGCAGGTTTGAGATGTCAGTTTCATCTATGTTCGAAAAACAACAACAACAGCAACACCCAACCCCCTGCCGGCCCCGCCTCACCAGGCATCGACCCAAAGTGCAAAGGCAGGTGAGCCGGCCGGTTCCTAGTGTTTCTGCCTTATCCTGAGGCACAGCTGGGGGCGAGGAAGGGTGGAGCTCTGGGGCCCGGAGTGCTGTGGAGTGCGGGCCGTGAGGGACAAGGCGGTCCCGGTGAAGCCCTTGGGGGAGGGGTCCTGCAGGGATGGGCCACCCACTCCCTGTACCACTGGCCGCTCCCAATGCCCTGGGGCAGGCAGGGAATGAAAACCAGAAATCAGCCCCCATGGAAACTGACAAGCATGGCCTTGGGCTCTCAAGCCAAAGGGCAGTTCTCAAGGGCAGTGTCGAGGCCCAGCTGAGGCCGTGGTCTGGGCTCTCCCTCTGGCCCCTGGGGCTTGCTGAGGTGACTTTTCGAAAGAAAACATGACATGAGCGTATGGTGGTGGATGAAAGCCCGGGCCCGTCTGCAAGGCCCCAACCGGCTCTGGAGACAATTCTAAAGTCTGAGGTGGTGGCCGGGGAATGAACGGGGACTGTCTGCCTGGTGGATCCTCAGAGGAGATGTCTGAGGGGCCTGGGACGGCCAGCCAGAGGCGGCGAGGTTGGAGGACCCGGCCCTTTGGTCCTCCTGCCCGAACACCCCACTAACTGCTACTGTCTCAGCTTTGGTTGAGTGAAAGGCAAAGGAAATTGGGGGAAAAGAGAGAGAGAGAGAGAGAGAGAAAGGAAGGAAGGAAAATACGAGAAAATAAAACCGAGGAGAAGACAACAGCACGGCCAGCCCCCTGCCCACCCCTGCCGAGGCCTGGGACGCTGTGCCCCCAGCTGTCCCTGCCCCCTGGCCCCTCGGCCGGGCCTCTGATGGCTGAACTAGACCTACAGGTACAGACAGACAAATATTGCATATATTGGGTTCGGTTTTTGTCTTTTTGTTTGTTTCACACCAGACCCCCCTCCACAGTTACAGCTGGAAGACGTAGTAGAACTGGGTGGGAGAGCAGGAGGGTCCTTCCTGCCACCCAAGGCCAGTCTCCAGGGGTGGGGTGGGGTGGGTCCTTTGGCAAGAAGGCGGGGGCCTGCACAGGGGGAGAAGGGGCTGGGGGCGGGACAGCGATTTGACCCTGAGCCGGGGGACGCCAGCCTGCGGGAGAGGTGGGACGGGGGGAGTCTGGCTGTCGGCAGGGCGGCCGCCCCACGGGCGGACCGCATGGGTCGCGGGTGCATGCGTGGCGTCTGGGGGGCTGGCCTGTGGCCCGGTGAGGGGAGAAGCCCTTGCCCGGTGTCAGGGGACACCCCTGAGGTCTGTCCGCCAGCCTCTGTGGGCAGGGGATTCAGAAACAACCCCTCTGGAGACCGAGGGTGGGGCTGGGGGGGTCGCAGAGCACCAGGGGGCACCCCCAATGCAGCAGGAGACATGGAGACGCGGCCAAGGGTGGGCTGGGGGTAGGGCAAACCGTGGGGCGATTGTTCCGTGGATTGCTTTTTTTTCAGCAGTGTGATTTTTAAGCACGTGATTTTTTTTTTTAGCAATGTGATTTTTTTTTTAATTCTTAATTTTTTTTTTTACAAATAGAAATACATCCCTTTTCAATTTTTACTTTTTATTTCATGTCATTGCTTTGTCTTTTTTTTTTTTTTTTAACTACACGAGCAGTGCATGCAGCTATCTGTGTGCGCTGATATTGTTTAAAGGTAATACTTATTTTTGGAAGGCAAGGCACATCATGTGGTAGAAAATTTCGTGCAAATTAGGAAACATGGAATTTTTTTTAAGGTTTTTTTTTTTTTTGTATCTTTTTTTTTTTTTTCTTTTAAAGAGGAGGAGGTGATGGGGGAGGGCTGGGGGAGGGCTGGGGGAGGGAGATAGAGCCAGTATCATTCGCCATGCAGTTTCAGCCGCCGCGAGCTGACGTCAGGAGCCAGGTCACAGGAATCCTCGACTAAGCACCATGCAAAGTTAGGTAGCTGGGGGCTGCCAGGTGCCCCCTCCCCTCCCCCACCTACCCGCACCCTAAGGTTCCCGGCTGAGAAGCTTCCGGATACCCCAACTACACAACCCCCTGCTCTCCTGGAGAGCGGCCCATGCTTTGGTCCCCAATAGCCACCCGGTGGAGGGGCCCTGGGGACAGAGGGACGGACCAAGGGTTCTTGAACCCCTCGGGACAGCGGGAGTGGGGCTGGTGGGGAAGGGTCTGGAGGGGAGGGGTCATTCTGGGGGGGGGGGGGGGGTGGGCCGGGGGGCGGGGGGCGGCGGGGGGGGGGGGGGGGGGGGGGGGGGGGGGGGGGGCAGGCTGGGAGCAGGTGAAGCGGAGGCCTGCCCAGGGCCATGGCTTTGGCCTGGGCCCAGGGATGGAGGTCAGGATTCCCCAGCGCCAGGCATGGAGGAGGCCAGTTGGGGCTCCGACGGATGGGCCAGGAGGGGTCCTTGTGTTTGGGCCTGGTGACCCTAGAACACCTAACACCCCCTCCCAGGCTCCCCACCTGAGACGGCCATCCCGGGGTGGAGGCATGGATGGGGCCGGGCAGCTGGGGTGAGGGGGCACCCGGTAGCCCCAGGTTTAGTGTTTTTGGAGCGGCTCAACGGAAAATGTTTAGCAGATGGGAGGCCCCCTACAAGGCTGAAGGGAGCCCCGAGGCGCTGACCCTCCCTGCTCCCAGCCAGAGCCCCCTGCCCCGTCCAGGCACACGTGGACTGCACCCGGCCTGGCCTTCTCTCCTTCTGGCGGCCCAGCTGCGATGCACCTCCCGGCTGTGCCCCACTTCGGCGGGGGGTGGGGGGATGAAAGTGCAAACCGTGGTCCCCCTTTGGGCCGGGAGGCACCAGGGAGGGGGTGTCGCTCCAGGATGTAAGGCACTGGCAGAGGAGGCGTTGGCGGGGGGCACACCGCCTTCCCCAGATCCCACCCCCGTGCCCCATTACGGCAGGACGCTGGGGGGATGCCCAGCTCTGCCCCTTGGGCCCACTGGGCGGGGTCCCATCGCTCTAGCTCTGAAGGGGGCATAGCAATGAGGGGTCAGCAACTGGAGGGGCCGGGTTGCGGGGGAGGAGGTTGGAGGATGCCCACGGCCACTCGCTTCCCAGCTGGACAAAGGGGGGGGGGGCGGGCGGTAGGAATCAGGCACTTAAACCACTCGCTCTCACCTCCCACACCTCCATGGGCTAAGCGGGGTGCTGGGGCCCTCCCCATTCAGGGCTTGGGTGGATGGAGAGTCCAGAGCAGCCCAGGGCCCCTCCGCTCCACCGCCCCCAGCCCCTTCCTCGGAAAGTGCATTTCTTACAGTGTGTGCAACGCAGGGCCCTCCCCCAGGGGCCGGGGCGCGCTAGGGTGGCCTCCTATGCCTGGGGGTGGGGGGTGGGGCGGGCTGGGGGTCATTTGCATAGAGATGTCTCCCAAACCGGGCCGGCGCGCGGGGGGGGGGGGGGGGGGGGTGGGCCGGGGGGCGGGGGGCGGCGGGGGGGGGGGGGGGGGGGGGGGGGGGGGGGGGGGCAGGCTGGGAGCAGGTGAAGCGGAGGCCTGCCCAGGGCCATGGCTTTGGCCTGGGCCCAGGGATGGAGGTCAGGATTCCCCAGCGCCAGGCATGGAGGAGGCCAGTTGGGGCTCCGACGGATGGGCCAGGAGGGGTCCTTGTGTTTGGGCCTGGTGACCCTAGAACACCTAACACCCCCTCCCAGGCTCCCCACCTGAGACGGCCATCCCGGGGTGGAGGCATGGATGGGGCCGGGCAGCTGGGGTGAGGGGGCACCCGGTAGCCCCAGGTTTAGTGTTTTTGGAGCGGCTCAACGGAAAATGTTTAGCAGATGGGAGGCCCCCTACAAGGCTGAAGGGAGCCCCGAGGCGCTGACCCTCCCTGCTCCCAGCCAGAGCCCCCTGCCCCGTCCAGGCACACGTGGACTGCACCCGGCCTGGCCTTCTCTCCTTCTGGCGGCCCAGCTGCGATGCACCTCCCGGCTGTGCCCCACTTCGGCGGGGGGTGGGGGGATGAAAGTGCAAACCGTGGTCCCCCTTTGGGCCGGGAGGCACCAGGGAGGGGGTGTCGCTCCAGGATGTAAGGCACTGGCAGAGGAGGCGTTGGCGGGGGGCACACCGCCTTCCCCAGATCCCACCCCCGTGCCCCATTACGGCAGGACGCTGGGGGGATGCCCAGCTCTGCCCCTTGGGCCCACTGGGCGGGGTCCCATCGCTCTAGCTCTGAAGGGGGCATAGCAATGAGGGGTCAGCAACTGGAGGGGCCGGGTTGCGGGGGAGGAGGTTGGAGGATGCCCACGGCCACTCGCTTCCCAGCTGGACAAAGGGGGGGGGGGCGGGCGGTAGGAATCAGGCACTTAAACCACTCGCTCTCACCTCCCACACCTCCATGGGCTAAGCGGGGTGCTGGGGCCCTCCCCATTCAGGGCTTGGGTGGATGGAGAGTCCAGAGCAGCCCAGGGCCCCTCCGCTCCACCGCCCCCAGCCCCTTCCTCGGAAAGTGCATTTCTTACAGTGTGTGCAACGCAGGGCCCTCCCCCAGGGGCCGGGGCGCGCTAGGGTGGCCTCCTATGCCTGGGGGTGGGGGGTGGGGCGGGCTGGGGGTCATTTGCATAGAGATGTCTCCCAAACCGGGCCGGCGCGCGGGGCTTCACCAAAGACCGAGTCCCCGGCGCGCTCTGGGGGGGGGGCGGCGGAGACGTCCACAACCGCGGGGCACTCCTGAGAGAGTATTGGCCATGCGTCCTTGTCCCCCGGCGATGCCCCGGGTCTCCCCGCAACCCTCTTCTGCCCCCGTCGCACCCCTGCCCACCCCAGCCTCCGCGGTGGCCTCTGCTGCCTGCCGCCGGGGTCCTCGCCGGCCCCCCGGGGGCTGCCTCCCCACTTGGCAAACACTGTCCCGGTGGCAGTGGCGATGGGGGCGCGCGGGAGAGGCGGCCTCGCTGGGTGTCCTGCCCCGTCGGCCGGGCACGGGCACCAGGCTGCGCTCACCT
Organism: Physeter macrocephalus; assembly: GCF_002837175.3. Lineage (NCBI taxonomy): Eukaryota > Metazoa > Chordata > Mammalia > Artiodactyla > Physeteridae > Physeter > Physeter macrocephalus. Next base: position 21,850,337 of record NC_041215.1, on the reverse strand, counting down.
GGTCCAGGGCGGAGGTGGGGGCAGCCAGCCCTCCCAGAGCAGCAGCGAGAGGAGATGAATAATTTAGGACGCCCCGAGCGCCCGCTCCCAGGGGCGGTGGGGCCTGGCCCTCCGGTCCGGTCCGTCCGGCCGCGGCATCCCGAGAGTCCGAAGCGTTGCCATCTTTACCTTTTATCTTCTTGGTTGGGTGGGTTTATTTTTATGTGTGGTTTTCTTTTGTTTTTTTTTTTTCCCGTTTGTCTTTTTTTTTTTCTCCTTTTTTTTTTTTTCTTTTTTCTTTTCCTCCTGTGTGTTATGTGTCGTGTGTTTTGTCTTTCGGCCGGGCTGGGAGTCAGCGGGGTGTTCTTGCTTGCTCTAGCTCGCCACCGAAAACGTGGGCCGGGGGCCGGCTGTGTGGCTCCCCGCGATTCCCGGGACGAAGGAGCAGGGCGTGGGAAGAAATCTTTCTTATCCCAGATACCAGGACTGGGCGGCCCGAGGGGGACACAGAGAAAGAGAAAGAGAGAGAAGGAGAGAGATGGGGGTCAGGCTCCGCCAGCCACTGCCCATACCCACTGAGGCCCCCCTACCCCCTGGGACCTGGGACCTCTGTCTCCCCTATCCCAGACCTGGCATAACCTGCTGGATGACCCTGGGCAGGTGACTTTGCCCCTAAACAGGGCTGCTAGATAAACCTCAGGATGTACAGTGAAATCTGAATTCTAGATAAACTATGGATAAACTTGTTAATATAAGTCCATCTCATGCAACTTTCGGGGATATACTTATGCTAAAAAAATTTTTTTAAAAATCCTTTATCTGGAATTGAAATCTACCCGAGCATTCTGTGGTTTTGTTTGCTAAATCCGGCAACCTCACCCCCGCACCTCATTGCCCTGAGTATAAAACAGGGGAGGGGATCTGCCCACCTTGTCCGCAGAGGGTGACATTTTCCCATTTAACGGTTCCCCCAGAACCCCCATGAAAGAGGGACTACTGCCCCCCCGACCCCGTTTTGCAGTGAAGAAAACCAGGGCTCAGAGGGGTAAAGTAACTTGCCCAAGTCCACCAGCGTGGGAGGGGAGAAGCCAGAATTCGAACTCAGGCCTGAGAGGCCTCAGTCCTCGCCTGTCCCCCTGCCTGGGGCTGACCCCTTAGCCTGGCCTTTGAGGGGGTCATGACTCCCACTTTCCAGAGGGAGAGACTGAGGCTCCGGGTCAGGTGGCCAGGTCTGCACGGACAGCTCTGGCCTGGGTCTCCACAGGGAAGCCGCTGTACAGACCCTTCCCCTGGAAATGCATCCAATTCGCCTGTGTAGGGCGGGCCTGGGGGTAGGTAACCCCCATCCCCACCCCGCTGGGGTCACAGCAGCGCTGCTCCCCTGCCCCCTGCTGTAAATCAATCGCACCCCCTCCAACCAGGCCACCCTGCAGCCTCTGTGCCATCCCATCGAACTGGCGCCATAGCTCCCAGCCCCCCACCTCCAGCCAAGTTCAAGTTCATCTTGGCCATTACCTCATGTCTGGTTTCCGCTGGCAACCAGACAGATTCTGGGCGTGACCCTCCCTAGTGGTGGCCGGCCTCCCCTAGGCCCTTCCTCCCTGCCTCCTCCCCTCCTAGGCTCTCTGCCCATAGCAGTCGGGGCGGGGGCACCCTCAACTCAACATCGTCCCCCATCAGCTGAGGGGGAGACAGAGGCCACGCGGTGCCAGCAGTGAGGTCTGGGCTCTTCTGGCATCCCCCTGGCCTGGCTGGAGCCACCAGTGCGGCTTTGGGCATGTGGCTTAAATTCTTCTGGCCCTCGGTTTGCTCATCTGCTGAATGGGCGTGATGGGCAAAGAGCTTCTGGTGTAAAATGCTCGGCCGGGTGGACCCCTTCACACAGCGGAGGGGGCGGGGGTGTCAGAGCCCACAAGGGCCCCACCCTGGGGGCCAAAGTGATGGATGGCTCAGGACTGGGGGGACTGATGGTGAGAGACGGGGGTCGTTTGCTGAGTAAGGATATCAGGGAAGACTTCCTGGTGGTGGGGGGGGGGGGGGGGGGGGGGGAGGAGGAAGGCGGGCAATCGATCAGGGAGAGATCAACCGACATCGATTGGGGGAGGGGCGCTGACTGGGGGAGAGGATATTGATCAGGGGGCAAGGCACTGACTACAGGGAAGGCAGGGGATGGAAGGGCAGGTGGTGCGGGGAGAGAAGCCGCTGCAGGCTGGGGGGCAGGGGCCAGGGGTGGGGGCAGAGGAGAGCCAACCGGCCAGGAATAATGAAGGCGGGGCAAGTGCTGACTGGGCCAGAAAGGAGAGGCCTCTGGGCTCTGAGCCCTTTGCACAGGGGCTCCGAGAGGGGGGAGCGGGTCTCACAGCCCCTTCCTCCCCGCCTTCCCTCCTTCTGGGGTCTGCCGGGGCGGGGGCCTGAACCCACTGGGGGACTTGGGCGCCCTTAGTCCAGGGACCCGTGGTCCTGCCTGCGTGGTGCTGGCGGGGTCCTCCACCAGAGCCAGTTGGGGGGCCTCGCCTTTCACATAAGCCTTGAGGTCTCTCATCCGTCTGTCACCTTCCGTGCCACCCTCCCCCACTAGCCCCACAAAGTCCTTTCCAACTCCCAGGCCTGGCTGTGTTCCTCCCTGCCTCTCATCCCTTCAGTGGCTCCCTTTGGCCCCCAGGCCAAAGCCCACATTTGAGGTCTTCCACGTTCAGGCTGTCTCCCCATCATTTCCAGCCTGGACACCCTACTCTACATGACACCAGGCTCTTACCCCTCCCCACCCAGGCAGGGCCCTGGATGCGCCCCCCCGACCCCCAGGTTCCTCCACAGCCCCAGATCCACTCTCTCTGGGTCCCCAGCGGGGCCTGCTGGCCAAGGGGGGTGGTGACCACAGGTGCCCCCTCCCCGGCACCTTGGTTTCCCTCCTCTTGCAGGCCATTGGCTCCGGGTGGTCCCCCGTCCCCCCATGCAGGGGTTGACAATGGGGTGGGGGGGAGGCTGAGGAAGGGTTAAGGGGCCAGGGCCCCCTCCCTGTCACTTTTATTAGCTTTGCTTTCTGCAGCAATTAGGACATTCCCAGCCTCCAGCGGGGAGGAGGGCTGTCAGGTGGGGGTGGGAGAGGAAACGCCTGGCTCCCTGAGCACCGGGGGGCAGGGGTGTCTAGGCCGGGACAGAACCCAAAACCCAAGGCGGGGAATCCTGGGGCCACCCCAGCTCGGTGGGTGACCCTGACCAAGTGACCCCTCTGTCTGGATCCTGGCTGGGGCTCTGTAAAGCAGGACACTTATATTTTGGGTGTGCGACGGTGTGTGGGGTGGTCTTGGCCTTTCAGTGCCCTTTCTGGATAAAACTGGTCCTCTAATGCTCCAGACCCTTCAAAGACTCCCAGGAGGTGCCCAAGGCCAGAAGAAGAGACTGAGGTTCAGAGCTCCCCCCAGTTAGCCCTGGTGCCCTGACCCCAGCACCCCCAGCTAAAGTCTGGGCAGGGAGGGAGGGGGATAGCCAGGTCCTGCCCACCCACTCTGTGCCCCTGAGCTGCCAGCAGCAACCTGGCCAGCCTCAGACGGTCGCCAGGGGTCCAGGCTGTGGCAGGAGGCTCCTTGGGCCTGGTCAGCGTGACTGATTCTGGTCTCATCCTCATCTCCGGGGATGTGGCTACCACTCCACCGCCTCCCCCGCCCTCCCCATGAACTCCACTGGAGGGGACCCTCCCAAAGTGGCTTGAGGATCCGAACCTGACCCCTGGGGACCGCACAAATCCCCATACTCTATAGCTCTGGGGATTTGGAGATGCTGGGGAGCCCTGAAGAGGTTTCTCTGGGCGTCTGGGCCTCAGTGGGCCTGCAGCAGCTGGTGCTGCCCTCTGGCTGTTTTATATCCCTTGACCCCCTCCCCAACACGCACCAGGGAGCACGGCTCTGGGGTCCAGCGACCACCCTTGAACACCCACTGCCAACACACTCCTGGCTTGCACGCAACATAGATGCGGACCCCGGCCCAAAGGCGGGTGTCGGGGACACGTGGGCAGGGGCTGAGGCCACCTCCCACCCCGAGGGAAGCTGGGAGCCATGAGTCTCAGTTCCAGACCCATCAAGGCTCTGCACTGCACTGCTGTGCAGCCTCAGGCAACTCACTCCTCCTCTCTGAGCCTCCTTGTCTCGTCCTCAGCCAGCCTCACGACCCCCACCCTGGTGCCTACTCAGCTGCAGTGATGCTAAGCCCGCCTCTGCCGCCCCACTCCCACTTCGCAGGCTGGAGCCAGGGGTGGGGGCTTGCATGTCCTACCAGGAGGCCCCTCCCCCTGCCATGGGCTGCCTCAGTTTCCCACCTGCCCCTGGTGTCCTGGGGTCCTCTGGCACCCCCTACCTCCCTCTCCTGTGGGCCCTCCCTCCGGCCGGCGTGGGAGGGGATGAAGGCTGCGGGGTTGAAAGCCTGGGCTGACGCGCTGTGTGATCCTGGGCAAATCCCCTCGCCTCTGCAAGCCTCAGTCTTCCCATAGGTACAAATGGGGCCAGGGCGGTGAAAACCCCAGTCCCACAGCAGCTCTGCCAGGAGTGTCCCCTGGCAGGATTTGGGGCCATACCACGTCCCCGGGCGTGGGCTCGAGGCCCTGGAAGGGGCTGGGAGGCTGGCCACCGTGCCAGGGGTGCGGCTGGCGGGAGCCGCACGAGACCCAGCAGGTCGGCCTCTCCCTGCGCGCCCAGGCCGGCCCCTCTGCCCTGCCCCTCCCACCCCCCCACCAGCCGGCCTCTTGGCCCCTACCTGTGCCTGATAAATGCCCGTTGGATCCCTTGGTCCTAATCCCACAAAGGAACGGTTTGCAGGGGACGTGCCGGGCGTAGAGTAGGCTGCGGGGAGGAGAGAGACCGAAAGCCCGTTAGCGCGGGGGCGGCGCGGGAGCGCCAGAGAGGGTGACCGCTGCCCAGGGTCACACAGCCGGGCCTTCACACCCAGCACCCGGTGCCTCCGAGCTTGCCGCCCTCCCCCGATGGCCCAGGCACCCCGAAAAGCCCACGGTCTCGGGCCCCCGGGGTCACGCGGGCAGGTGTCTGCTGAGAGGGAAGGCGCAGGATGAAAGTTTCATAATCCAGAAACCGCCTGTGAATTATTCAGAGTGTTCCACTGCCCGGTCCATCCTGCTCCTGCGGCCTGCATCCCGCCGCGTGGGGTGCCATGAATTATTGAGGGCGTTTATTTATTAATCTCCCTCCTGGAGAGGGCGGAGGGAAGGCTGCGTGCGTGCACATATATATAGGATTATATTTTAATCGCACTATGTTCTGCCCGTGAGTGAGTGATTCGCAACCCAGGCTGGGGAGGGGACGGGAGTGGCGGGAGGGTCCCCGTGTGGTCTCCACCAGAGCGCAGAGAAGTGGGAGGTGGTGAGGCTTGGGGGATTTGGGGGTGGGGGTGGGAAGCAGGCTGCACCTGCAGTTCAGAAGCCGGTGCAGGGGAAGGAGAAGAAATCCACGTTTCTCCCTTGTCTATTAAGCGCCGCTGTAAGCCAGGCACGGGGCACCATCCCATTTTAACCCTCGGCAGCCTCGACGCGGCAGACGTCATCATTACGCCCATTTCACAGATGAGAAAGCAGAGAGAGTAGGTGAAGACCAGCGCCGCAGGCCGACTCTGTCCTCTGCACCCGGCCTCCCGCTAAATGGTCTCCCTGACCTACTGCACTGACTCACTCGCCACCACCCTCTGGTGACTCTCCCATTTTGCGGCTGAGAAAACTGAGGCTCAGAGAGGGGAGGACATTTGCCTAAGGTTACACAGGGAGCGAGATGCAGAAGCAGGATTGCAACCCAGTGCCCTGCGCGCCATCACGGTGTTTGGAGAAAGCCCGTCTGCACGTGAGGCTGCCCCGGGTCTCGGCAGGCAGTAGATGCTGGGGAAGAAATACTGGGGTGCTGCATGCGGGGAGGGGGTCCGATGGGGCCCAGATGGAAGGGCTGGCCCCTCCTGCTTGGGTGGGGTGAAGAATCTCATCTGGGGAGCAAGGGAGAGAGAGAGACACCCAAAGAGGAAGGGGGTTTAGGGAGAGGCTGGGGGCAGAGCTACCACCGATGGGGTAGATAGACCCCAGGATGGGGATTCTAGGAACCTCTTCCCAGCCTGGAGCAGCCCTGGACTGGGGTGGGGGGTGGCAAGCTGTAATCTGGAGCCACATCCAGAGAGTGGAACGTTCTAGAAGGTTAGGAGACCAAGCCAGGGCCTCCCACCAAGCTACCACCTGGACCCACATCCAGAGAGCAGAAAGTTGTAGAAGGCGAGGCAGCCAACCCAGGGCCTCCTGGGGTCAGGTGGGCAGGCAGGGTGTGTCCTGTCTAAAGATGTGGCCCAGCCCAGGTTACCAGCAGGAACAGGGCCCACTGGGGCCAGTTTCCCCGGAAAATCCGGAACTCTGGAATTTCTACGTGAGATGCCCTGATTTTAAAACCACCATCACCACAACAGATTCTCATTTTCCTCAGACCAAAGGCTTCTGGGGGCCAGGTCGGGCCCTCCCACCTCCAGTTTGAGATCTTCACCTACTGACTGCCAGCTGCTTGTTGCACAGAAGAGGGTTTAGAGGCCCAGAGGGGGGACACGGGGGCCCCAGGCCACTCGGCCAACGGGGGCGGACCCCACACTTGCCCCTGGCCATCCCCTCAGGCTGCCTTGGCCCTGTGTGGACCTGACCACGTGGGCCCCAGGCCTCCGTCTGGGGACCCACCAAACTCGCCGGTACCCACCGGGCTGGGCCTGAGACCCCGACCCCAGAGGCAGGGCCGGGGAGGGGAGGGGCCCCTCGGGGACACCTTCCCGGGTGCTTACAGGGCGAGGTCGGCGACGAGCTTCCTCCCTCGGAGGTGGGTTTGGTGGCGGGGGGGAGCGCCAGCCGCGGCAGCCCGGGGGGCGGGGGTGCCAGCATCTGAGCAGAAAGGCAGTGACTGGACATTTTGAGCTGGCCACTTCCATTTAACTGGGGGGAACAGAGAGACAGGTGGTTAAGGTGGCGGGCGCCCCCTCCGCCTCGGGCTGCCGTCCACCCCGGGGCTGTGGACCGGCCTGGTGGGCACGGCCAGGACGAGTTTGGTGGGTGCCCGGTGCTCGCCTGACCCCGCAGGCTTCCAGCATCCTGGGATCGCCATGCCTTCCCTGCCTCCTCAGGCTACTGTGGACCCACTTGCTTTCCTTCCACGCCTCCTAAACAGCATCGCTGGACCTCATGGGCGGCCTAGACGCATCTCCCCGCATCTGCCGCGAGTACGCATTCATTCATCCACCACCTCGCCCGCGGTTCCCAGATCTGAGAGGCTCCGAACACCAAAAGCTTTGGTGGAAGTCTGGCCAAAGGCGGCCTGAGCTCAGCCGTAACCGTGTTTGATTTGGAGGCTTCCTAGAATACCGTCTGCTCAGACATCTGAAAAAGCCTGAATTCCCACCCGGTCTGGCTCCAGGGGCTGTGGACCCCGCCGTTTGTAAAACAGAAGCTGCCCTGGAGGAGGAAGGGTTGCCTGACACTCGCGCCAGGGCCCCAGGGAGGTCGTGCCCCCCAAACTCACCGGTCCGGGTTGCTGACTGGCCGGATCGCAGGCCAGCGACACAAGATCTTTGAGCGGGTCCTGGGGGTTGAGGTGAGGTGGGTAGCGGATGGCCGTGTGCGGGAAGTAGGTGGAGGCCGTCTGGGGCAGGATGGACGTAGTGGGGAAGTGCAGGGCCGAGGACGGGTGAGGGCTCCGGGCGATCCCTGCGGAGAGGAGCGGGCAGTGGTCACCAGGGGCTCCCGCCAGGCCGCCCTGTCTCCGAGTGACTGTGCTTGTGGGTGTGCGTCACGCCCACGCTGCGGCACCTTTAATGCTACGAACGTGTGGAGACCCAGTGGCACCTGCCGTGATCAGGCCCTGCTGTCATTTACACGCCCAGATTCGACGACTCTGCTGTGACCCCACAGAGTTCTGGCGTCACCGCTTTGAGCACTTTTATTTATTTTAATTTATTTATTTTTGGCTTGTAGGATCTCAGTTCCCCAACCAGGGATTGAACCTGGGCCCTCGGCAGTGAAACTGCTGAGTCCTAACCACTGGACCGCCAGGGAATTCCCATTGGTCTCTTTCTCATAGAGAATTAACAGAATTTTTTTTTTTTTTTTTGGCTCCGGACGCGCAGGCCCAGCGGCCACGGCTCACGGGCCCAGCCGCTCCGCGGCATGCGGGATCCTCCCGGACCGGGGCACGAACCCGTGTCCCCTGCATCGGCAGGCGGACTCTCAACCGCTGCGCCACCAGGGAAGCCCTCAATATTTTTTAAAAATTGAGATATTATTTGCACACTATAAAATCCAGTCTTCTAAGATGTGTACAATTCACTGTTTTTTTAGCACATTCGCGGAGCTGTGCGACCATCACTACAATCTCTTTTAGAACATTCTCATCCCCCTGAAAGGAAATCCCGTCCCCATTAGCACCAGCCCCATCCCCTCCCCTAGCCCCTGACAACCAGGAAGCCACTCTCTGTCTGTGGATTTCCCATCAATGGAATCACCCACTGTGTGTCCTTCTGTGTCTGGCTTCTCTCCCTGAGCATCGTGTTCTCAGGCTCCATCCACGTTGTAGCGAGTGTCCGTGCTTCACCCCTTTTCATGGCTGAATAATATTCCAGTGTGGTATTTGCTTTTTTTTTCTTTTTCTAAACACGTCAGTGACTTTTAGTATATTCACTTCATAATTCCAGAACCACTTCACTGCCCCCCAAAGAAGCCCTGTGTCCACTAGTGGTCACTCCCCCTTCCTCTCTCTCTAGCCCCTGGCCAGACAGTAAATACTTTTGGCTTTCCAGGCCATAGGGTCTCTGATGCAGCTACTCAATTCTGCCCTTGTTGTCTGAAAGCCACCATAGATGACATGTAAACAGATGGGTGTGGCCCTCCGCCAATAAAACTTCATTTACAAGAACGGTGGCAATCGGGCGGGGGGCGGGGGGGGGGGGGCCGGTGCCTGCTTGGCTGGCTCCTAGTCTAAACTGTTGTGCTATTTTGATGTTTGCCTCTGCCCTGTATGTGTATTTGCCCTTGTATGGAACTAAATCATCCTTATCACAACCAAGGGGCAACAGGTGACATTCAAGCTCTTATTTAACTCATTCTGATTTAATTCATTTGGTCCTACGGACAGCCCTGGGAGGGGGACGTTTATGAGCCCAGTGGACGGGTGACGGGCTCAGCTCACACCCCACGCTGTGAGCGTGGTGCTTCCTGTCTGTGTGGCTGAGAGCTCCCGTACCCCTGTGTGGCCTGTGTGTGTCCTTCTGGGTGTCTGCCTCCTATTGCGGCCATTCCGCCCCGGGGTCTGTCAGTGGGTCGCTCGAGTATGACCCCTGGGGAGCAGGTTGAGGGGTGAGTCCCGGGCTGCACCTCCATGTACAGAAGGGGAAACTGAGGCCCCAAAAGAATCAGGCCCAGGTGCTGTCTACCATGGCACCTGCAGGCTTTCCTGCCCGGGTGGGAGGCTACAGCAATAGGACTCGTGGTCAGACAGCCGGTGGGACTTCCCCGGCCATAAGGGGCCTGGTTAGAGGGCTCAGCCGCCCCTCCCCCCCCGGGCCCGCGGTGCTCACCACTGTGCACGGCGATGACGGGCCGGTGGTGCTGCGTGAAGCTGGAGAGGCGGGGCGAGTCCTGGGGAGACGGACTGTTGAAAGGGGACTTGTCCATCTCTGTTTTCTTCACCGGGGATGAGATGCCTGCGGGGAGGGCCAGAGGGTCAAGGGCCGGCAGGCAGTGTTGTTCCGCTCCCAGGACCCCTGCACCTCCCCGCAGAGCCCCTGCCCCCGCTTCTCCCAGCAACCCATGGGCGAGGGGCTGGGAGCCCATTGTAAGGAGGGGCAAACCAAGGCTGAGAGCTGGAAAGGGGGCCGCCCAGGGTCACACGGCCCACGGGAGGAGGAGTCTGACGCCACACAGGCCCCTGGACGATAGAGTCCGGCCCCCACCTTCTCTCCTTCCAGACATAAGTTGGCTCAGGGCTGCCCCCTGGCCCCCAGGGACACCAGAGCCCTGGAGAAGGCCGCAGGGTGGGCAAAGGATTGGTCCAAAGCCCCAAAGCCCAAGTGGCTCTGTGCTTGTGCCCCCCCACCGATCCTTACCCGGGGGACAGAACCTTCCCTGTAGGGTCACTGTGAGTATTAAATGCGATACAACATGTAAAGCCGTTAGATCAGGGCCTGGCACACACCCACGCGCTGGAATTACTTGCTGCCATTCCTCTGCAGACGGGGGTCTCACTACCTCACCCGGTGGCCCTGGGGAACCCAGATGGTCTCCAGCTCGGCCTCAATGAATAAAAGGTGTAAAATGGGCACATACAGACTCCGTGGAGGCCGTGGCACAGAATGGACGCTGGCTCAGGAGGAGCCTTGTCATGACATGGAAGATGGACCCCAGAGATGCGGGGCACGCGTCCGCCCTGAAGAACCATGAATGCCCCCCGCCTGCCTCCCTGCATACCCCCCACTCCTACCACCCTCTGCAGAGGCTTTTTCTAGTGACAGCAAAGGATGGCGACGTGTCTGAAAAACGGCAGAGCCCTTGGCCTGGCCCCTTCTCTGGAATTGGGCTCTGGGGGAAGTGGGGATCTGGAGATAGACATGTTTAGGAATTGTTTTAAAATTCATTTTACAGTGAAACACACCCACTGAGGCCCACAGTGGATTCACACATGGTGAGGGTTGGTTTTTTTTTTTTAATAGTTTTTCTTGGAGTCGAGTTGATTTACAATGCTGTGTTAGCTTCAGGTGTACAGCAAAGTGAATCAGTTATACACATACATAGATCCCCTCTTTTTCAGATTCCTTTCCCACATAGGTCACTATAGAGTACTAAGTAGAGTTCCCTGTGCTACACGGCAGGTCCCTATTAGCCAGGTATTTTATATAGAGTAGTGTGTATATGTCAATCCCAATCTTCCAATTTATCCCTCCCCCTCCCTTGCCCCCTGGCAACCATAAGATTGTTTCCCACATCTGTGACTCTACTCCTGTTTTGTAAATAAGTTCGTTTGTACCATTTTTTTTTTTTTTTAGATTCCACACATAAGCGATATCATGTGATACTTGTCTTTCTCTGACTTACTTCACCCAGTATGACAGTCTCTAGGGACACACTGCCTGCCACCCCGCAAAAGGCGGCCTCTCGGGCTGCACACATCAGGGCCGGGGTCGTTCTCTGTGGGGCGTCCTCGGCGCCGTGGGGTGTGGTGCAGCCTCCCTGGCTCCACCCACTCGACGCCAGGAGCACCCCCAGTCATGACAACCACAGACGTCCCCAGACACGGCTCAGCGTCCCTCGGGGCAGAGCCGCCCCAGTTAGGACCCCCGCCCTCCTCCGAGGCCCGCCACCGCTGTTTCTGGGGTCTCGGGTTGATGGTTCTGTGAGTGGGCATCTGCGTGGGCCCCCAGGGCTGTCCCACCTGGGATGCTGCTGCATTCCCCCCACCCCTACTGTGGCGTTTCCACGTGGGGTGCTTTCATCCTCTGCGATGGCACGGCCAGGGGTGAGCCAGATCTGGGAACTAGCGCCCCGACGGGCACTCAGGTCACCATCTGCTTTTGCTGTTACAGACGCTGCTGCCCTGGTCGGCTCTGGGTGTGCATCAGTGTGTGAGCGGGGGAGCGTGTCCTGGGATGCGGTTGGCGGCCCACAGGGACCTGGCGGCCAAGCGGGGCCTTGGGTGCAGGCCCGGGCTTTCCCAGGGACAGGAGGAGCTGGTGGCATCCAGGGCGGCCGGCAGGGAGGAGGCTGGCCCTGCTGGGGAATGAGGTTACGGCTGTCAGACGCTCACTTAGGAGGATTTCCTAGAACAGCCTGTCCTGGATGGAAACAGCCCGGCGTGGACCCCGCCCCCAGCTGCACCTCCGCAGGCCCTTCTAGAGCTTCCTGAGATGGGGCCTTTGGGAGCCAGGGTCCAGGAGGGGGCCGGGGACGCCCGGCGCTGCAAGAAAGAGTCACTCTCCTGCCTGCGTTCCTACATCTGAACCAACATGCTGGGAACGGCCCCACGTGAGCAGCCGATGTTGGTTAATGCAGTGCACGTATATGCCCCGTCAAAGCACGCGTCTCTCCATTTAACAGGCGTGCCCTTGACCTCCCTGATCCGAGTGGCCATCCTTCTGCTTAACATACAGGTCTCCACGTAAGCGTCAAGCATCCCTACGTCCCCTGTCGAAGATACAAACCTTAACGGACGCACGTGCCTGTAGGTGCCCACCCCCAAGTATCTTTCCACTTGCCTGTCACACGTGCCTGTCTGTCCCCCGTTTAAGCACATACGCTTCATCTAACAGGTGGGCCTGTACATCCCCCATCTGAGCACCCACCCATCTGCTTGACAAACCAGCCTGTCCCCCTGCAGTGCCAGCTCCCCTGGGGGGCCCACTGCAGCCAACCGCTGGGTCTCCAGGGCCCGGAACACAGGGTGGGCAGAGAGTGTGCAGAGTGTACGGGTGGGTGGACGGAGCGCAGTTCTGCTGGGATTGGCCACCACTCACTGGGCACTTACCACGTGGGATGGCCTCCCCCGCTACTCCCAGCACTGCTGACACCGGTCATCCTCAGTGGGCCCATCCTGGGCGCTGTGGGGTGTGGAGCAGGGTCCCTGGTCCCACCCACCGGATGCCAGGAGCCCCCCAGTCATGATGGCCAGAGATGTCCCGGACACCGCCTAGTGTCCTCTGTGAGGTCCTGGGGAGCCAAGAAGTGGTGGAGCTGGGATTCAAAGGCAACTCTGCAACTCCTCGGGCCACGCTCTGCCACCCCCTCCTGCCCCCCAAGTTCAAAAAGAGATGGGGGAAGAGGAGAGAGATGGGAGTTCCCTGCTTCACCCCGTATAATAACTGCCTGTGGGAGGCCCATATCCCCTGGGGGAGGGCCACAGAAGCAGCAAGAGCAAAGCACTCTGGGACCCCCTTTCTGCCCCGCTTGGCTGGGTAATCAGGGAAGGCCTCGGGAGGAGGTGGCCAGGAGGAGAAAGGGCACTCCTGGTCCTCCTGGCCTGGGCACGGAAGGGGCAAAGGGCTGGAAGCTGGTGTATGGGGTCTGAGAGATGTGGCTGCAGGGGTCTTGCCTGGGCGGGGCTGGCAAGATTTCCCCCAGGCCTCTGCCCCCCCAGGCCTCTGCCCCTCCAGGGCACCGGAGTGAGGAGGCTGGGGCTGGGGGGTTAGCTGGGCGCTGCCCATGGTGGCCACAGCGGAGGAAGGGAGAGAGTACTCTAATCAGCTTAACCCCCTTAATGAACAGCTAATTGGGGGCTGTCTAGACAGGAAGCCAGAGGAAGCTAGGAAGAGGAGAAAAAGGAGGAGGAGGAGAGGCAGGAAGGGGAAGAGGAGGGTGGGAGAAGAGGAGGGGGAGGAAAAGATAGAATTCATCTCCCCACAAGCCTGTGAGCACCCGGAAGGCAGGGGCAGGCACACACTAGAGGTTTGTACTGAGACTCCCACAGGAGGGAGTGAGTCTGCCATCACCTGAGGCAACCAATGGGAGCTATAGGAGGACTGACCCTCTCTGGTATTCCCTTCCAGCTCTGTGATTTCCCCATCACACACCAGAAGATGGTATGGGCTTCCTCCTTGTCCTCCCCCATCATGGCCACTTTATTCTCAGTGTAGGAAGGTTGGATCAAGCCCCAGTGACTCTCTCTAGCATTTCCTTCCTTTTAAAATTTTGTTTTTCTTTTTTGAGCATCTGAATTGAATGCTGGGTTCTTTATTTCCAGCCTTTCTCTTTTTCCAATTAAAGCTATAATTTTTCCTCTCAGGGCTGCTGTGGCTACATCAGCACAGGCTGTCTTTCAGCTCTAAATAGTACGCACTTTATATGTAGCCAACCTCTTCAATCACAGTGTTAGTGAGAAGTGCTTTTGAGTTCCCAATCAGTAAATGATAGGGCAGAAGTTAACTGTCTCCCAATATCTGCTTCATCCTTCTTCCTTAGTAACAGAACCCTTGATTTGAGATGGGCACATAATTGACCCAAATAAGATTACATTTCCCAGGATCCTTTGCAGCAGAGTATGGCCTTAGGACTAACTCAGGGGCCCAGAGATAAGCAGAAGGGGTAAGTGCATCTTCTGAAAATTATTCTTAAAGGGAGACGACATGCCCAGACTAGACCCTTCCTTCCTGCTGGCTGGAAAGCAGACATGATGGCTGGAGCTCTAGCAGTTATCTTGGACCATGAGGTAGGAATGAAAACCACATTCAGTGGTGCATAAGGCAGGAGACTGAGTCCCTCACATCACACTTGCCCAGGGCGGCTGATGGCTGGACATTTATTTGTGAGAGAAATGCACTTCCTTTTGTATTTTCTGTTATCTACAATCAGACTTAAAGCTTATTGAATACAGGTCTTTATAGAGACAAACTTTAGAAAGATAGGGAACCCACAGAGACAGAACCGTAGAGACACTCTGACCCATAAATTAAAGCCTAATAAATAGAAAGGTCTTCCCAGCATTGGATACCTGGGAGCCCAAACTGAGGAAGAGGGAGGAGGCTTGGGACCTCAAATGTCACAACCAGCTGTGTTAGAGACCGATTCCAAGAGATGGGAATTTTATAAAGACATGAACATCAAAGAAACTCTCCTGTTTCCTGGCCACTTATGTGCCAGATGGTTGCTTAAGTCACATTCTACCGTGTCCTCCTTCCAACTCTCCAAAAGAATGATGGTTCTCATCACTCCCTCTTTGAAGATGCGGCAACCGAGGCTCAGAGATGTTAAGTCACCTGCCCAAGGTTACACAGCCCACACAGTGAGCCAAAGACAGAGCTGGGACTTGAACCCTGGTCTCTCTGATGCCTGAACCTGCCCTCTTTCTCTCTCTCTCTCTCTCTCTCTTTCTTTTATTGAAGAAGAGTTGATTTACAATAATTCAGGTAGACAGCAAAATGTTTCAATTCCATATATATAAATATATATGTGTGTGTATATATATATATATATATATACCAGATTCTTTTCTGTTATAGTGAACCTGCCCTCTTAATTGTAATGTTATATTGCTTTTCAAAAATCCTACAGGTATGGTACTTTGTATAGACAGATCTTTATAAGAAATCAGACTCTACAGCAAAGAAGGAAAGAGGAGGAGGGGGAGAGAAGAAAACAAATCCTAAGGTATACTGGGTACATATTATGTGCCAGACCTGTTTTAGGGACATCAAATGCATTAATTCACTTAATCCCCACAATAAACCTATGGGGTGGGTACTGCAGGTATTAACACCCCCATTTTACAGATGAAGAAACCGAGGCCCAGAGAGGTGGGGTCACCAGGAAGCTGTAAGGGCTGGGGGACTCGAGTGTCCACGTTCATAACCACTAGGCTATACGGTGGGGTGAACCCTTGTTAAAGGATAAGGGACCAGGTAGAGACATGCTTCTAAAACTGGGGGGCACAGACCCCGCTGAGAATCTGAGGAATGCCAGGGGCGTCCTCCCCACAGGCTACTCTGCAAACCATTTCCTTTAAGTGCAACGCTGGCCAGCTAGAGAGCAGAATTTTAAGGTGAAAGGGATTTTTTTTTTTTTTTTTTTTTTGGCCGCGCGGCGCGTCTTGCGTGATCTTAGTTCCCCTACCAGGGATTGAACCTGGGCCACAGCAGTGGTGAAAGCACCGAGTCCTAACCACTGGACCACCAGGGACTTCCCAGAAAGGGATTCTTAAATGAGAACCGTGATGGAGATGGAAACTCCAGAGAAGGGAAATCTTTGGATAATGCCCTTAGGGAGACGGTAAGTAAACAAAGAATCAGGAGGAGCCAGCGCTCAACAGAAAAAAGCTTCTACGGAACTGCTGACCCTACAGAACAGGAGCCCCATGAGATAGACACTCTGGAGAGGACCCTATGAAGACAGAGGAGCAACAAGAAAATCTACCAGGAAAAGGATGCTATAAGAAAAGAGGCGGGGCTCCTATGGAACTGGACTCAAAGAGAGCAAGATCCCATGGAGATGGGAATCTTGCAAAAAAAAAAAAAAAAAAAAAAAAAAAAGAAGGACTCCAGGGAGGACGCCAGTGGAAAGGGAACCCACGTATCAGGACGCTCTAGTTGAGGGTCTACGGCAGACCCGAGGATGAAGCACCCTGTTGATCAGAATCGCTACTGAGTCAGTTCTGTATAGCAGGAACCCCACAGAGATGGGCCGTTAACAGGCAGAGGGCAGGAAAGTCGAGCAAGGGATAATCTCCATCCTGCCCGGCCAGAGCGGAACCAAAGAGCTCCGGGAACGCGAACCCGGACTTTACTTCCAACCGCGCGCAGCCTGAGACTACAGTTCCCAGGAGGCCCCGCGGCTCCAGGCCAACTCTCCGCCCCGGGGCGCCCGCGCAGTGCCTGCCGGAACACGTAGTCACTGCCCCGGTAACCCAGACCGGAAGGTCGGTCAGCCCCCGCCGCCAGCCCCACCTCCTTCCATGTCCTCCGTCCAGTTGCGGCTGCTACTCGTGGGAGAGCTGGGCGAGGTGTAGTAATCGCCGCCTGGGCTCGTGTCCACGTCTTCCTCCATCGAGCCCGATTTGTGCCGCTTGCTCCTAAGGGGCGAGGAAGGAAGCCAGCAGACCGGTTACCACGGAGACGGGCCCGGCGGGCTTTGCTACTTCCGGCTCTTAGGGGGCAGGGCGAGGAGGGCGCTATCGCGAGACGTCACGCGAGCCGCGGACTTTCGGCTGCTTCTCAGATGACATCCGCTTTAACCTGCCCATCACTTGGGTGGGACACCTGGGGCCAGAGGCAGGGAGGGACTCAGCAGAGGGCCAAGCTAGCAAGCTAGCAGAGTGGAGACTAAAGCCCTGAAAGCCTGGCTGATCGCTTGACCTACTGTAATCCTCAGAACAACCTGGTAGGATTATGATCCCACTTAGCAGGTGAGGAAACCGAGGCAAACAGAATGTGACCGGCTTACGCTCACACAGCATATCTCAGCAAGAACCGGTGTTTGTGTTCTCATGGAGTCGCAGGGGCTAGGCCTGTAAGACTCGAGGCTGTGGGAGCCCAGCGTGGGATGTCAGGGCTGGGGAAAGAGTCACTTGGGGGCTGGGTGTTGAAAGATGAATAAGAGTTTGCCAGGTGGAACGTGAAAACAGGGAGAGGAATGAACCAGCTGGGGCCAGATGGAGGTGGTGGGGGGGCGTGAAGTGCCCAGAGGTGGGGCCCCGGGGACATACCCGCTGGAGGATGTGCTGGGTAGCGTTCTTCTCATGCCGGTGCTGGCTGGATTTAGGTCATATGCCAGGTGTCCCTGCAGCTCCCCCAGGGAGAAGTTGGGTCCTGTTCCAGTCACCACAGGTGCTGCGGAGGGCAGGGCGACAGAGAGGAGGATGAGGGAGGAGCAAGGTCCAGGGCTGCACTTTGCCCTGGAGGGGTGGGGAGAGCCATCTGGGAGCTGGCAGAACGAAAAGGAACCACTTCCCAAATTGGCCTGATTACTAATTTGGCTGAAACTGGCCTTATACTATGGGTCAGAAGAGCAAGGCCATTGAGAGAGGCCAAGGTCACACTGTGAGGCAAAAGCATAGCCAGAGCTGGAGGCCAAGCTTCCCAGAACTCTCATAGGCCAGGCTCTGCTGACCTGGATGGGGAGGGCCAGGGTTAGGGTTAAGGCAGGATAGTACCCAGAGGTTCCTGGGGTAGGATTCAAATGGGGGTGTCTGGGGATGGGGGTGGGTCCCCAGCAGGTCCATAGGTAAGGCAAGAGGACGAGAGGTGAAATAGTTGGTGGGGGGGCCCTCTGGGGTCTCCTGGGGGGGCGGTGAGGGAGGTCCCAGGAATGGGGGATACTGGGGCAGAAGGTTCTTTAGTCCTTCCACCCAGCATCTGGAGACTTTTCTGGGGAAGAGCATGTCACCCTGACCTTGGACTCTGGGAAAGGCCTGGATACCACCCTTCCTAGGGACTTAGGCTTGGTGACAAGGGTGGCTGGAGAGGACATGGGGGAGTGGGACAGGGTGATGGGCTCTTTCCTCCTCCCTCCCCGAGTCCCTTTCCCTCTTAGAGCCCCCATCCCGAAGCCACTTCTCCTTTCCGACAGTCCTCCCCTGTGTGAGCCCACCCCCCAACCTCAGGTCCCAGCACAGGTGGGCGGGGACACTTACTCCGGGACACTTGGATGAGCTCAGTGACGCTGAACACACCGGAGGTGACGAAGCTCTCCTGGAAGTCGGTGGTGTCTGGAAAAGAGAGGAAGGATGGGGGTCAGCAGGCAGCCAGCTGAGCTGGGTCTGTTCCCCCGCTTGACACCTCCAGGCTGCCCAGACTCCGGGGGTTGGACCCAGCCTGGCCAGTCACCCTGTCTACCCCCCTCCCCAACCACCACAGCCCTGCAGCAGGAGGATGGCCAGCTCAGCCCCTCCAAGCCGACGGGGACTCCTCCGCCCTAACACAGCTGGAGCGGATCTCCTTTCCTGAGTCTCTGCTCAGTCCTCCTCACTGCAGCCTCAGCCAGTCTACCCTTCTCCAGCCTGGGCCTTCACACCGCCTCCCAGCCCTCCTTGAGAGCCCCCGTGCTGTGGCAGGCTGCACACACAAGTGGAAGCCAGACCTGGGTTCACATCTCAGCTCAGCTGCCCACTCGGCGTGTGATCTTGGATAAGTCACTTTACCCCCCTGTGCTTTGATGCTCCCTGATCTCAAAAGTGGGGACCATACACCCTGTCATCTTGGGTGGTTGTGAGCTATGAAAGCTACTATCTAGGAGGGACCAGCTTGCTTCCTTTGCCTCACTCATCACCCCATGCAATACTGCAGTCTCTTAGCCTTCTGCCTCCAGGCTGTGAGCTCTGTGGTGTCCCCAGTGCCCAGACCAGAGCCTGGCAAACGGCAGGGGCTCAGAATCAGGGGGTGAATGGAGGGCCCACAGGCAGCAGTTAAAATCCCCAGTGTGCCCGGACCCATTCCCGCCTAATGTCAAAGGAAGAGGGGCCCTCCTCTCTGGGCTGGAGTGGTTTAGACCCATTTCATGGATTTGGAAACTGAGGCTGGCCTCGAGGGGGCGGGAGCACTGGCCAACCCAAGACAGCTGGGAGCAGGCCTGTCCCACCTGGAGACCCTCACAGGCAGGACCCATTACCAGGCACCTCCAGTGTCCGCCCCCTGAGCTGGGCACTGGGGACACAGCGGGGAACAAGACGTACAGGAGCAGCTGCCCTCTTGGACTCACAGCCCAGGGTGGGCGAAGGACACCACATAAAAGCAGCAAGTCAAACCCACTTGTACATGAATGTTCACAGCAGCGTGATTTACAGTAGCTGAAACTGGAGACAACCCAAATGTCCATCAACCATGATGGAGACACAAAATGTGGTCCCTCCCCACACGGGAACATCACTCAGCCGTGAAAAGAGGTGAAGCCCTGACACTCGCTACCACGTGGACGGACCCTGAGAACGCGACGCTCAGTGAGAGAAGCCAGACGCAGAAGGACACACAGGGTGTGATTCCATTGGTGGGAAACGTCCAGAACAGGCAGATCCACTGAGACAGAGAGTGGGTTCATGGTCACTCGGGGAGTGGGAGTGACTAATGGAGATGGGGTTGCTTTGTGGGTTGATGAGAATGTTCTGGAACTAGACAGAGGTGATGGGTGCACAGCTCTGTGAATGTACTTAATGTCACTGAATGGTACATTTTAATAGGGTTAAAATTCTACATTTTATGTGTGTTGTACCACAATTTAAAAAGAAAGTTATTAAAGATGATTCAGTTAAATGTGAGATGTGTCAGGCAGTGGTGAGGCAGTCAAGGTCGGGAGAGCCTGCTGGGGACGGGACCTATTTTACACGAAGGGCTCAGAGAAGGCTTCCCTGGGAGGGTGACATTCAACCAAGATCTCAAGGTAGGGGTGGATAAGGCGAACACGTGAGTTAAAATTTGGGTACTGCCCAGACAGCGCCTGGCACAGGGAAACTGCCTTGTGAGAACTGGCTGTCCCGATGAGGAGGATCTTAAACTCGACGTTTTGCCACCTCCCTGTGGGTTACGATGTTCCTGGCAGCGGGAATGGCTTGTGCAAAGGGCCTGGGGTTGGGATGCACTTGGCAAATAGGAGGCCAACAGGGCTGGAGTTGAAGGAACCAGAGAGAGTGGTCAGAGTGGAGGTGGGACCCACAGAATGGCAGCTCTTGGCTTTGGGGAGTGGTGGGAGCAGTTCTTGTCCAGGACCCCAGGGGGCAGCAGTGGCCGCTGGGAGCTCACAGCAGTGCCCAGCTCCCCAGCTGTCTGCCACCCAAGCCCCCAGGTTATGAGCTTTGTGTCCACCATTCATTGAGCAATTACTACCTGCCCAGGCCCATGATGGGAGGCTCGGGACCACAACATCCTGAGGAGGACAGGGCGGTGGCTCCCAGTGTCCAAGGGGAAGTGGCCGTGGCCACTTCCTGCTGACCCAGCTGGCCGACTGCTGTCAGCACACCCCTCCGCCCCACCCCCACCGGGGTTTCCTGTTTGTGCAGTGCTCGCCCAGCTCCATCTCCAGGGGACTCCCTGGCGGGCGGGGAGGAAGTGATTTCCTCTACCAGACGCTGGAGCTCCCCACGGGACCAGGCCAAGCGCCATGGCCCCCGCCGCCTGCCTTGAACATCTGGCTTGGAAGGAGGCGCCTGGGGATCACAGGAGGTCAAGCAGGACTCGGGTCACAGATGGCCAGTGAGGTGTGGCCTGGGGGCCTGTGAACCTCCTGGAACCATCCAGCCTCCCTGTGCATGCCTGTGACGGACCTTCCAACGGGGATGCCCTCACCCACTGGCTATTTCTTCCTTTCTTCCTTTTCGTCTCTCCTCCTTCCTTGCCCCTAATATACTCTCCCTCTAGTTTCTCTTTTTCCCTCTGCTTCATCCTTCCTTCTCTCCTTTTTTGCTTTCTAGAAATGTTTTTTGAGCACCTAGTGTGTACCAGGTCCTGTTCTAGGTACTGAGGACACAGTAGTGATCAAAACAAACACCTCTGCCCTTGAGGAGGTGATGTTCCACTAGGTGAGATAAGCAAACACATTTGCAATCACTAAGCAACTAAGCAAATACATACGCAATCACTAACTTCCTCGAAAGGAAATAAAACAGAGGGCTGAGATTGAGAGTGACTGAGGCTGCTAGAGCTGAGGGTCTCAGGGAAGATCTTTCTGAGAGGGAGGCATCTGAGCTGAGACCTGGGTGATCTGGAGCGAGAGAAAGCAGTTAGCTGTCCAGATAGAGGGCACAGCACGTGCAGAGGCTCTGGGACAGGATGGTGCCTGGCGTGCTGGAGGAACAGCGAGGAGGCCTGTGTGTCTGCAACAGAGTGAGCGATGGGGGGAGAGGGAGGAGGGGAGGGCAGGGAGGACTTGGGCTTTTACCCCCGGGAGGTGGGAGCCCTGGAGGGCTGTGGGCGGGGGGATGGGCGGGGCCTGACTCAGGTGCTCACAGGCACCCTCTGACCACTTCAGGGAGGACAGACTGTGGGAGGGAGTAGTCAGGGAACCAGAGTAGAAGCAGGGACTCTGAAGCTTCCCAATCCTCTCTGTCCTTCTGGCTCTGCTCCCACACCTGCAACATAGAACTGAGTTGTCCTACTCATCCACTCAATGTCCCATGAGACTGCAGGGCCCACCAGGGCCTCTCCCATGCGGGGAGCACCTCAGAGCCCAGACGCTGGAGCTCAGGGTCGTGGGTTCCAACCCCAGCTCCCTGGATGCCCCTGGGAAGGCCCATATTCCTCTCTGGACCTCAGTCCCCGCCTCTGCAAAATGGAACAATAGCAGCACCTACTCCACAGCGTGGCTGGGAGGAGTGACTCGGGTGCTCACACAGAACCCACAGGGGGCGCTCCGGAAACGATTCCTAAGTAAAAGATGGGGATGGGCCCGTGCCCTCCACCCCCGCCACCTCCAGACTCACCCAGTGTGATGGGCTTGCTGTCCTCCTGGTCGGAGCCCATCCCCGCCCGGGGACTGCCACTTTGCTCTGCATCTGCAAAGAGAGGGAGGGGGAGTTGGTGACATCGCAGGGATCCCCACTCAGGAGGGAGGAGACATCAGCCCAGTGCTAGGCTGGGCCAGCGCCGTGGTCTGGAGCATGGCAAGGCCCCCTCCCTGGCTGCTGCCCCAGGGGGTCATGGACGTCTGAGGTCACTAAGCGCCAGCCTGCCTGTGTCCTGAACCATGGCGAGAACCCGAGTGGAGGGGCTGGCTCAGTCGTGGGGAAGTGCTCTCTGAGCCTCAGTTTCCTCATCTGTCAAGTGAGGATAACTCATTTAATCCTCCCTCTGCAGTATGAGGTGGGAACTCTCATGCCCGTTTCACAGACAGGAAAACAGAGGGCCAGAGAGGTGAGTCCCTGGCCCCTCAGGCCCCCTCCCCACCGCCTCTGCCTTCCGAGTCCTGGGGGCCCAGCCTGTGGTCTGGGGTTGCCCCTCAGGATCCCCGGAGAGGGGGCCGAGGGGCATATTTCTGCAGCTGTGACATTTCCGGCCCCACCCGCCGGGCTTGGGGGCTCCCTCCCACCCCGGCGCCCGCCCCTCCATCTTATCTAAAAATAATCAGGCTCCTTGGCAGCCGGGTGAAGCAGACAGACGCTGAGCTCAGCGTTATTGGCTCCGGAGGCCTAGATGGAGGGCGAGTAGAGCCAGCCCCCTCTGCAGCCCTCACACCCTCCACCCCAGACTGCGGGGGGAGGAGGAAATGGACAAGCCCAGCCAGACAAGACCCCTAGCTCCCCCCCCCCCATTTGCCTCTCAGGTCAAGGACAAAGGTGGCGGGAATCACCATCAAATGCCAGAGAAAGAGAATCAGGCCCCTCCCACCTGCCACACTCCAAGGCCCAGAGCTAACTGCTGTGTGACCTTACGCAAGTCGCTTAACCTCCCTGAGCCTCAGCGTTTTCTCTTTCAAATGTGCGAAAGCATCTCGCAGGCCTGACTGGGTTGCCAGGAGGTGGCAAGGAGCTGATACATATGAAGCGCTTAGGGCATACTGAGCTCTAGATCCATGGTTACATCCACCCCGTTATTATTATTACTGTTATTTTTAAGTCCCTAACCTGACCACAGATGTGTTTTCTTGTTCTCATTTCATACTTTCCCTTAAATCATGAAGAGAGCCACAAATCTGGCATTGTTAGTGTACCCATTTTGTACACAAGGAAAAGGGAGGGTTAGAATGACGAAAAAGTGCCCCGCCCCACACCCCTTGCTGTTGTTTTTTTACACAGTTGTGTATCATTTTATTTTATTTATTAATTTTTTTGTCCGCACTGCTTGCGGGATCTTAGTTCCCTGACCAGGGATCGAACCCGTGTCCGCTGCGGTGGAAGGGCAGTCTTAACTCCTGGACCGCCAGGGAATTCCCCTGCCCCTTGTTGTTTTAATTCGGTGGCTAGTGCTTAACATCCCGACCTCCAGCACGGCGCTTGCGTGAGCCGCCTGGATTCTGCGATGAGACGCGCGCGTTCCCATCCCAGCTCTGGGAGCCTCCAAGGACACGTGGTCCCGGGGGGCGGGGTTCACTTCCCCTGCTGGGGCCTCAGTGCACCCAGGGTTGCTTTGGGGATAATAATAATGATGACACTTCGCACAACAGTCACTGAGCCCTCGCCGTCTGCCTGGCATCGCGCTTTTGCCTTTGCACATGCTGTGCGCTGAGCACCGACTGGCGGGCAAGACCCAGAGATGCTGTAAACAGCACAGGAGCGGCCCCACCTGCCTCAGTTTCCCCATCCACGATAGGAGCGGATGCAGGCAGCCCTCCTTGGCTGGGCTGAGCAGCCCCCGCGTGGCCGACTAGGCTGGGCAGGATGGGCAGTGGTGAGAGGGCTGTGCCCGGCTCGGCCCCGCGCCCTGTGGCCGCTCCTGGGCTCCGGCAGCCAGCGGCCCCTTGGAGCCGGCCCGTCCTGCTTGGATGGCCGCATGTCTGGGCACGGGTGGCCACTGGGTTGGGAAGGGCCCAGCCCGGGCAGCCAGCCGTCGGGCTCCAGGCCTTGGGCACAGACCCTCTTCTGGAACCGGCACCCACATGGACTCAGCGGGCAACAGTACCCGGCTGGCACTCAGGGGCCTACCTGAGAAGGGGGATGTTTCTTGAGCGCCGCCTGTGTACTTATGCTTTGGAACCAGGCAGCCCAGGCTGTGGGCCCCAGACGCCACCCCTCATCTCTCTGTGCCTCACTCCTCGCATCTGTGAAATGGGCACAATTACAGAATCTCCCTCAGAGGCTGTTCGGGAGGGAAAAGGTGATAATGAATGCGATCAAGGGCCCCAAACAGTGACTGACATGTAGTAAGCACTTCACCAGCTGGAGGGAGGGTTTTATGACTATTATTGCTATCTCCTTGCTGTTTCTGTCTTGGGTGCTATTACTTTGTACCTTGAAAGCCATGGCCCTAGGCTACGGCTGGCTCTAGTCTGGAGCCCTTATTCACTGCTCTTGACCTCAGGCCAGCCATATCACCTGTCTGAGCCTCAGTTTCCTCATCTGTAAAATGGGACTATAATAAAACCCACCTCCCAGGGTTTGTTGGGTCTCCAAGTCAGCCAATAACAAGTGTAAAAGGGTTGGTGCCAAGTTGACATTCAATACATGGTAGATTTGGGCAGCAATTGTAAATGAGAGTGTGTTTTTAATTTTGGTTTCTAATTGATCATTGCTAGCATTTAGAAATGCGATTGGTTTGGGGGTGTGAATCTTGTATTCTGCAACCTTGCTGAACTCACATGTTAGTTCTAAGAGTCTTTTTCTTTTTCTGGTAGATTCTTTGGGATTTTCTATGAAAACCATCATGTCGCTTGTAAATAGGGCAAGTTTTATTTCTTTCTTCCTAATCTGTATGCCTCTGATTTCTTTTTCTTGGTTTATCACACTGGCTAGGACTTCCAGAACCCTGGTGACTGGAAGTGGTGAGAGAAGGTGTCCTCGTCTTGCTTCTGATCTTAGGGGGAACCCATTCGGTCTCTCACCACTAAGAATAATGTTAGCTGTGGTTTCTGCAGATCCCTTTATTGGGCTGAAGAAGCTCTCTCTCTTTTTTCTCCTATACTCCTGGTAGTTCTTTTTAAATTTAAATAAGTGTAGTTTCTAAGTAATATGATGCTGTAATTATATGCCAGCTCATTAAAAATTGCTTTAATTTGATTTTTAGATTGTGTTGAAATATACATAACATAAACTTTACCATTTAACCATTTCTAAGTGTACAGTTTAGTGGCGTTAAGTACATTCATAGTATCTTGTGACCATCCCCGCCATCATCTCCAGAACTTTCTCATCTTCCCAAACTGAAACTCTGTCCCCATGAAACACTGACTCCCCACCCCTCCCCCAGCCCCTGGCCCCCACCATCTACTTCCTGTCTCTGTGGATGTGGCTCCTCTGGGGACCCCCTGTGAGTGGAATCACACACTGTGTGTCCTTCTGTGTCTGGTTTCTCTCACTGAGCATCGTGTCCTCAAGGTTCATCCATGTTGTAGCAGGTGTCAGAATCTCCTTCCTTTGTATTGTGCCATCTTACTTTTTTTTTTTTTTTGGCCATGCGGGATCTTAGTTCCCCGACCAGGGACTGAACCCCACCCCCTGCAGTGGAAGCACAGAGTCTTAATGCTGGACCGCCAGGGAAGTCCCTGCCATCTTATCTTTAATCACCTCTAAAACCTCGAACTATTTCTCACCCACCTGCTGACCATCTGCCTGTCATTTGGCTCCTGGAAACCCTGTCTTCTGGAGCTGTCCAGTATGGGAGCCCCGAGTCACATGCAACTTGAAATTTAAATTGGCTAAATTGAAATTAAATTTTCAGGACTTCAGCCGCACCAGTCACCTTTCAATACCCGACAGGCACACGTGGCTGGTGGCGACCGAATTGGACGGCACCGAATACGCCCACCATCACCACACAAAGTTCTATCGGGCTGAGCTGCTCTGGATGTTTCCATGAAAAATCAAGGGAAAAAAAAAAAAAAAAAGAGGACACCGATAATTCTTCCTCCTCCCATCTAGAGGCCCAGTCCTAAAATGGACCTTCCTCCGGTCTGAACAGATGGACCCAGAGTGTATAAAGCTAAAGGACAGCTAATGTCCGATGCCCCAGACCCCAAGTGGGCAGCTTTCATTTTCTGAGTTTTTACTGTGTTAGGAGCTCCATAGCACCATCTGATTAAATTTACCCAACTGATGAGGTTGGTAAACTGAGGACCAGCTCAGGGAGTCTATATCCCAAAGCTGATGTCAATTCAAAGAAATTGTCTGCCTAGCGCAGAGGTTCCTAACTGGGGTGATCCTGCACTCCAAGGCGATGTCTGGGGACATCTGTGTTTGTCACGACTGGGGGGCTCCTGGCATCGAGGGGGTGGAGACAGGGAGGCTGGTCTGGGATAGCCCCACAGAGTCATCCGGCCCCTAGTGTCAGGCGGAGGGACTCTGTTCCAGATCCATCCATTCTCAGTAGGGGCAAAAATTGGTTCTTGGGGCGATGGAGGGGGCTAAAAATTTTTGCTCTTTTTATTTATAAAACATAGATGGATAGATATAGATACAGTATATAGATAGATATATAATATACCTGTGCTATTAAAATTTCATGAGGTGCAGTGATTAGGGAAAAAAACTGTCTAAAAGGGCTCTTTAGGGGGAGGCAATAATGAAAGAAAAGGGTCTTGTACGATTTTAAAGGGCTGTCAAAAGAGAAAGGAGAGTATGCAACAGAAACTGTAGGTGACCTACCAGGTCTAAAGCATTCACTTCACTGAAAGTCTGCCAACCTCTGCTGTGTGTCCTTGTGCAAGTACTTTGACATCTCTGAGCCTCCATTTCCTCATCCATAAATTAGAGCTGAACTGCACTACCGTTTACTTCTCTCCTTTGATCACCTGGCAAACTGATTGCTGAGCCCCTCCAGGGTGCCATGTGTCTCACACACAGCAGCAACCTAGATGGACACAATTCCCTGCCTTCGTGGCAATGACGTCCTAATGGTGGAGTGACAGGCAATGAACAAGTAAGCAAATAAACCAGGAGTATAATTCCAGGCTGTGCCAGGTGCAAGGGAGGCCATCCAACCCAGAGATGTGACTGGCAGCCCCTGGTGAGTGAGGGGCTGTGACTGGAGCTCCTGGGAGGGTCGTCAAGGTCACACCATGTGAAATGGTACATTCCAATAGTTAATACGTGGTGAGTCGCTTCTTTGACTATGTTGAGCTACAAGTTTCCCCTCCACTGACTCATCTAATCTTCGAAACTCGCACAAGAGGGATATGCGATTATCATCCCCATTTTCCAGATGGGGAAACTGAGGCACAAAGAGAGGCAGGTGACGTATTCAAACTCAGGCAGCACCAGGTGGCACCGACGGGCCTGGGATCAACCCCCAGACACCCCAAGGCCTCACAATTGGGTCCTGTGCTTTTGACTAGGAGGTGTCCAGTGGGCCCTTGGAGGGGGGCTCAGTTGGTCCTGCCCCAACTCCAGGACCCCTTTCTTATCAGTGGTTTGGAGTGACCCCCTGTGTTTGGACCCTGTTGTCTGACCAGTCAGATAAAGGCCCCCTCTGGGGGTCCCCTGCTGCTCTGCTTTTGCCGAAGGTCCCTTCTGTCACTAACTGTGGTGCTGGGGACAGCTGGGGGCAGATAAATTGTTTGCATATCTCTGTTCCACTTAGGCTGAAAAGCACCCCATGGAAGCAGAGCCCCCAGACCCTACTGTCCATGGGAGCAGAGGCCCCAGACCCTGATGCACAGGCCAGGGAAATTTCAGAGCACCTCCACCTCACTGAGGTGGGAGCTGAGGTGCAGAGTGAGAAGATATGGGATGATGATGATGATAATAATAATAATAACAATGACAACAATAATAACGGCAACTGCTAAGCACAGACAGCTTACCGAACACCAGATGTCAGGCTACGTATTTAACAGTTTTGTCTAACACCCTCCAGCAATCCTTGACAACCACGGGTTACCCAGAGAGGGTAAGTAAGTTACCCAAGGCTATACAGCAAGGAAAGCTGATGGGCCGACCAGGTTTTATCTGCTCCTCTCAAAAATATATCCATGAAAACCATAATTCGAAAAGATACATGCACCCCAGTGTTCACTGCAACACTATTCACAGTAGCCAGGACATGGAAGCAACCTAAATGTCCATCGATGGAGGAACGGATAAAGAAGATGTGGTATATATATACAATGGAATATCACTCAGCCATAAAAAAGAATGAAATAATGCCATTTGTAGCAACATGGATGGAGATTATCATACTAAGTGAAGTAAGTCAGACAAAGACAAATATCGTACGCTATCACTCACATGTGGAATCTAATTTTAAAAATGATATAAATGAACTTATTTACAAAACAGAAACAGACTCAAAGATTTCAAAAACGAACTTATGGCTACCAAAGGGGAAATGTGGGGAGGAGGGATAAATTAGGAGTTTGGGATTAACATACACATACTACTGTATATAAAATAGATAACCAACAAGGACCTACTGTACAGCACAGGAAACTGTACTCAATATTCTGTAATAATCTATATATGGGTAAAGAATCTGAAAAAGAATGAATATATGTACATGTATAACTGAATCATTTTGTGGTACACCTGAAACTAATGCAACACTGTAAATCAACTATACTCCAATAAGATTTACTTTTTTTTTTTTTTTTTTTTTTTTGCGTTACGCAGGCCTCTCACTGCTGTGGCCTCTCCCGTTGCGGAGCACAGGCTCCGGACGCGCAGGCTCAGCGGCCATGGCTCACGGGCCCAGCCGCTCCGCGGCACGTGGGATCCTCCCGGACCGGTGCACGAACCCGTGTCCCCTGCATCGGCAGGCGGACTCTCAACCACTGCGATTTTCTATGGGTGTGCCTTGGGGGTGTCTGCAGACTCCACCCGAGCGTGGGGTTCACGGTCAAAAAGCATGAGCATCGCTGCGGGTTTCTCAGGGCAGCTGTTGGACTCCTCAAAGTCTTTCAAATGCATTGGGGTCGTGAAGAAGAGGCTCCAGGTTCCAAACTCGTATGACCTTGGGGCATCTTTTAGAAGCTGGAGTCATACCCTGAAACCTGGGTTGAAGCCCCAGCCCTGGCACAGCCCGGCGTGTGACCTGGGACTAGTCAGGCCTCTCTCCCCTCTGAGCCTCAGTTTTCCCCGTCTGTAAAGTGGGCTTTCTCCATTGTTGCCTTACTTTATACGGGTGTGAGGTTGAAATCAGAGGAGCCCCGGGAGGGGAGGGGCCAATCACAAAGGGATAAATACTGATTGGGCGACAGCATTTTTCCAAACTCAGAAGTGAAACGAACTTTGTCCCCCCTCCGCCCACAGCCCTCCAGGGCTCCCACTTCCCTGGGGGTAAGAGCCCAAGTCCTCCCCGTGGCCCACAGGGACCTGCACGACCTGCCCCGTCCCCTCCCTGCCCTCCCCTCCTCCCTCTCTCCCCCTCGCTCACTCTGCTCCAGCCACATGGACCTCCTCACTGTTCCTCCAAAACACCAGGCCTGGTCCTGCCCCAGGACCTTTGCACATGTGGTTCCCTCTGCCCACAACACAGTTCCTTCTGTATCTATGTGGCTCACATTCTCCCCTCACACCGGGACCTTCCTGAAAGGTCTTTTTTTTTTCCGAGACACACACAAGGCTCTCCAGCACGATGCATGAAGCACAGCTAACCACACTCATGCTAGTATAAGTGAGACTGGCCCCGGACAGCGGCTGTATTTCAAGTGACACCCTGGTTTGGCCTGGGACCAGTTTTCTCGACTTCCCAGGTCCGCCGGGTGTTCACAGGCAGCCGGAACGTCACCACCGCCTGTGGCCTTTCCCTCAAACAAACACATGACCATACCGACAACAGAAATGTACACTGGATCCCACTGACGGAGTGTACAAACTGTTCTTTCCTGTCCGTGGCCACGAGCCCAAATTTGGTTTGTCCCAGCCCATGACAAAGGCGCCGCCGTGGCCTCCGGTCCAGCCCTTCCCGCCCCAGAGCACACGCCCCCTTTGCACCAGACAACTCCCTCCATCCTGGTTGCTGAGGTTCCCGCAGTTCCTAACTGGGAGATACAGGCACCGCCCCGGCATTCATGTCCCAGATGTTTACCGACCACCTACCACTTGCCAGGCACTGGGGAAATGGCAGGGAGCCAAGGCGGGGGAGACAGACAGGAAACGAGCCGACAGAAGGAGCCCGAGATAATTTCGGTGGTTCTAAGTTCCACCGAGGCAATGAAACTGGGTGAGAGGACAGACAGTGGCTGGGGGTGGGGGAGGTGACTTTTGATGGAAAAGTCAGGCGAAACCTCTCTAAGGGCCTAGGGATGGGACTGAGCCAGCCATGGGGAGAGCTGAGGGCAGATGGCACAGCAAGTGCAAAGGCCCCGGGGCAGGAACAAACATGGGATGTTTGGGGAACAGAGAGAGCACGTGGCCCCCAACACATACACAAAGCGGGGAGACATGAGGCCACCGTGGGTCGCATGGGAAGCTTGGGTTTTAGTCTCAAGGGCGATGATCTATGTTACATTTTAAAACGTCTCTGGCGATGAGGGTGTGGAGAAATTGGAACCTTCGTGCACAGCTGATGGGAATGTAAAATGGTGCAGCCATAGCGGAAAATGGCTTGGCGGTCCCTCCAAAAGTTAAACATAGAATCACCAATGTGACCCACGCCTACGTATACGCCCAAAAGAATTGAAAACAGATACTTGCCCACCCATGTTCACAGCAGCATGATTCATAGTAGCCATAAGGTGGAAACACCCCAAATGTCCATCAGCAGGTGACGGATACACAAAATGTGGTCCATTCCTATAGTGGAATATTACTCAGCCTTAAAAAGGAAGAAAATTCTGACACTCGCTACAGCATGGATGAACCTTGAAGACATGATGCTCAGTGAGATAAACCTGACACAGAGGACAAATACTGACTGATCCCACTCACAGGAGGTCCCTAGAGGACTCAAATCCATAGAGACAGGAAGTAGATGGTGGGGGCCAGGGGCTGGGGGAGGGGCTGGGGAGTGTTTAATGGGGACACAGTTTCAGTTTGGGAGGATGAGAAAGTTCTAGAGATGGATGGTGGGGATGGTTGCATGACAGTGCGAATGTACTTAATGCCACTGAGCTGTGCGCTTAAAAATGGTTAAGATGGTGAATTTTATATTTTACCACAATAAAGTGCGCGCGCGCGCACACACACACACACACACACACACACACACACACACATTAAAAAAGTCTGGCTGCTGAGTGAATTCTGGACTCTCAGAGGCTGGAAGTCCGGGGGGAGGGGTGGGCATACATCCTGGTGGGCATAACAGCCTGGCCCAGGGTGATGGCCTGCGGTGTACAGAGGGGTCATATTTAATTTATCTTTGGGATTTACAAAGGACAGGACTTGCTAATACCATAATCGCACTTGTTTAAACCTGGCGGGATACGGGAGAGCCTAGGGTTCCCACTGGGGCCCAGCGGTGCGTCCGCTGGACCTGCCTCGGCTGCCACGGTGAGCTCGCCCGCAGGATTTCTCTTCCAACCTTAGCGGGCTTCCAAATGTAGCTGGCTCTGCCTTGCTGCCACGTCCGCCTCCCAACACCAGCCAGCTAGAGAGAGAACCAAAGCCAGGCCCTGGAATTCCCAGCTCCCCAGTGTCACCGGCCATTTTTAAACATCGCCGGCTGAGGTTCAACTTTCTCTGTCCTGGAAGGCCACGCCGTACACGCGACCCTGGCCTTCATCCTTCTCGCTCTTGCCATGAACCTTCCCTGCCCCTCTCGCTCTCAGGCAAACTCCAACCATCTCTCCAAGCCCCGTTCTAACGTCTCCTTCTCTGGAACACCCTCCCCTGGCCCCTTGTGCAAACCTTGTCCTAGATCTCATCACACTGGACTGAGTCTGGGTCTTTAAACGTATGAAAGTCGCAAGTCCTCCCCAAGGCTCTGCACGACCTGCCATGTCCCCTCCCTGCCCTCCCCTCCTCCCTCTCTCCCCCTCACTCACTCTGTTCCAGCCACACGGGCCTCCTCACTGTTCCTCCAACATGCCAGGCAGAGTCCTGCCCCAGGGCCTTTGCACATGCTGTTCCCTGCCTGGAATGCCTTTCCTGCAAATGCCTGCCTGGTCTAGCTCCCTCTCTTGCCCAAGAGACCAAGGGGGGGATTATGTGTCCACAGGACCTGGGCTTGATGCTGTGGAAGTCTGAGTTTCATGTCCTCGTATCCCTTCTAAGAAGTATGACAAGGAAGTCCCATGTATGTCCAGCTAAGTTACAACCTGTTTTGTGTCCTGAGTCTCTACCCCCATCCCATATGAGTGTCTGTGCAAACCCAAGTATAAGGGGAAACGGTGATTCTTTCACTCAGCACATGTATTGAGCACCTACTGTGTACCAGGCCCTGTCCTAGGATCCAGGGACACAGCAACGAACAAAACAGACATAAAGTTCTGCCGCATGAGGTTCATTCATGGTCAAGGCTTCCTCCTGGTCATCTTAAGGAGGGCCAGGAGTTGAGTCACAGCACGAAGGCTTCGGGCTAGACTGAACTTGGACTTCCCTGGTAGTGTAGCAGGAGGACCAGAACCGAAATTGCCCTGGGCTTCAAGCAATTCCAGTACAAACCCTGACTCTCCCTGGAGACATCCCATTCTGCCCCTGCAGGCTCAAGACCACAGGCCCCCAAGGCCAGTAATGACGAGAACTGGATGTCAGTCTCACCAATGCTGTGTGACCTCAGCAAAAGTACGTTCCTTCTCTGAGCCTCCACATCCTGGTACACAGGATCTAAAAACCCCAGGCGACACTTCTTTCAGGGGCTGTTTGGACAAATCCAAGGGAAAAAAGCAAGATGCTAGACGTTCACGGCCTTCATCCGCCCCCGGGGGAAATCTGGATAAGGCGTCAGGGCCGAGAGGCAGAAGGCCACGGCCGGGGTGACCTCCGGGACGCCGGCCCCCGCCCGGGCCTCCCCCGCCTTGTCCTTCCTGACCCGCCGCGTTCCTAGAGTCTGGACCACACTTTCCATCTCCCTCTGCCCTGCCGCCGGCCGCCTGGGCCCCAGCCAACCTGCTTCGGAATCACTTTCAAAGAAAAGTTTCTTTTTTCTTCCCACCCGGCCTGGCTCTCGCCCCCGCCTGCTCCGCGGCCTGGCTGCGGGCCCTGCCGGGCACTGGTGGACACCTCGGGCCAGCGGGTCAGGGCAGCGGCCGTCCACCGCCCCCCGCCGGCCCCAGCGCAGGCCGGGGCGGTGAACGCGTGGCCTTGGGCTGAACTTGGGGCGTCCGGCGGGCTCCAGGGGGGCTTTGGCACAGGTGGTTTGGGGGCGTCCGGGCCGAAAAGCCGGCGGGGAGGCCCCCGTAGGCCGCGGGGCCCACTCTGAGGCCTGCAGGCCGGGACTCGTCCCACCCCGGCCGCTCTTGGCGGCCACGCCACCGATGACATCAGCGCTCTGGCGGCCATTTTCTCAATGCTCCCTCCCGGTTTCCAGATGCTTCTCTGGCCTTGGCGGCCATTTTGTAGGCGCGGGAGGAGCGGGCTGGCGGGGCCTGGAGCCCGGGCTCCCCTCCCGGGGTGGGGGGGTGGGGTGGGTGGGGGTGCGGCCATGGTTTGGGGGGGGCGGCTGGGGCGGCCTGCGCGGTTTAAAGGCACTTGTGCCAGGAGGGCGGCAGCCGTGCCAGGCAAGGGGAGGCGCCCGCCTGCTGCCACCCGAGCCCCGTGTGCCCCACCACCGCCGCCGCTCGGCACAAACCAGACTCCGGGTGGCACCAAGGATGTGAAAAACAAGGTTAAAAATACCCACACGCGCAACCTCGGCCCCCCCTCCCCCCTCCCGGTCCCCTCCAATGTCAAATGTGTCAGCGCCACACGGGGAGGGGGGCAGACTTAAAATAACTCGCTGTTTACATTTGGAGCAAATTCTTGGCTTTGCCAGCAGCCAAGCCAAGGCCTCGGCCTGCCTCCCTGGCAGGCCGATGGGGGGGGTGGGGTTGGGGGGTGGGAGCCGGGGAGCCACATGTGCCCACAGGCTGAGCGCTCACGTGTGGCCGCAGGAGGGGACGCGGCCCCGGAAGCCGTCTGCGGCCACGCGGTGGATGGAGGCGGCGGAAGCCTGCAGCATCCCCCGTGCCAGGGACGGGGTGGGGGCACCCGGCCGGCCAGCCAGGGTCTGCCGAGGAGCCCCTCCCAGCTTCCCTTCCTTCTGAAGTTTCTCCGGCTGCGTCACCAACGCGGCAGCCCCGCGGGAGTCGGGGGTGGGGTGGGGGGAAGGCCGGAGGCTGGCAGCCAGGCCAGGGAGGCGGGCACCAAGGGGAGGGCTCTAGAGCAGGGCAGGGTCCCAACCGGACCTGTGTGCCCTCGGGCCAGCCCTGCCCCTCTCTGGGTTAAGATGGGTTCCCTCCCAGTGTTGCCCGGAGGGGTTTCTGGGGAGCCTGCCTGCTTAGTACCTCAGTTTCCTTCTCTGCAGAAAGTAGGTTTTGCGCTGCAAGCAGATTGCTGAGCGCTCCGTTTTACAGAGGGGGTCAGAGATGGGAAGGGGCTCGCCCCAGGTCTCACGCCAGTGAGTGGACAAGCGGATGGGGACTCAGTTAACTCTGGTTCCAGCGCCCACATTTTTAACCCGCTGCCTGGAATGCAGGAGGAGGGTGGAGACTAGAGGGCCCAAGCCTGGAGGGAGGGTTAGTGGGAGACTTTTCTCCTCCCCTGGGCTTCCTCTCTTCCCAGAGCCTGGCATGCAGTCGGTGCTCAAGCAGTGCTTACACATAGCTGGCAGTCGACAGATGTTTGCAGACAAGTGAGTGCGATTATTCCAGCAGAGCCTGGCACACAGCACCCAATACATGCCTGTTGCATGAATAATTGGGATGATCCTGATAGGGCCTGGCATACAACAGGTGCAAAATAAATGCTTGTCAGACAAAGGAATCTGAGGAATGTTGGGAAAACTGAGGGATACTCAGAGGGAAAGACCAGGTTTAAGGGCGTGGACTCCAACGAGTGGTGATACAAGGGATTTCTACAACAGGCCGAGGGCAGGGTATAGACTATCACCTGAGCATTGTCTATCTTGGGCCCCCTTCATTCATTGAGGATCAGGAGAAATCCTCTTTTGGGAAGCCCACCCAACTGCTCCAGGTCCTGGATATCAGAGGGCAGGACCTCTGGGCAGGAGGAACCCAAGAAAATAACAGAAACCTGCCCTGGGGGCCCAGGAGGACTTCCTGGAGGAGGGGACATTGGAGCTGGGGCCTTGATGTCTGAGTAGGAGTTTGCCAGGCACAGAAGGGGCTTGTAGGGAGGGAGAGAGAACAGTGTATGAAAATGATAATAATAATCATAACTCCCATTTATTGAGTGCTTATATTGCCAGGAGCTACATATAATCCTAGGAGCTACATACAGATTTACAGAGGGGCAGAGGAGGCCTCAGGGAGGTTAGGCAATTGGGCCAAGTGCACCACGCTGGGACTCGACCCACGCAGAGAGACTTGGCTGCACCACCTGCTGCCTCACTGAACGTGTCTGGGTCTGGCAGAGGCTAGGCAGGCGCATGGTAGGTATGCAGCAAAGACAGGCAGCCCTGTCTGTCTGGGATGGGCCAGACTGTCCAGCTCCAGCCCTTCTACAGGGCAGAGGAGGACAGGCCTGCTCCAACCAGACAGGGCTGCAGTTTCCAGGCAGAGGGGCCTTGGCTCCTACTGCCCCCTCCTTGGCCAGAAGGGCCCCAGCTAACCCAGGAACCTCCAAGAATCTCTTCCTCAGCCAGCACCTAAGGGGAACTGGGTGAGAGGGATGGGGGGAGACCAAAGACCCCCCCCATAGGTCATGCCAGTACCCCAGGAAGAAGGTGTCTAGACTGGCCAGATAAATCCTTGCAGCCTCTTCCTGGGTGTCCAGTAATTCCTACTGACCCCCACAGTGTGCCTATTTCACGGATTTGGAAACTGAGGCCCTCTGCATGGCTTGAAGCCAGGCCATCTGTTCCAGGGGCATCTCCTTGCCCGATTGGCTGTGTGACTCCAGGCTAAGCACCCCCATTCTCTCTGGATCTGAGTTTCCCCAGGTGTCACATGGGGCTGGGACAATGTGATAGCAGCCTACATGCCTTTCTGTGCTGGCCTTTGACCAGGTGTCACAGGGGTTCTGTGACTGTGGTCCCATTTTGCAGGGACAAAACGGGCTCAGTCGCGGGGACTCAGTTAGTTGCCCGGTGGCCCATCTCAGTGAGTATCGTGGGTTTCCACATGCCTGCCTCCCATGCCGGGGGGGCTCCCTCACTCCCAAGCCTCCTGCACTATTGCTGCTGATCACTGAATGGGCACCTACTGTGTGCCAGTGCTCCTGCAACCCACCGAGCAGTTACAGATGATCATTCCCATTTCACAGATGAGGAAACTGAGGTGCAGCGCGGGGCAAATGCCAGCCCAAGCTCACCTGGCGAGATGGGGAATAAAAACGGGAACAATGCAGCCACGCAGGTGGAACACCCAGCTTGGGGCTGGGCACCCGGCAGTTGCCCACACAGCCCGCCCAGAGCCCCACAGGCCACCAGGCACCAGAGCCCTACCCCAGCTTGCCCGCAAACAATGTCCTGACTCCAGGAGGGGCCCTGGGTGTGACCAGGGGCCCTGCGCTTGCCCGCCCCTCCTTTCCCTGCCTAGGTCCAAGCAGGAGGCAAGGGGGCCAGCGCCAGCCTCCGAAGGGGCCCCATAATCCAGGTGACCAACGTGCACTGTCCTGCTCCACCCAGGCTGACCACTGCCACTGAATTCTCACGCTTCTGGAATCAGCCTCTGCCTGGCTGGCCCCCACTGTCGCCCGCCTAAGCCTGAACCAGTGCGGTGGCCTCAGCCCTGGTCTCTCAACTCCCACCCTCACCCCCCACAGTCTGTCCTCCCCACAGTGGCCAGAGGGCGCCTGTGAGCACCTGAGTCAGGCCCCACCCCTCCTCTGCCCACAGCCCTCCAGGGCTCCAACCTCCCTAGGTGTAAAAGCCCAAGTCCCCTTCCTGCCCTCCCCTCCTCCCTCTATCCCCCTCCCTCACTCTGCTCCAACTGCTAGGGCCACCTGGCTGTTCCTCCAACACACCAGGTCCTGCCCCAGGGCCTTTGCATAGGCTGTGCCCTCTGCCTAAGGTGCCCTTCCCCACTTCTTCACACAACTGCTTCCTCTTCACCCTCAGGTCTCAGCTCAAATGTCAAGTCCTCAGACAGTCCCTCCCCAAATAGCCCACCACTCTCTATTCCTTGCCTTTCTTTATTTTTCTCAATAGCCCTTATCGCGAACTTGTTCTTTGTCCATCTCCCCCACCAGACTGTGAGCCCCGCAAGGCCTGGATTTTTGTCTGTCTTGTTCGCAGTACAGGGCTCGGCACACAGTAAGCGCTTAATAAATATTTATTGACTACCAAGAAGTTGTACTGGCTGAGTGTGTGCTCGATGCCATCTTAACCCTTCGCATGTCTGAATTCATTTCCCCCTCAGTAACCTAGAGAGGCAAGCATATTTTACAGATGGGGAAACCGAGGCCCAGAGAGGCTCGCCATTTGCCTGAGGTCACACAGCGAGCAGGTGGCGGGGCCAGCGCCCCCGTTACACCCCACTGCCTTCCTTCACTGACACCACCCCCCTTGCCCAGATGGGGAAACTAAGGCTCAGGGAGAGAAGGGACTAGCCGAGGGTCAGAAGCAGAGTGGGCTTTGTGCCTCCTGGGAAAGAACAGAGTGATGATAAACAACATCAACAGCAATAATAATAATGATGGCACTGATGAGTACAGAATCGGCCAGAGTTTATAAGGCTCCCCTCCGTGGGTTGGCACAGGGCCCTGGAGGGGAGACTCGGGAGACACCAGCCCCTTTAAGAGCTTCCCCCTCCCCAGCTGGGGCTGGCCCGGCCTCCCCTTATGTAAGCAGGCCAGCTGCCCTTGCATAACCTGGTTACATAAGGAAGCAGGGAACAGGCTTGTCCATCCGGCAGCAACCTGTCCCGGGCTGTCTGTGGGGCCGGCCTGGGGCACAGGAGCGCTGAGGCCGCCCAGAGTGGCTACCGGGTGCAGCCCCGTTCGAGGCCCTCTGGGTTGCCTCCTATCTGGGGGATGCCCTGAACTGCCAGCCACAGCATCCTCGGGGCGGGAGAAGTGAAAGGCTTCTAGCCTGAAAGTGGGCGGGGGCGGTTCCCATTGCTCTGAAGGGGAAACTGAGGCCCAGAGAAGGCCAGCAAGCAACCTGAAGCTTCACAGCCCCAAGTGGAGGGTGGAGGTGGCGGAGCTGGGTGAAATCTGGGCTGCGTAGCCTCAGCCAGAGCCTTACGGCTCAGCTCCTCCGTAAAATGGGGCTACATAATTGCACGATGGGCACAGCAGAGCGCCGACTGTGTACCAAACCTGGCCCAGATACTATTTCCATCTGCCCAACGACCCCCACGGGTGGGAACAAGGAGCTGCAGATACAGATGGAGAAACGGCGGCCAAGACAGAAGGAATTTGTCCCAGATGAAACCCAAGCCCCACCATGCACACACAGCCCCAGGGCCACCGTCTGATCACATGGGGCTGGGAGGTCCAGGTTCCGTGCTCCCCGGCATGTATGCACTTCAGTTCCTCCATCCTTGGGAGGCTGGGGGGGTGGGGCTTGGGAGCAAAGCGGCCCCCTCTTTTCCCCTCTCTCTGGGCGCTGGCTCTTTAAGACAGCAGGCTGCCGGAGCTCGTCCTGGGGTGACCCTAAGGGGAGGGTGTGGTCAGGAACAAGGGGCCCATTCAGCTGTTGCTGCCGCCTCCGGGCAGCCCACAGGGCAGCTCCCAAACCTTTTCCCACAACAGGGCCCCCATCCACCTTGCTGCCCCCAAGCACGCAGCCCCTGACTCAGCCAGTCTGGAAAAAGCCTCAGAAAAATGAAAATCGACCTCCTTCTCTTTCTGCAGGCATCTTTTCTGTAATGCTGTGCTCAGTCACCCGGGGTCTGAGGACAGGCTTACTCGACTCTGACCTGAACTTTCTGGATCCCTGCCTCAGAGAATTCTAGAACCTGCCCTGGATGTTCTAGAACCCAGCTTGAGAACATTCTAGAGTTTGTCCTTGGCCGTGTGAAAACCCAACGAGTGGAATTCTGGAAACTGTCGTCCATGGTCACGAATACACTTAAGGGCTTCTTGGATATCGACGAAACCGATACTTGATTGGATAATCGATGATTGATTTGGGAGTTTTAGAATCTGTGCTCACATTCTCAAGAACCCAACGTGGGAGATTTGAGATCTGCCTTGGAATTCTCTGGAACGCAGATGCTCTAGTGCTGACACGGCATCCACTGGCCATGTGTGGCATTGAGCGCCTGAAACGTGGCGGGTCCGAAACACACAGTGACTCTCAAAGACTTAGGACAAAAAAGAAGGTGAAACATCTCAATAATTTTTTCGTATTGATTATGTGTCGAAATGACAATATTTTGGATGTCCTGGGTTAAACAGAATAGGCTGTTAAAATTAATTTCCCCTGTAGGTTTATACCTTTAAGTGTGGATACCAGAAAAATTATCTGTATGGCTCGAGTTGTACTTCTACTGAATTGTGCTGCTCTGAACCCACCCGGGAGAATTCTAGAATTGTCAGATGGTAAAGATCCCAGCTCTGAAGCGTCTAGAACTCAGGCCTTAGAAATTCCAGAACTTGTCCCTTGGAGGATCTAGAGCAGACCTCAGCTCTGGCAATCTAGAGCACCACCAGCCACCCGTGCCCCCCCACCGCCGCCCACCGCCGGGCCTTGAAACCCCTTTCCCATTTGCAAGCCATTTACCCTGAAGTACCCGGGTCCCCCATCTTGGCACCCATCCAAGTCAGCCTGGGACAGAAGATGGGACAGAACGGACCAGAGGAAGGGCCCTTAGTGGGCCGCCCTGGGCAATGCCCCGCCCCTCTCTGGGCCTCAGTTTCCTGATCTGGACAAGACTTCCAGTGTTCCCACGTGCCCCCTTCCCTTGTCCCTCACCGACTCTGACCATCTGTGACTTCCTGCCCACACCCAGCTGGAGGGAGAGGGGCCGGCCTGGCAGCTGTCTGCGGAAGAGGGGGGCCCGGAGATGTCCCTAGCTGCCCTCAGCCTCCCCTTGGCTCTCTGGGCACAGGGCCAGGGTGGCAACTGCAGCCCCGCCACGCCGGGGTGGCCGCCACAGGTGCATCGAGATGCCTCCCGTTTTCTGAGGGCTCCGCACCTCTCGGGTCCTCAGGAGCCTCTGCGGCCCTGCCTTGGCAGGTGCAGGCGTGCAAGCTGGGCGCCCATGCAGGGGTGTCCGTGGGGGAGGGAGGACCTACTCAGGAAAGAACTCCAAATATTTCTGAGCACTCCTCGTGCTAAGAGGTTCCTTTCTCATAGATACGATCTTAACTCCAATCGCTGGACCCTCCCTATGCTCAATTTGCCGATGAAGAAACAGAAGCACAGAGATGGGCACTGACTTGCCTAAGGTTGCCCAGCTGGCCAGAGGGCAGAGCTGGGGCTAGAAACAAAGGAATGATGATGATAATAAAGGCGGTGATAATAATAACTAGGATTATATTACCATCACTGATTTTATTTTTATTATTTATCACTGCAATATCATAGACGAGTACTATTATTCATTATTATTATCGTGTTTTTTGAATTTTTAAATTGAAGTCTAGTTGATTTACAAATTATTATTATCAACAACAAATAATTTTTTAAATTGTGGTAAAATATCAGTAGCATAAACTTTACCATTTTAACCCTTTTTAAGTGTGCACTTCAGTGGCATTAAGTACATTCACAATGTCCAGCGACCAATCCCCACCCTCCATCTCCAGAACTTTCTCATCTTCCCAAACTGAAGCTCTGTCCCCAGGAAACCCTGACTCCCCGGCCCCTCCCCCAGCCCCTGGCCCCCACCATCTACTTCCTGTCTCTGTGGTTGTGACTCTCTGGGGACCTCCTGTGAGTGGAATTAAACAGTGTGTGTCCTTCTGTGTCTGGATTCTCTCACTGAGCGTCATGTTCTCCGGGTCCATCCATGGTGTAGCAGGTGTCAGAATCGCCTTCCTTTTTAAGGCACCAAATCATGTTTGAGCACTTACTGTGTGCCAGGCCCTGTCCTAGCACTCTTCATGCATTAACTCATTTAACCCTACCCAGCCCGGTGAAGCAGGCACCATCTGTATCATGCCCATTTCAGAGGGAAGGAAACTGAGGCCCAGAGCAGTGACGTCACCTGCCCAAGGTCACACAGCTCTCGAGCAGCGTGATTTGAACCCGGGCCATCTGGCTACAGATCGTGCCCCTACCTCTTCCGGACACTGGGCTCCCACCTGCTGGGTTAGCGGCTCCCTCAGCACCACTAACCAGGAGCCCAGAGGCCTCCTGCTGCTGCTATAAATACATCGTCAGCTGGTGTCTGGACCTCACCTCTGGGCAGCCACCTCCTCTGCACAGACAGACGGCTGGTCCACCTGGCTGCTCAGCCCCGGGGGAATCCAGGCTGCCACTCAGCCCCTCACCCCTCCGCCACCCAGACACCTGGAGAGGCGGCTTCCAGCGGGGAGGCCCATCCTGGGTCACAGGTGCCCCTGCTGGTTCACTAGATGCGCTGAGGTTCTTCCCCTTTGCCACCTGGGGCTGGGAAGAGGATCCGGGAAGGGAATGAGCGTTTATCCAGGGCCTCCTGTATGGTGTCCAGGGATCACTCCAATCATCAATGCGGTGGGCATAGTTCTTATTTTCTCCACTTTCCAGATGGGAAAACTAAGGCACAGAGGGGGGAATGCACCTCACACAGCCTGGAGCACGTGTGGACACAAACTGTATCCATTACACAAGCCAACGGGTGCCCTCACACGCCCTCCTGTCCACATCCGCCCTCTGTCTCCCCAGCACAGGGCCAGTGCTGGGATGAAGATTAACAGGGGTTGGAGGAGACGGCAGGACCCTCAGTCAGGGTCTGGCTTGTTTCTCTCTGTGGCCCCACAAGGCCCTACCTTCCTGGCCTCAGCTCTGCCCCAACGCCAGACCAGAGAGGGCAAGCCGGGAGCAGAGCTGAGACTGATCCAGGCCCCCTGGCTCCAGGCCCTTTCTCCTGCCATCCGAGCCCAGGGTGTGCTTTATGGAGACCCCAGCCCCCAGGCTTGGGCATGGTAGGCACTTCGGGAACGTTCACTGATGTTCATTCATTTGTTCACTGTGTATTCCGGGCCAGCTCTTTTCATGATCTGTACAACTAGGAAGGTGTGGGTTCCATCTGATAACCTCAAAAGCGGTTTTTAGGTTTTCTCCTTTAATGGTTTCAAGGAGTCAGGATCTGTGGGTTCTAATTTCGCCCTACCTCTTAGGAGCTGTGTGACCTTGGGCAAGTGGCTGACCATCTCTGGGACTGTTTCCTTATCTGAAACAGGGGAGGAGGTAATAGTCCTTCCTTCCCAGAGTGGTGGAGAGAATGAAACCAGATGTAGGATGGGCTCAGCACCGGGTACACGATATGTGTTTGCTGTTACTATTATCTCTGTTGTTATTATTGTTTCCCAGGTCCATCCAGGAGGCGACGGGGACCCCTGCCCCCAGTTCCTCCTGACCCCTCCCTGGGCACCCTGGGCAGCTCCTCTAGCAGCTGCGAGCTTCCCAAGCCAGCCCCTGCCCACAGCGCCCTTCCGGGAGGTTGGCACCGAACAAGGCGGGAACAGGAGGCGGGAACGGGAGGCCAGCCCACGGCAGCGTCAGCAGATGGGCACCATCTGGGCTGGCGGGGCTCGGGGAGGGCTGGCAGCTGCCGGAGCGGGCGGGCCTGGCAGCCCCTCCCCCTCCCGCCCTGGCACGGTGCCCGCCCGCGCCTCAGGTTTCTCAGGCCGCCAGAGGGGGCGGGGAGGCCTGACTGGGCTTCGGGGCTGGGCAGGCGGCTTCCCTCTCTGGGCCCTGCTTTCTCCAGACTCCTTCTCAAATGGGAGGCAGGAGAGAGGAGAGCCCGCTCACCTGCTCCCCGGCCTCCCCATTGCCAGGCACAGGGCCTCACCTCCCCCACTAGCACCTGTGCTCGGGGCCATTCCAGCCCCAGGGACTTTGCACTGACTGTGCCCCCCACTGCCCCACACACTCTCACTCAAATTCCTCTGCAGCTCCCTCACTTCTTTCAGGCCCTCCCTGGCCAGAGTGCCTGCCCCGCCATCCCTCTCCACACCCCTCCCTGTCATTAGGTTTTTATTAATTTAACTGAGAATTGTCAGGTTGCCCATGCCCTGCTTAACTGCACACATCCCTCCCCCTAAAAGGCACGCATTGAGCGGGCAGCTCCAATGTCCCAAGGTGGAGCTCAGGTCTCCCCCTCGTCATGGCCCCCCAGCTGTCCCCTAGCCCACCCCCAGGGCACACACGGAGTCCACCCCTGGAATCAGGCCCCTGTGTCCACAACGGTGCCAGGTGGATGCCTGGAGCAGCCAAATTCGGCCCCAGGCAGTGCCCTGGGCTCCGATCAGCCTGGCAGCCCCAGAGCCACTGGGACCTCCTCAGGGCTTGTGCCCAACCTTCTCTCCTCGAAAATAAACCCAAGGATGGAGGCCTGGGATTCTCCTTTGGGGTGCGGCTCCAGCAGTCCGCCTGACACCCCCTGGGAGAGATACGGACGGAAGCCGTGGGGGGAGCTGGACTTCGTCCCCTTGTCTTGGGACAGGGAAGGGCCGAGTGTGTCATGCGTCTGTGGGTCTCTCTGTGTCTCCCCGTGTCTCTGGGTGTCTCTCTCTGTCATTCCGTCGGCTCCAAGGCCCTGCTTCTGACGCTAGAGGTGGTACCTCCTTTCAGCCGAATGGCGGGTGCCTGTCCCACCATCCACCCTGTGACACCCTCCCCCAGAAGCCAGCCGAGGGCCATTTTCCCCACTCCCCATCAATCCCATGGCCTCCTAGCAGGGCTGATTTGAGCGGGCACCGCACTCTGGACTTGGCCTGGACCCCCTGCAGCCCTGGGACCCACAAGGTGAGAGGAGGGAGGTGACCAGTTGTCTCTGAGGTCAGATGACTACCTGGCTGAGAAGAGAGACATAACTCTGGCCCAGATGAAGACGGGGGTCCTGCGGTGGAAGCTGGGGAGCTGAAGCTCAGCAGGGGGGTTCTGGGGACCAGCCTCGGCCTGGGAACCCCGGATGAGGCCCTAGCTGGTAGGAGCCTAGAACACAGACCCAGCCCGGAGGTGGTCAAGCCACGTTGACTGGATATCCACATCCTACGCTGTGATTTACTTCCATCCCCTTCCGCCACCGAGCGCAGAAGGCTAGCAGGAGTGTCAGCAACAGAACCTGCCCATGTCCAAACCCTAACTCTGCCCTTTCCTAGCTGTGTGACCTTGGGCCGGGCAGTTATCTTCTTTGGCTTTTGGTTTCCTCATCTGTAAAATGGGTACAATGATCCCTGCCTTGCAGGGTTGCCACGAGAATGGAAAAGAATTGCTAAGTCCTCAGAAAAAATGCCTGACGGAGAGAAAGTGGAGCTGGGAGTTGGGGTTTTGAAGCATAAGTAGGAGTCTTCCAGACGGGAAAGGCATTCCAAGCAGAGGGAACAGCATGGGTAAAGGCATGGAGGCGGGAAATCATAATCCTAATGAGGATGATAACGTTGATAACAACAGTCCACAAAGCCCTAGCCCTGTGCCTGGTACC
This sequence comes from Physeter macrocephalus, assembly GCF_002837175.3. Classification (NCBI taxonomy): domain Eukaryota; kingdom Metazoa; phylum Chordata; class Mammalia; order Artiodactyla; family Physeteridae; genus Physeter; species Physeter macrocephalus. Next base: position 21,805,744 of record NC_041215.1, on the reverse strand, counting down.
CGTGTTCATTGACCGCATGGGGGTTATTTGTTGACCGCTTACCATGAGAACACAACATTCCTACAGGCCAGCTATTTTTGAGAGTCCCATTTTAAAAACAAAGAAAGCAGGCACAGAGAGATTAAGTGACTTGTTTAGGATCACCCAGCCGTTAGGCAGGCAGCTGAGCTGGGCGTGGGTTCCTGGCCCAGCCCTCACGCCCGACCCTCACTCCCAGCCAGCTGAAGCTGGGTCAGCTGGGGCCTGTCTGAGCAGCAGTGGTCCCCTGGGATGATGGAGCCTGCACGGGAGGGCGCAGCAGCCTTGACCTTCCCCGGCCCTCACGTGAGGATGCTGACCAGACCGGCCAGCAAAGGCATGGCAGTCAGACACGAAGGTGTCTGGGGAGGCCCGGAGGCCTGGCCTGCCTGCTGAGCTAAGGGGGGAGGGGGCGATGGGGGAGGGGAGGCGCCTGGAGATTGTGCTGACGCTGGCAGAAAACTCGCTTCAAAATTTTATCAGCTCAGCGCGGAGGAGGAGGATGGATGTGGTGAGAGAGACCAGGACCTGCATGGTAATGGGCACTGCAGCCCCCAAGGCTGCCCCTGCCCACACCCCCAATCCCGCCCGCAGCAAACAGTCACCTTGTCTACCCCTCTGCCTCTGGCCCCCTGCGTTTAGTGCTAATTGGTGGGGGCGGGGGGAGGGGCAGATGGGGTCAAGGTCAAGGAATCAAGGTCAAGACCGGGAAACTCTGCCCCAGCTCTCCCTCCCACACACAGTGGAGACCAGGAGACCTCGTGGAATTCTCACAGCATCGCCAAGAGTTGGCATGGTTGTTACCCCCACTGTACAGAGGAGGAAACTGAGGCACAGGACAGGGACTGAGGCAAAGGCACACAGCCAGCACACCACGCGGCAGGGCTGCGTTCGGAATCTGGGCAGTCCAGCTCCGGAGTTCCCTCTCTTCTCACCACCCCTCCCCCAGCCTTCCTCCATCATTTCTGGTTGTGATCACATGGGCTCCCGTGGGGTCTACGGGGGCTTGGGGCTGGGTCTGCAACCCGAGCGCACCCACCTGACACGCTCAGGCAGCCCCGGGTTCGCACCCACGTGTGTACCAGCCTGGGTGGGCACGGTGGCGCCTGGGACACGTGCCTGTTAGGGTCTCCGGGCACACCTGATTCCATCCGCATGAAGACAGTCACAGCTGCCACCCGCCACGTGGCAGGCCAGAGTCCAACGCGCTACACACACACACACACACACACACACGATCTCGGCGAGTCTCCCCAGGCCCAATCCGGGTAAGGATGCTGATACCCTCCATCTGACAGCTCCACTGGCCACACCACCAGGAACAGCGGGGCAACAGACCCCACTGCCCTCCCAGCCAGGGCCTGCCCTTGGCCACCAAGACCTGCTGACAGTCAGCCTCCACGTCTCTGTCTAGGCGGCTGATCTCCTGGGATATCACCACACTCATCACTGCCCAGTCGTTCTGCAGAGCTCAGCTCAGTGGAGCCCCCTCCTCCGGGAAGCTGCCGTGGATTTCCCCATCTTTGCAAACCCTGCTAGTCTCCATGTGGGCCATCTGACCACAGAGCCAGCAAACACCCAGCTCGAAGGGCCAGAGTGGGGGCCGCTGGAGACCAGAGAGACTGGTGACCTAGCCAAAGTCACACAGCGCCCCAGCTTCCCACTGGGCCGAAATATGGGACCTGTCAGGTCTCTGGGGGAAGTCCGAGAGTCGATCAACCATCAGTCACAAAGTGCAACCCCAGCTCTCCTCCAGCTTTCCCAGGAGGGTTAAGATTGTCTCCCGGCGCGTCCATCACTGGCCTATCCTCACCCCTGTTGCCAACAGACCTCCTGGGACAGGGTCTCACCTCCTGAGACCTGCCACCCCCCTTGGACCCCTGACCCCCCAAGGTCAGGGCCTGCCTCTACCTTCAGAGCCCCAGGACGCACCTGCCCCCGACCCCAGACTCTCCCTGAACCGTACCGCTTCCCCTTGGCCCTTCACAGGGCTCAGATCCTCCCACTGCACCTGTCCCCGCCCTCGGACTTTAAGGCCCGCCTCCTGGCTGCTACCTTTGCGTGCGCCCACCTCCCCCGCTCGGGTAGACCGCTGGCGCGTGGGCCCGCCTCCCCCCCTCGACGACCTTCCAACGCACCCCCTTTCGGCCTCCAGGTCCGCGTGCACGCGCAAGCCCCGCCTCACCTCGCTCGCGCACGAAGTAGGCCAGGTAGAGGTCGAGCTCCTTGACCGCCACGCCGATGTGGTGCGGCTGCACGCAGAGCACCGGGTGGCCGCACTGCGCCGCCTTGACCAGGCGCTCGCCGTCGGTGCTCTCCAGCGGGATGCCCTTGAAGAGGATGACCATGACCAGGTCCAGCCGCCACACCTTGTCGGCCTGGCGCAGGCAGTCGATGCGGCGCATCTTGCCCTTCTGGTCGGGGTTGGAGAGCACGCAGCCCGGCGCCTTCTTGCCGGTGATGGCCAGCACGAAGTCCTCGCGGCACTCGGGCCGGATGTCCTTGCGCAGCTTGGCCAGCAGCCGCGACGCCCATTTCTGCTTGACCTCGGCCTTCTCGCCCAGCAGCTCGTCCTTCACCGCGCGCTCCTCGTCCTTCGACATCCGCTTCTCGTGCTTCTTGAAGTACTTGCGCTTCCGCGCCTGCAGGTTGAACCAGGTGTAGGCGAAGGCGCGGACGTGAGGCAACAGCGCCTCGATGAACGGGTGGAACTCATCCTGCGGGGCGGGAGAGACCAGAGGTCAGGAGGCGCTGGGGCCTGTGGACCCACTGACCCGCCCGGAAGAATGAGGCCCCAGGGGCCCCAGGCAGACCCGCTAGAAGGAGGGCCAGGCAGAGGTGTGCAGGGGGCTGCTGCAGATCCCTCCACGTCCTGGGGAAAAAAGTGGAGGCCAGTGGGGACCCAGCAGAGGTTCACTGGGTCGTTTGAGAACCCATTGCCCAGATGGGGAAACTGAGGCTTGGACCACGTGGGAGGCACGGGCGAAGGCAGCCGTTCACGGAGGACTGTCTTGAACCCCAGTGTACAGGCAGGACAAGCTGGGGGTCCCAGGTGGAGGCTGATGGGGACCCTTTGTACAGATGGGGAAAACTGAGGATGGTGGAATGCTGGTGGCACGGATCCATTCTCTGCCTTCTAGAACTGCGGTCAGCAAACTTTAAAAGTACCGTAAGGAACCAGATAGTGAGTATTTTCGTGTCTGTTTCAACTGCTCCACTCTGCACTGTAGTGCAAGACTGGCCACAGAGGAGACGTAAGGGATGGGCATGGCAGTGTTCCAATAAAACTTTATTTATAAAGACAGACGGTGGGCACTGGGCCCTGTGACTGTAGTTTGCAAACCACTGAACTAGAGTGTGAGCTCAAATGTCCAGAGCAGGGCTGAGCACACACTGGATGCTCACGATTCCAGGAGCAACCAGGCTCAGAGGGTCACTTGGGGCTTGTCTGTCAGACCTACTGCTCAGCAGAGGAAGCTGACACCAGACAGGGGTCCAAGGGCTGCCTCAGCCGGCTCTTGGCAGTGATGATAAAAATGAGGACAAGACGTCATTCCTATAACCCAGATGTACAGACAGGACTGGCTGAGGCCCACAGGCCAAGATGGGCCACCTGGATGTCAGGGGCTGATGGAAGTGGGGGGGGGGCGGTTCCTGCATAGAGGGCGTGGTTCCTGCATAGACCCATTACAGGGGCGGGGAAAGCTGAGGCCCAAGGAGGCAAGAGAACAGAATGCACCAGAGAAAGGGGAGCTCAGCCATGGAGGTTTAGAGCTGGAGAGAGAGGCCCCTGGGGGCCAGTTCACCCTACCCTGTCCCCCACAGACCTATTCCACAGATGGAAGAAACGAGGCCTGGGAGGCTCAGCGCAGGCCAAGATGGGCCACCTGGTTGGCAGGGGCTGATGGAAGTGGGGGGGGGGGCGGTTCCTGCATAGAGGGCGTGGTTCCTGCATAGACCCATTACAGGGGCGGGGAAAGCTGAGGCCCAAGGAGGCAAGAGAACAGAATGCACCAGAGAAAGGGGAGCTCAGCCATGGAGGTTTAGAGCTGGAGAGAGAGGCCCCTGGGGGCCAGTTCACCCTACCCTGTCCCCCACAGACCTATTCCACAGATGGAAGAAACGAGGCCTGGGAGGCTCAGCGACCTGGCCAGAGCTGTGACTTCAACATCCCCCCCTCTGCCTGAGTGGTGCTGCTGGGTGGCCACAACACCCATTTTATGGATGAAGGAACAGACCCAAGAGGGGACCCAATCATGAGGGGCAGAGCTGAGACAGGAACCCACACCCATCTGACTTCCCCACGAAAACAACGGCAGCCCCCATCGGGCCCCCTCAGAGAATAACGTGGGGCCATGGGAGGCCCCCGTCCCCTTCTACAGGGGTGGGAGGGAGCTGTCTCATTCTCACCATTTTTCAGCAAGGGAAACTGAGTCTGCATAACATCCAGGACCTGGTTTCTCAGCCTCAAGGGATGAGAAATTCAAGGAGAAAGGAAGACAGAGAAGAGAAACTTCGGTCCCCCCTCCCCGCTCTTGCCTGGGGGCTGTGCTGGGCTTCTTGAATGGGAGTGATGTCTTTTCCTAGCATGTGAATCTCATTATCCGCCCAGCTCTCAAAAGCCTGCGTTATGCTATTATTATTATTATTATTATTGACGTTGTTGTTGCTGTAAAGATTATACTGGTTGCTTACAATCTCCCAGGGGCAGGAAAAGGCCCGAGGCTCCACTACGCCTTCTGTGATGGAGAAACTAAGCTCAGAGAGGGGCAGAGACCTGGCCAAGGTCCTGGAGGGTCTCAGAGTCGGCATAAGGACAAGAACCCAGGACCCCATCGGCCCCTTTCTCAGAGCAGCCTGCTCTCTGTGAGGCCGCGGTCTCTCGGGGAGACAGGGAAACCGCTCCTCTGGGCCACGAATTGGTTTTTCTAAAGGGATGCGGCCAGGCTTGCTCCCACCTCCTGGCCTGGATGCACACGGTACCGCCCGCCCAGCTCCCCTCTCTGCCCTGAGCTCCATTTCCCCTGGGCCACCTCTGGCCATGGGGTGCTGGGGCTGGGGGATGACCTCAGATCTCCCCTATTACTGAGGCTCTGAAAATAGCCTCCTGCCCTCGCGGGGTGGGGCGGAACGGGGCCCCATTTGTGCCAGCCCAGCTCCCCCATGCCAACGGCCCCCAACGTGTGAGTCACCGTAACAGCTGTGGTTCAGACCGGACCTCGGGGCCCTTTTCCGCCGCCCCCCCATCCCGTTCCCACCCCAGCTGACCTGCTGAGGCAGAGGGAGGATAGAGGGGGCCAGTCCCCTGACAGGTCCTATCCAACCTCAGAGGTGCTTTTTCTGTGTCACCATGTCACTTGACATGCCAGCCCCAGGGGTGGGGAGCGATTCACCCAGGGTCACACAGCCGGTCAGCAGAGCCGGGACCAGAGCCCAGGTCGTCTGGCCAGAGAAGCTGGGGTGGGAAATTGATGGAGGGGCAGGACACTGTCCCCTGTGGAGGGGACGCCAGGGTGGCAGGAGGCCTGGGCAATGGCTGTGGCTGCCACCCGAGGCCTGGAGCTTATTGGGGCGGTAATAAGAGGTAGCTGGGAAGGGGCAGCTGGAGTGTCAGCCAGCAGGCCTTCCTGAACGGGGTGCCATCTCTTCCTAGCATATGAACCCCATTATCTGCCCGGCTCTCAAAAGCCTGCATTACGCTATTATTATTATTGATGTTGTTGTTACGATTATTTTGGGCCCAGACTGTTCCTCCCCTTGAACCTCTTTGTCTCTGAGCCGCCTCCCCGTTTTCCGAGCTCCTCTCCTCTTCTGGCTCCTCCCCTCTCCAAGCCCCCGTGCCCCTGCCTTATCCCTACCCTCTCCTCCCCGGGCCCTCTCTGGGGAAAGATGCCAGGGAGGCGGGCAGGGGCGGGAGCCCACGTCACTGGTGACCCCAGCTGGTCCTGGAGGAAGACAAACAGCCTGTAACTGGGTCATGGACCTGCTGCCCTAGCCTTCCACATCCTCCTGGGGAGGTCAACCCAGGTGAGAGGCAGGCCTGTCACTCTCTTTGTCCCATAAGACCTGTGACAACCAATGCCTCTTCCCCAGACACTTCCCAATGCCCTCACTGGCTGACAGGGCAAGGGAGACAGCCAGGGCAAGCTAGATGCCAAGAATCCTCCTGAACTCCTAGGCATCCCTCAAGGCCCTCTCTCCAGTGTTCCTTCCTTCAGGCAGCCTTTCCTGCTCTCCTCAGGGTTCTCCCAGACCCAGCCTGGACCACGCAACTTGGGGTCTCCGAGTCCAGCTCAGTTGCTCTCCCCCAACCCTGAGGCCCAGGGCTGAGGCCCTCGCTGCCAGGCAGACTTGTTGAGGGAATGAGCTTGGGTGACAACAGCCTCCATTTTCACCTTCTGTATGATCCAGGGAACAAATCACTGTTCCACCTTGGGCCTGTTTCTCATTCTGTACAAAGGGCAGAAAAGGACATTGCACCCTTTTGGGGGTTGGTTGGGGGGCTTATCCACTGCCCTGGTAATCAGAGCTGCAAGGTGAGGGGAGGCAGCAGGACCAGGCCTTTCCCAGAAACCCCACTTGGCCAAGGCAAGTTAGATGCCAAGAATCCTCCTGAACTCCTACACATCCCTCAAAACCCTGTCTTCAGTGTTCTTTCCTTCAGGCAGCCTTTCCTGCTCTCCCTGCTGGGACTTCCTGGCCAAAGAGGACAGCAGCAGCTGGGAGGTAGACACCTGGGTCCAAGCCCCTGCTGGGCGCTATGGACTGGTCAACTGCACACTGGATTGTGCCCCACTCTGGGCCTCCCTGTAGCCCTCCCATCCTGACAGTCCAGGGCAGCAAACCAGGACGTGAAACTCCAATTCCCAAAAACAGTTTTCCACGAAGGATTCTCTCTCCTTCATTCACTCAGTGATTCAACAAACATTACTGAGAATCTCTTATCCATCCCTAAGCTTTTATCCCAAACCCCATGCACCCTTCAAAGCCCTGGTTCCAATGTCCCCTCCTCCAGGTTAAGTGTCAAACAGCAGAGCTCATATTCGAACACAGGCCCATCTGGTGCCAGAGTAAGTGTTCCTAACCTAGAGTGGTTCCTCCCCTCAAGCTCAGAGCATCGTAGCTTATGAACAGCTCTTATCCAATGAGGGAGAGATTCATTTGGTTGTTCAACAAACATTTACTGAGTATGTACTTTGTGTCAGCTCCATGCATGATGCTGGGGACCCAGCAGTGTCCTCGGCTCGGCCCTCACCCAGATCCTGACGTGGGCAGGGATGGATATTAAACAAGCTAATAAACATGGAATAAAATGCCAGGTTGAACAAAATGCTCTGGAGAAATTTAAAGGAGTTTGAGGAGGGGGCCGGGGGGTGTTATTTTTCAGCTAGGGGAGGGTCAGCGAGGGTCTCTCATAGGAGAGGACACTTGAACAAAGACCTAAAAGATGACACTCCACGGTAGGAGCTTTGCAGGTGGAGATCACAGTACATGCAAAGGTCCTGAGGCAGGGCCAAGCCTGATGTTTGGGGAGAACAGCGAGGAGGCCGGTGAGGCTGGAGCAGAGTGAACAATAGGGAAAGGGGAGGTGGTGAGGGCAGGAAGGTAAGGACCCCTGGGAAGACTTTGGGTAAACTAAGTCCAGGGAGTAGAAAGTCCCCGCCAAAGTGACGAGTGAGTCTGAGCCCTGGGTCTCCTGACTTCCCTCTCTGTGCCGTGGTGTCCTGGGTGGATGCTGGGGGCTGAGCCAGAAGGCCACGGTGTGGGGGAGACAGACAGGGAGCGAGGCGGAGCATGTACTGAACCGTCAACTCTACGAAATGGGAACAATTGTTGTGCCCACTGCCCAGAGGGAGAGACTGAGGCGCTGAGCACTGAAGCCACCGGGCCAAAGTCACGCAGCCAGGAAGGAGCCGAGCTGGGACTTGGACCTGGGTGCCTCCTGACTCTCTGGCCCCACTTGCCAGCTCCCTGAGTACTGGGTCTGGCCCCAGCCTCGGGACTTCCCAGCAACGCCCGTTCTGCACCCCACTTGCTCTCTCTGAATCCCGTGTGGCCCGCTTCCCCGCTCAGCCCTGGGTCACGTGCCAAAGCGGCAGCACGGTCCTGACAGCCCCTCACCTACACTGTAGCCCCTCGAGGGCATGGCTTTGATCTGTTTCATCTACTGCTGCGTCCTCAGCATCCAGATCAGCAAAGGAGCAATCTCATCCTTTGCCTGTTACCTATGCACACACCCCGAAGGAACAAAGGATGCTGGTACCCACGTGGGTCTGGCCAAACTCAGGGAGACCCTGGACAGGGCTGGGCGGGAGGGGAGGAAAGACCAAGAGAAAAACCCTGGCTGGGGGGTCAGGGCTCAAGGTTTGGGGGAGTCACCACTGTCCCTGTCACCCAGCCCAAGCCGAGCGGATAGCGAGAGGAGGAAAGGAGGGCAAGTTGGAAAATGCCTATGGGATGTTTAATACAGTTATTACTTTAGAGACAACCACAATCACAGCCAAGCTTATTTGGCACCTACTGTATGACAGGCCCTGTGCTAAGGGTGAAACATCTGAAGAAGGGCTAGGCCACCTGCCCAGAGACACACAGCCACCTGGGCGAGATCTGCATGCAGATCCAAGGCCGCCCTGGGTCTCTGCCCAGTGACCCGTCGGGGCACGTACGTGTGCACGTCTGCATGCTCACACGTGTGGGAGCGTGGGCTGCAGGCACTATGTGCCGAGGGTCTACACACGCCCAGGTGAGGAGGCAGTGCACGCGCGTGCGGGTCGCTGTGAACACGTGCTTTCGTGGGGCAGGAGGTCCCAGGACATTCGGCGTGTCCCATCCATTTGGTGTGAGGGAGGTAGGAGGTTCAGGCAGAGAAAGAGACATTGGAGAGAGAGAGAGAAAGAAGAGAGATATTGGAAGGAAGGGAGGGAGGGAGGGAGGGAGAGGGAGAGAGGGGGAGGGAGGGAGGGAGCGAGAGAGAGAGAGAGAGAGAGAGAGAGAGAGAGAGAGAGAGAGAGGGAGGGAGAGAGGGAGGGAGGGAGAGAGGGAGGGAGAGAACGCTGACTCGGCCAGAATCCCAGCGTCGTGATTTACAAGGCGCCGGACCCTGGCGCGCCGAGGCACCTCGGCCGCAGAGAAAAGATGGGGGAGAGACACAGACACGGAGAGAGACAGAAAGAGGGAGAGAGACGTGGGGCGAGCTTGTGCGTACAGGAGCCAATCAGAGGCCATCAGACCACGGGTCGGGGGGCCACAGGGAGCACCCACCTGCCCAGCCTGGCCAAACAGCCAGGTGGGCAGTGGCCCCGAACCCCCAGCCCCACCAGCCATGCTGTGCCACCCCGGGCAGGCCCTAGCCCTCTCTGGTCTTGGCACCTGTCCCAGCCCCGAGGTGCTGGGGGACCCTCAACCCCAGCAGAACCTCCCAAAACCCACCCCAGGCTGGCCCCTCGTGCCTTCCCCCCCAAACCCGCAACAGACACCTGGCCCAAAGGAGGTGCTTAATGAAGATCTATTATATTCAATCAAGCCAAAGTCGGGGACCCTCTCGCAGCCTCAGTCTCCCCACTGGAGAAATGGGGTAAAAAGAGTGCTGCCCAGCAAGGCAACGAGGTGAAGGAATGAAGGAAAGAATGAATGAATGAGGAAGGGGGCCCTGGCGGCCTCACTGCCGTGGCTGCAGCCCAGGCCCAGCCTGCGGCCCCGGGGAATCCTGGGCACTGCAGCCAAGAGGGATTTGGCCCCAAACCCGGAATAACTAACGTGGCGGTGGAGGCGGGTGGGAGGGAGGCCCAGAGCGGGGCAAGCGCGGGAGGCCGGCCTTCCCGCCGGCAGGATTTATGGAAGTAACGGCTGCTGCACACAGTTCCTCTTCAGAGTAAAAGTGAAAAGCACTTGAGTCACCACTGAAACAGGGACGGGGCTCCCAGAATCCTCCAGGGCCACCCGGGCCACAGCTGCCACCCCCTCGGTGGGCAGGACCCCGGGGGCACAGGGTGGGCTGGCACGGGGGCAGCCCACCGCCCCCCCACCCCGGCTTCACACGCCCCGAGCCGGTCTCGGCTCAGGATCCGGGTCGGATCAGCTAAAAGGGAGCTATTTTAGGATGGGCTCAGGTTGTAAAATTAGTCAAGGGGGGAGACGGAGGCCCAGAGATGGAGAGACAGGGGGAGACAGAGATGGAGAGGGAGCGAGACAGGGAGAGGGAGAGACGCAGACAGAGAGAAATGGGTAGGGCGCGATGAGGTAGCCAGGAGTGGGGGTCCTGCATGGGTAGTCTGGGTCCTTCCGGGTTCCCCAGCTGGAGACCGCAGACCAGGCTGGGCCTGCAAGCAGCTGCGAGGATTACACTGAGGGGGTCCTGGGAGGGGGAACCTGGGTTCCCCTCCAGGGTGGGGGCACCCATGGGAGAAAAAGCAGAGGAGGGGGAGCCCCCTGCGCTTGGGCCACCCCATCCCCATCCTAGCCTGGGAGCTCCCTGGTCCTCTCTCTGCCTGTCTCTGTCTCCTGGTCGCCCTGTCCCTTGCACACAGCAACCTCAGGTATTTTTTATTGTCACGTTTCCACCAAGAGCCCGCCTGGCTGATCCTTGCCCTGCGCCCCAGGGAAAGCCAGGCCCGGAGAGCGCAACACCAGCTCTGGTTCTCACTGCCACCCACTCTGGGCAACGTGGACGGAGGCCTGTCTCCCAGGAGTCCTGATGGGGGAATTCCAGGGCCCAGTGACAATAGGCTGCCGTCCAACCTCCTCTCCTGGAATAGCCTCCCTGGGCTCAGCCCCCTTGGGCGGCTCTGGGAGCCAGCAGGAGGAAAGGGTGGAGGAGGCGGGGGCACCCCCGGGGCCACCCAGGCCACCCCCTGAGCCCAGAGACTGGGAGGCCCAAGGTCACCGGGCAACCCTGACTAGGACCCTCGTGGTTCTCGGGGAGCTTCGGGCGACAAGAGGCAGAGGGGGGCCAGTGATGACTGCGTCGGGGGACCCCCAAAGTTGCTCTGGAGGGGAAGGAAGGTCTGGAGAGGGGTAGGGACGTGCCCAAGGTCACCCCGGGGACGATGGGTAGGACAGGCCCTGAGACCCCCTAAGCACCGGCCCTCACATTCCCCCATGGGGAGCCAGAAACTGGAGGAGCTGGAGGGGGCGGGTGAGAGGGAGCCTGCCCCGAGTGAGGGGCACCCTAGGATCATGAATGGGGGGACCCCCATTGGAGACTGGCATCCACGTGCTCTCTGTACAGTGGTCCTCAGGACACTCAGACACCCGCTTGACTCCCACCTCCCTGTGCCCCGCACTGTACAGCTTGGAGGCCACACTGCCCCTCTCGGGAACCTGCCTTAGCTCCGTGTCACTTCAGGGGAAACTGAGGCCGGGACCCCGATGGCCTGAGGACACACAAGGACCCGGGGTGGGGGCAGAGCTGAAGGGTGGAACCAATAGACCTGGGAGGGTGCCCCCCTCCCTGCCATGGAGCTGGGGGAGGGAAGGGGTCCCCCAGGGGCAACCCGGGACAGGGGCAGCCGCCCCCTTCCCACACATCCCCTGGGTCATTGCACAAGGGCCGAGCCCCGGGCAGTCTGGGAGCTCGGCCAGGGGTGAGAGGCAGCGGGCGGGGGCAGGGGCAGGTGCCGGGCTGGCGAGGGCGTCCGCAGCGCCGCAGTGCCCGGGCCAGACCCCGGAACGCCAGGCCTCCCGGCTCCTCCCGGCGGCGGCGGCTCAATAACTCACAATCGATGCGGCGAAAATATTGGGATGGGGTTGAGGGACGGGGGGAGGGGGGTGGAGAGGGAGACCGAGCCGGGACGTCGGGGCCCCCCTCCCCCCACCGCTGGCGCCTCCAACTTTGCGGGCCCCCCTCCCCCTCCGCGCACACGTGGGCCAATAATGGGGGGAAAGGCTGCCCAGGGCCGGGGTGGCGGCGCACAAGCTTGCGGGGGGGTGGGATCCGGGGAACGCATCAGAGGGGTCCTCGTCTCAAGAGTCCCCGGGCGTCCAGGGTCCAACCAGGACTCCCTCGATTCCTCCTAGGAGCAGGCCTGGGTCCAGGCCGGGGGTTCGCGCAGAGCCCCACCTTTGGCCTTCTCCCGGGCGCCCCCCGACCTTCCTGGCTGGGGTGGGGGAGCGCGTCCTGCGTCCGGGGAGGGCGAGGCTGGAGGGCGAGCCAGGGGGAGAGGTCGTGGGGGGCGGGGCGGGAGTCCCCGGTGAGGGTCCCGGGTGGGAGGGAGGTGTCCCCGGCCCAGCCCAACCCCCTACCGGACCCCGGCCGGCAGCGGGGGCATCCCGGCCGCGGCGGCGGGAGGGACGCGCGCCTTTTTCGTCCCGCCTCCTCGGGCTTCCAAACTCCGGGACCGGGCTGCGGGGGACGCGGGGCCGGGGCGCCGTGGGGCGCGGGCCGGGGGCCGGGCGGGGGGCGTACCTGGGTCAGGCAGAGCGGGGACGAATACATCCCGGGCGCGGCGGGAGGCGCAGGGCCGGCCGGAGCGGGCGCGCTGAACTTACTGAGTCATTTTTCCAACCCCCCCCCCCGCGGCCGCGGCCGGCGCGCTCCTCGCCGCCTCCTCCCTCGGTCTCCCTCCCTCCTCCCTCCCGCGCTCTCCCTCCCTCCTGCGCCCGACTCCCTCTCTCTATCTCCCTCTCTCTGTCTCTCTCTCCTCCTTTCCTGTCCCCCCCCCACCTCCTCCTCTGTCTCTGTCTCTCTCTGTGTCTCTGTCTCTCCTCCCTCTGGCAACCTCCTCTCTCCCTCCCCCAATTTCTCTCCCCTCCCACCCCGAACCTCCCACTTCTCAACATCCAACTTTCAAAGAAACGAGGGAAAAAAGAGCGCGAGCGAGGAACGAAAGCCGCTCCCCCTCTCCATGCCTCCTGAACCCCCATCGTTGCTGATTATTACGAATTTCCAGCCGCCCTGGGCCGGGCCACCGGACCGGGGACCCACGGGCCCGCGCACACCCCGGCCACAGCGGGTCCCCCTGGACCGCCAGCCCGAGTCGAGTGGGCAGGGGGTGGGCTGCTGCAGGACATCTGGGGGCCATAGGTGGATTCTGAAGACCCCCCCCGCAACCCGCCCCGAGCGAGCCGGGAAGTTGGAGAGAGGAGCGGGGTGGGGGTGGGGGGGTTGGGAAAGAACGAAGAAGTGACGTGTGCAGAGGCCCGGCGCGAGCGCGCCTCTTTCCCCTTAAAGATGTACAACCCGGGGTGTTTGGCGGGAGAAGGGGTCCCACGGCATCCTCTCCCCCTGCTCCTCCCGAGAGCCAGACAGGGGCTGCAGTTCCCAGGCAGAGGAGCTTGGCTATAACTGCCCTTCCGTGGCCAGAAGGGCCTCAACCAACAGGGGAGCCTCCAGAAATCTGCTCTCTCCTCCTCAGCCAGCATCAAAGGGGAACTGGGAGTTGGGGGGGCTTCGGCCTCCCCCATATGTCGCCCCCGTACCCCAGGAGGAAGATGTCCGGGCAGTACCTCAGGCTGGCCAGATAAAACCTCACAGCCTCTTCCCGGGTGTCTGGTAATTCCTACTGACCCCTGCATGTGCCCATTTCACGGATCCAGAAACTGAGGCATGCGGAGTGGCTTGGAGCCCAGCTACCTGGCCCCAGGGCCCACACTCTGCAAGCTTGGTTGTTCTCCCTCTGGAATAGATGGGCACAGACCTGCCGCTGATGAACTAGCCTCCCCCCTCCCCCAGTTCACTCAGAGAATTCTCCCAGGCTCGCTCAGAGGCCTCGGCTACCTCGCAGACCAGGATGCTCCCCCATTGGTGTCCTCCCCTGTGAAGTGGACGAACAGTGCCCACCCCATGGGGTTGATCAGCATAAGAATACTGGCACTTAGCAGCGCCTTGACCTTCCGTCAAATATGCACAGAGACATTCTTAGAAAGCTTGGCCATTTTGCCCCGTGTGTCCCGAGTACAAATGATAACCTCTCGCCAACTTCGGGCAGCTGCCCCATGCCCAGGGGCATGGAAGACGCCAGCAACTCTGTTATTCTCCCGTGTTACCGGGGAGGAAACCGATGCCCGAGGAACGGATGCTACTGACCTGGGGCCCTGGAGCCGGACCAGAAGTGCGCAGGATTCATACAGGACACATATGCCCTCCGTACTGCCAGCTCCCCCTGCACGTGGGTGACGGTCATTCAAATAGCACCTCACCAATGGTTTTTTAAAAAAAACCCACTGTGCAGCCATGGGGGGCGTTTAAACCCCAGAAAGAAAGGGAGAGGCAGGTGTCTAGGAATCCAAATGCCGACGTAACATAAAGCAATATTTTATTATTTAAAAAAACGCCATGAACACCTGGAGGGCGGAATCCCCAATTCACAGACATTTCCAAGTTCAAGTTGGCTTCAGAGCATTATCCCAGGTGGCAGTGACCCCCAGACTGCCCCCCACGCCCGCCCCACGGGCAGCCTTCCCAAGGCAGTTTAGGTTACTCTGGAAGGCACGGTTTGGAGACCACAGACTCTCTCTCTTTCTCTCTCTCTCTCTCTCTGGACCTCAGTTTCCACATCTGTAAAATGGCAACAATAGACGCATCTCGCATTTTGGAAGTCTGGGCGGATGGGAATCCTTAAGATAACGTGTGGGAAGACTGTGTTAATATATTAGTGGTGGCAGGTGCCAGTTCACAAACATCAGTGAAGAGTTACATATATATATATATATCATCCAGTTCAGCAGGAGCGGCCCCTACAATGTACACAGTAGGTCCAAATCAGGCCAGTTGCAGTGCAGGGTTGCAGCCTGGGTCTATGTCTTCTCCATCCAGGAGCTAAAACTCCCTGTGCCTCAGCTTCCTGCTCTGTGAAATGGGACGATAATAGTTTCTAGCCCTCCGGGTTGTTGTGGGTAAACCAGCCAGTGTTTGGACCGCACCTAGTGTCTTCTAAACAAAGCAATTGCTGGATTGGACCTGTGTGTATAACATCCCAGAAAGGGGCCGCATGATTTAGCTCCTGGCACTTTGGCGCACAGTTTAGCTCATTTTAGTTTAAAAATGCACTCTCCCCCTCACTCAACTCTTAGGCTCAGATACGGACTGTATCTGTGACTGTCCCAGATGCGGACGCATGAGGGTGTTGACTGTCACCCTATAACACTAATGCCAACAATTTGGAGCCAGCCACCATGTCCATCTGTGGGGACCAGTTCAGCAATGCCACCCGGGGGCACAGGCTGGAATACTATGGAGCTCCACAGAAGAACAAGGGACCCCCCATATGGAGATGCCTCCAAGAAACGCGCAGGGGAAAGCATGCTGCAGCGCAGGGCTCCTCCCCCCTCAGCATTTTGGACCATCCCTGGTGGGGCCGTCCTGGGCACTGTGGGGTGGAGCAGCATCGATGGCCCCCACCCCCTGGATGCCAGGAGCCCCCCAGTGCGACAACCACAGGTGTCCCCGGACATCACTCAGTATCCCCTGGGACAGAACCACCCCAGTTAAGAACCCTTGCTGTAGACTCAGCAAGTAGACTCAAGATCTCATTTGGGATTTTTAAAAAAAGAATATACATATATCCTTTATAAGAATATATGTGTATCCTTTATAAGAATGTGTATCTGTTACATGTGGAGTTGCTCAGACAAAGCTGGATGAAACAGGGCTTTTCTGGAGTAGGGGGTCCCAGCGGGGTGGGGGTGATGAGGAAGGTTTGATTTTTTACTCTGGGTACTTTGGCATCCTCTTTAGATGTTCATGAGTCGCTCATGTTATTAAAAAGCAAACTTAAAACATGTGAGTGGAATTCACAGCAGCATTTTCAAAAGTGAGAGCAGCTCAGGGAGGGATGATCAAAGCCTGAGACCACCAGGGAACTCCACAGCGGCCGTACCCAGCGAACAGAGGACACAGCCGGGGGCCAGGACCTGTGAATGCACGGCTGACATTGCCACCCCTCCTGCAACCTTGTGGGGCATCCTGTGTGTTCCCATTTTACAGATGAGAAATTGAGCCTCCAGAAGGGGATGTTAAGGTCCTCAGCCTTGAGAAGTAACGGGGTATGACATATGGGCTGGTACAGGCACAACATGCCACGAAGGGGCACAAAGACACACAGAAACACACCACACGGAGACACGCAGATTCTCACACGTCACACAGACTCCAGCAGATACAGACACCCAGACCCGAGGGGACACACACAGACTCATGCAGACTCACACAGAGACACACAGACCCACACGAGGTCATGCACAGCTCAAACACAACACACGTGCAACCAGCCACAATAACGCACACACGCCAGAACACAAGCATACACTTACAAGCACACGAACCCATGGACAGAACCCCTCCCACTATTTATACACTGGCACACACACACACACGATACACACACACGGTGACACACAGCACCCGCATTCCTGCTTTCTTTCATGGTTGTCCTCCCCCCAAATGCGCCCACAGCCGGGGTCTTTGCTCTCCAGATCCTGCAGGGGCCTGGCTCGGACGTGGAGGTGGGGGGAGGGCGCGATGGGCTTGGCTCCTCCCCCTCCCACAAACGCAGGTGCCTGTTTACGAGTGTGTCTGCGTGCCTCTGTGTGTGGCTGTGTGTGCACCTGTGTGGGGCCAGAATTCTGTACACGTGTGGCTGTGAACAGAAAGCTGTAAGAGCGTGTCAAGAGCGTGGGCTGCTGACTGTGCACCAGGTGACAGGTGGGGATGGAGGCCAGTGTGGTGGAGGGCAGCGCCCAGGCGTGAGGTGGGGGAGCGCTGCGTCTGAGCACTGGTAGTGGGTGTAGGGCAGGGTGAGCACGGAGAACGGAGGGGCGCGAGGATGGGTGATCTTACCTGAGCTGGGATCCCTGAGTGCTGCGTATGGATGCATACCTGTGTCAGCGTGGGACCCCTTCTCTCCTCTTCCCAAACAGCCCCCCAAAAGGGAATGCAGGTTGAAAGTTGAAAGCGGAGACTCCCACCTGGCCTTGAGGCTTTTATATTTAGAAAATTAGATAAAGCGCCCTGGGGTGGGGATGGGGGCGCGACGGGGATTCCCCTGGAGGGGAGAAAACAACCCTGTGTGTCCGCCCGCCCGGTCTGGCCCGGTCCCGGGCAAGCGCTGGGAGGTAGGGCTGGGGGCGCGTCTCCCTGCCCATCCGGGCGAGGGGGTCTCCTTGGCCACCCCCCCTGGTCCAGACCTAACCCACGCGCTTCGGTAACCACCCATCCCTCGAGACCTCCTCTGGGGGGGAGGGGGGACCCCCCCGCCGCCCCGCCCCCCTCTGGGCCACGCGCACGCGCAGCCCCTGGCGGGAGACATCGGCGCCGAGTGATCGCGTCCCGGCGCCACCTCGCGCCCGAACCTCAAGCTGGGACCACCTGGGGCCGTGCAGATAGGGAAACCCGAGGCAGGGGTAATTGGAGCGGACGGGGTAGGGAGTGAGAGGAGAGGACAGAGCTTTGGCGAGGTGGAGGAAGCACCCGTTCCCCATCCGGCAGCCCGGGTTACAGGAAAAAAGGAAATGGGCGGGGGGGGGGGGCAGAGTGTAGACCCATCCCCAGGAATAGTCACTCAGCGCGTCAAACGCACACAGCGACACCCAACTGTCCCCTGAGACGCAGCCACGCGACACAGTTCCCCACTCACTGGCAACCCCCTAACCTCCACACACTCATACGTGGACACCCCCATGGTCATCCAGGGACATCACGTCCCCCGGGACATCCAACTCAGCCACACAGCTTTACAACATCGCCCCACGGGGACCCGTGGCACAGTCGCCCAGTTACCCTAACACACAAACACACACACTGTCCCATAGCCGCACAATGCTCTAACAACACGCAACACAACACGCACACAGCCACGTGGATGTGCAGACACACAGATACATAAAGGAGAGGACCACACGCCCGGGGACCCACGGACCCACGGACCCACGGACTGGCATGGGACCACCTAGCTGCACAGACCCGCGAATGCACCCCCGGATTCCCGTGCTGACTCTTTTGAGAGCACAGGGGCCCCCAAACGCACCCCTCGAGTGAAGATGCCACTGACACCGGCGGACCGGACACCGGAACCCTCAAGTGCAGCTACCGGCGCTCGCGGGCCTGGGGCGCGCCCGGCCTAGACCCAGTGACCCCTCCCGGCTGGGACCGCGGCGGGGCTGGGGTCGGCCGGGGGCGGGGCTCAGGCGGCGCTAGGGCCTGCCGGGTGGCTGCCCCTGCGCGGCGCCGAGAGCGGCCGCCCGCCCGGCTCCAAGTTCAAGGCGCCCGGCGGCGGCCGCTGCGCGCTCTCCGCCCCTCTCCGCAGCGGCCATTTTCCGCTAGCTGGCGCGCCGCGCTCGCCCGGGCCGGGGCAGCCCGCGGGGGCCGCCGCGACCCCCACCCCGCACGGCCCCGTCGAGCGCCCCCTCCCTGGGCCCGGCTTCCCAGCCGGCTGCGCGCTTGGGGGTCTTGCGCCCGGAGCCGCGCCCTCCCGCCTACCTTCTCCCGCCGGGCCAGGGAGGGGGCGGAGGCCTGGCCTGGGGGGGACCCTCTCCCGGGAGCCCCGCCCTCCCCTCCAACTCCATGGTGCCCGCGAGGGGCCCCCCACTTGGGGTCCCCCGCTGCGCCCCGCGCGCCAGCTCCGCCCCCCGCCGCGGGGG
>NC_041215.1:21774366-21784990 GCF_002837175.3 Physeter macrocephalus | reverse complement strand
CCGGGCAGCGCGGGTAAAAGAAAAAAAGGAAAGGGGGGGGGGGGGGGGCAGAGTGTAGACCCATCCCCAGGAATAGTCACTCAGCGCGTCAAACGCACACAGCGACACCCAACTGTCCCCTGAGACGCAGCCACGCGACACAGTTCCCCACTCACTGGCAACCCCCTAACCTCCACACACTCATACGTGGACACCCCCATGGTCATCCAGGGACATCACGTCCCCCGGGACATCCAACTCAGCCACACAGCTTTACAACATCGCCCCACGGGGACCCGTGGCACAGTCGCCCAGTTACCCTAACACACAAACACACACACTGTCCCATAGCCGCACAATGCTCTAACAACACGCAACACAACACGCACACAGCCACGTGGATGTGCAGACACACAGATACATAAAGGAGAGGACCCCACGCCCGGGGACCCACGGACCCACGGACCCACGGACTGGCATGGGACCACCTAGCTGCACAGACCCGCGAATGCACCCCCGGATTCCCGTGCTGACTCTTTTGAGAGCACAGGGGCCCCCAAACGCACCCCTCGAGTGAAGATGCCACTGACACCGGCGGACCGGACACCGGAACCCTCAAGTGCAGCTACCGGCGCTCGCGGGCCTGGGGCGCGCCCGGCCTAGACCCAGTGACCCCTCCCGGCTGGGACCGCGGCGGGGCTGGGGTCGGCCGGGGGCGGGGCTCAGGCGGCGCTAGGGCCGGCCGGGTGGCTGCCCCTGCGCGGCGCCGAGAGCGGCCGCCCGCCCGGCTCCAAGTTCAAGGCGCCCGGCGGCGGCCGCTGCGCGCTCTCCGCCCCTCTCCGCAGCGGCCATTTTCCGCTAGCTGGCGCGCCGCGCTCGCCCGGGCCGGGGCAGCCCGCGGGGGCCGCCGCGACCCCCACCCCGCACGGCCCCGTCGAGCGCCCCCTCCCTGGGCCCGGCTTCCCAGCCGGCTGCGCGCTTGGGGGTCTTGCGCCCGGAGCCGCGCCCTCCCGCCTACCTTCTCCCGCCGGGCCAGGGAGGGGGCGGAGGCCTGGCCTGGGGGGGACCCTCTCCCGGGAGCCCCGCCCTCCCCTCCAACTCCATGGTGCCCGCGAGGGGCCCCCCACTTGGGGTCCCCCGCTGCGCCCCGCGCGCCAGCTCCGCCCCCAGCCGCGGGGGGGGTTGGATTGGCGGGCGGGGGTCCCGGGGCGGCGGGTGTGTGGGGGGTCCCCGCATCGAGCCCCTCCCCCGGGCGGCCCCCGCCCCCTGCCCCCCCAGACCTCTCAACTTTCGCCCGGAGCCCACGCACCACCCCAAAAACTCCCCGGGCGAAAACGAAAGTGGGGGCGGCGACGTACCATGGCGCTGCTGCGAGGAGGCGAGGCCGGCGCCGGAGCGAGCGCGCTCGGTCCCCGGCGAGGGGGGGCCGGAGGCGGCGGGAGGAGGCGGCGAGGGAGGGCGCGCGGGGGAGGGAGCGAGCGCGCGAGGGAGGGGGCGCGCCGTGCCCGCCCCCCCGGCCCAGGACCCTCCCCTCGGCCCGCCCTCCCCCCGGTCCCGCGCGCCGCCCGCGCCTCAGGCCGCTCCGCGCCCCGGCCCCGGCTCCGGCGGCTCCGGCTGCGGCTCCATCCCCGGCCCGGCCCGCGCGAGGGGAGGCCAGGCGAACGGCCGCGGCGGCGGGTCGTGGGGCCCGGGTCGGGCTCGCTGCGGAGGGAGCGGATCCACCTTCACGGCGCGCGCGCGCTCACACACACACACACACACACACACACACACACGAAGCACCTCCACGGCGCGCGCGCGCCCACACACACACACACACACACACGCACACACACACACAGATACACACACACGCAGACAGCTGGGGACACTCGCGGCCCGGGCCTCCTCGACTCCGACACCGACACAGAACGCACACCGACGCGCCTGCGGCGTGTTACAGACACACACAGTCTGCGGGTGTCACCTAGATACATCGGGGCCCACGCTCACAGCCGATGCGGTTCTTGGACGCACACCTCCTGCAGGATGCCACGAACACAGACTCACACTCACGACCTGCGGTGTCACCCAGACAGACACACGGGGACCCACATGCTCACAGCCTTTGGGGTGTCACCCAGACACCCACAGCCTCCACGCTGTCACATACACAGACTCACAGCCAGCAGGGTGTCACTCAGACACGCACACAGATTGACAATCGTGGAAAGACATTTCAGACCGCGGACTGAGCCACACGCCGACCCCCCCAGGACCCCTCCCCCAGGCCATCGCAGCAGCCACCCTTGCCCCTGAGTGCAGGTGTCCCGGATACACAGACACAAACACGCACAGCGGGGAGAAGGGACAGATGGGGACACAGACAGAGACTAGGACACTGAGGGTGACAGACCTGGGGGGCAGGGGTTCCCTGGGGGTCCCGCAGGGGCTCCAGGCGGGGCGTGGGGGCGGGGAGCGCGCGCGGCGCCTCGGTAGGTGTGGGGGGGAGCGGGCGCCCCCTCCCCGGGTCGGGATTAAGGGAGAAGCCTCCGCAGCGGGGGGAGGGGCCGGGCCGTGGAGGGTCAGCGCCCCCGCCCCTGCTGCGAGGGCTGCTGCGGGCTGGCAAGCCGTGCCGCAGCGCCCCCGCCCCCCACCACGCGCTCTCCCGCAGTCCCCCCTCCTCCGGCAGCCGCAGAGTAGGCACCGCCCCCTTCTCCCCGCCCCCTCTCAGGCTCTGCGTCTGGCGCAACTGGGGGACGACGGGAGGGGGGCTTGCCGCGACCTGGTGGGGTGGAGGAGGTTCTGCTGCCGTCCTTCTGTCTGGGTTTCCCCCTGGCTGCGACCTCACTTCCCCCCGACTGGGGCTCCAGGATTCAGGGACCCCTTTGGGGAGGTGGTTCTCAGCTCCCCCAGGGAGGACGCCAGGGTTTCGGGCGGGGGCAGGCAGCACCCCGGGAGCAGAATCAGGCCCTGGGCCGCCCTTCTGGAGCCATGGCTGACTCTGGGGTCTTCTGGAAGTTAATTCTGTGCGTTGTTGGGCACCCCGGGGGCCGGCAAATCTCAGGCAAACGGTGGTTAACAGCAGCTCTGCCTACATAGTAGGTGTTCAGTGTGTAGCCAATATCTCAGGCGTCCAGGGAGCGTTCGCTCTGGGACGCTGAGGTTTTCCGGCTTCGTCTGCACATTCCTTTCCCCATTTTTAAGAAGAGAAAAGTGAGGCCCAGAGAGGGGGAGCTCCTCAACCAGCACGCCAGAAGCCCAAGGGTCCTAATCCTAACTGCTCTTCCGGGGTGCTTTGCAGGTGAGGGGGGGAGGTTCTGGAGGTGGCCTCCCCTCTCACAAACCTGAAGCCGAAAGGAGCCAGGGTGGATACACCGGCTCTGGCTCCGGAGAAGAAAGGGTCAAGAGGATAGAGACCTCCCTGCTCTCAGCTCGACTCTAATCGGCCTCTGTTAATCCCCAGCTTGAACCCTCATCTCCTCCCCTGCCTCAGGGAATTAGGTACCTGGGAGGAGAGGCGAGGCGGGGGGTGGATTGATGTCAGCCAGGCAGGGATTCGGGTCCAGAAGGCAGTAGTCGGGGCACAGAAGCTGCCCCCCACCCATCATTTTCCCCACAAGGCCACCCCTGGGCCTGCAGGCATAGAGTTAAATGCTTTACACGAGGCTACGCATTTACCCTCATAGCAGCCCCATGAGGTGGGTGGTGCTATTACCTTTTTTTAAAAAAATTTTTATTGGCACGTAGTTGATTGCTATTACCTTTGTATCCCCATTTCACAGATGAGGAAACTGAGGCTCAGACTGGTTTAGACTCTTGCCCAATTTTACCCAGTCGGTAAGTGATGAATGATGGTACGGAGGACACTTTCCTGACAGTGAATCTCCTGATTTTGGCTTCTTTTGCGAGAATCTCCCAAATTATCAAGTCCTGGTTCCTTTTTGCTTAACAGTTCTTCCCTTTATCTATCTATCTCTTTCCCCTCACGTTTTGCTATAAGCAGCGAGAAGAAACGGGGCTGCACCTTCGACACTTGACTGGAAAGTCCCCTCTGCTAAATATCCAAGTTCATCACTTACAAGTTCTGCTTTCTGTATAACTGTAGGACACAACTCTGCTAAGTTACTGCCACTGTATATAAAAGATCCCCTTCCTTCCAGATGTGTTGGCTTACATTTCTTCCACCTTAGAACATTCCCAAAAGACAGACTGATTAGCAAACATATAAAAAATGTCCAGGCTTACAGAGACCAAAGAAAGGATAATGAACAATAAGAACCTACCACGCTTTGGCACCCATCAAAATCAGTAAAGATTTCTAAATGGATAAAACCCAGTGCTGGTGAGGATGTGGTAAAACAGGCGTTTTCATAAATTGCCTGGAGGTAAATGTGTATATGAACTGGGAAAGCAGTTTGGCAGGCATGGCAGAGGTCTAAGCCAAGCTCAGACCTTATGGTCCAATTTCCAGGAGTCTATCCTGAGCTTGGGAAAAGTATGTATGCCCCTAATCACATAGACTTGTGAAAATTGCTATAAATCAGTGTTTCTCAGCCTTTTTTTCCATTATCCCCCCAGTTGTTTTAGACATTTTTTTCCTAATCACCCCTTATGAAATTTTAATACCCAGATATACTGAATATTTGTTTATATACTGTATGTATATCTGCGTTTTGTACATTAAAAGAGTAAGATTTTTTTTCACCCCCAAGAACTGATTTTTGTCCTTGCTGAGAATGCGTGCTATAAATAATGGTATAGCCTTCTGATGGGATGATACAATCCTTTAAAAAGAAGTTTCAGTGTGAAAAAGGCAGCTATCCCGAAAGAAAATGTGCAAAAAGCACGCCAACAATGAAACATGGGTGGCCAATAAGTGCATGAAGAGATGTCCAACCTCTTTAAGGATCAAGGAAATGCATGACAAAGCCACATCAAGGCCCCATTATCATTGCCCCAAATTTAAAACGTCCAACAATACCAAATGATGGAGAGGCTCTTCCACACTGCAACCACTTTGGAAAACAGACTGATATTAATGACAACACTGAACATTCATGTGCCACATAACATAGCCTTTCCTCGCCTAGATACATATCCACAAGAAACCCTGGCTTTTTGCCCCAGGAAACATGCCACAAAATCATCATTACTGCACTGTGAAGAAGGCAGACACCCAGAAACAACCCAAATGTGCTCATCGCTGAGAGAATGGAGAAGTGCATTGTGGGAAATTCATCCAGTGGCATATTAATCAGCAGCCACAGTGGTGTTCTCAGCCACAGGCAAACAGTAAGGATAGACTTAGCAACATTACATGGAGTGGAACAAAAAACTCACAAATATTAGACACAGCATGAGTCCCTCTTTATGAATTCAGAGTAACTAAAATGAGACAACATTTTGGGGGAATATATATTTGAGATACAATTATTTTCAAGAAAAGAGGATTCAGGAGTGTGGTTAACTTTGGGGAGAGGAGCCCAGAAAGTAGGATGGGGAAGAAGCACTTTGAGGTGTGAGTTATTGTGAAAGTTCTGTTTACCCTGGTGGTATTTATTTTGAGGATTTGGGTATTTATTCTATTAGCAAACATTTAAATTTACTAATAAATGGAACAATGATAAGTGCAAGTCGTGAGTCAGACTGGGATTAAACTCATGCCAGCATTTAAAGCCCAAATAAACAGCTAAATCACGAACTCAAAATTAGGATGTGCTGGGAACACTGTCAACTCCATGTCAGGGGAGGGGAGGCTGTCTGTATGGTTCACAGCTGTGTCCCTGACACTGAGAACAGTGCCTGGTACATAGTAGGTGCTCAATACATATTTGTTGAATAAGTGAAAGTCTCAGAGGGACAAAGCCTGTTTAAAATCCTATTTTTAAAAAGAATCATATGTGTGTGTATCTTAAGTCTTTACACACATATAAAAATGAATCATATAAAATTTATGTGTACTAAGCATGTATTATGTGGTCTATATTATGAACACAAGTATAATTATTAAATATTATATAATTTATATTTGTACATTATCTAATATGTGTATATGTTAAATGTATATTTAAAAGAATCACACGCGCGCACACACACACACACACACGCACCAGCGTTCCTCAACCACAGCACTGATATGAGCTAATCTCCAAGATCCTTTATTATGCAGAGGAAAAAAAAGAAAACCCAAATCGCTGAATGACAATGACTTGCGTCCAACATTTACATAAGAACATGAAGAAAGCCACACAGATACCCACACCCGTGCATAGGTGATATGCTCAGCCCCATTTTTACAGATGTGGGAACTGAGGCCCAGAGAGTTACTTACTGACTACCCAAAGTCACTTACTACTCAGCTCTGTCTCTAGCACAAAAGCAGACACAGACAGTAAGTAAACCAATGGGCGTGGTCAAGTGTCAATAACATTCTTTTGTGTCTGGCTTCTTTCACTCAGCATAATTATTTTGCAGCTCATCCACATTTTTCCATATACCAATAGCTTAGGCCTTTTTATAACTGGCTAGCATTCCCTTGTCTGAGTGTGTTAACCTTGTATCCGTTCACCTGCTGAGGGACATCTGAGTTGTTTCCAGTTCCGGACTATTACAAATAAAGCTGCTATGAACCTCCGTGCACAAGCCTTCGTATGAACATTTGCTTTTGCTCCTCGTGGTGGTAAATGTCTGGCAGTGGAATAAGTCATATGCTAAGTGCATTTATGTCCAAGTCTGTTATGGCCATAGGCTTTCATTTCTGTTGGACAAAGACTTAGGAGGAAAAGCTGGATCTCACGGTGGTAGGTGTGTGTTTAACTTTTTAAGAACCTGCCAAACTATTTTCCAAAGTGGTTGCACCATCTGACACGCCCTCCAGAGGGATGGGGAATTTCAGTTGCCCCACATCCGGTGGCCAAGACTGAACAAACAGAGGAGCAGACGCATCACTGCAGACCTGGTGAGTGATGGGGAGAGTGCCAATCAGATGGCAGCAGGGGTGGGGGAGCGGGGAAGGTGAGGGATAAATCCAAAGTTTGCTGGATTCTGCAGAGCCCTGCTGGCCCCGCCCCCCCTCCCAGGCCCAAGCGAAAAGCAGCTACTGGTTTGGGGTGGGGCCCCAAAATCCACACCTGGATTCTACCCAAGGGTTGTCACTTCCCTGTCTTGGCAGCAATGGCCAGTTCTCCTGGCTAATCTCAGAGTCGAGGGCCTGCCTTCGGGAGGCCTTAGGTGGGGCTCAAGCACAAACGCCACGTTGGCCCTAAGTGATGTTCAAATATATCCAGTGAGGACAGTTTGCCAGTGAACCAATGGAGTCTTTGAATCCTTGTCCCCTCTGCTGCAAGGACTGGGCTTCTGGGTCTCTACCTCAAGGAACGAGGAGAGCGGCCCAAGGCACAGACAGGAGTCACCCGGCCTGGGTTCAAATCCCAGCAGTGTGACCCTGGGCAAGTCACCTCAATTTGCTGAGCCTCAGTTTGCCCATCTGTAAAACGGGGGAGGGGAACACAGTAGTCATACCGAGGATGAAATAAGTTGGTATTTGCCAAGTGCCTAGAACAGGACCTAGCACCCAGTGAATGATGGAGGGCGTTTTTTGCATAAAAACAAACGAGCTTGAGACACGAGGCTGTCCACTGCAGCTCTGCCTTAGCAAATAGGAACAACCTAAGTGCCCAGCCGCAGGGGATTGTGGAGGAGATGGCACAGGATGGGGGAGTAAGGCAGACTTTCAAGAATCCTCAGTGGTGTGGGGAAAAAGCTGGAGATTAGATGTTGACAGGGGAAAAATATCCCAGATTTAATAACAGTAGTGGACACACCTGGACCAAGCTCATTTTGTACCCACTGAAGTTCAAAGGAAGCCAGGGCTTGCAAACTTTTTCAGCAGAGAGCCAGAGAATGACTCTTTTCAGCCTTGCGGGCCAGAAGGTCTCTGTTGCACCCACTCAGCTCTGCCCTTGTAGCTCAAAAGCTGCGTTGGACAACATGTCAACGGATGGGCATGGCTGGGTGCCAATAAAACTTTATTGACAAACACCAAAATGAGAATTTCACATAATTGTCACAGAATATTATTCTCTGTGATTTCTTTCAACCGTTTAAACATTCTTAGCTCGATGGCTGAACAGAAAAATCTAGCCCCTGGGATGTGGTTTGCTGATCTCTGCATTAACTCATTGTTACAGCTCCGAGTGGAAGGTACTGTCATCATTCCCATAGTATAGATGAGGATGCTGAGGCCCAGAGAGGTTGAGGGAGTTGCCCAAGGTCACACAGCCAGTACGCCTTTTCAATGTTTCTGCAGGAGGTGTTATTCTAATGGAGGGGCGACGGGTCCAGACTTCCCAACAGAAGGGATTGTCCCCACTTTCTCAGCCTTCACAAGGTCCCTCTGCAAAGCATCATTATTCCCCTTTGAATCCTCCAGGGCCCTGGGAGGTTAGCCATAGCAGGTATCATTACGCCCATTTTATAGATGAGGAAATTGAGGCCCAAGCGTGGCCCTGAAGCCCTAATACCAGCTTACATTTTTGTAGGCAGCCATCTCCAGCTATTATGCCATTTCATGCACAAACAGCCCTCGGGGCCGGCAGGGAAACCCTTATTAGATTGTGTGATAGAAGAGGCATCATTCAGGCCCAGGGAAGGAAATGACTTACCCAGGGGGACACAGCGGGTAAGCTGAGTGGCCAGTGGGCCTCTCAGTGCTGGCGCTTTTCCATTATCGCTAGCGCCCGTGTGGCTCTCTCCTGTTCAGTGTGTGTCTCCAGTGATGGGGGCCAGACGCCTGACCTTTGTATTCTTTGCCTTGTCTCCATCCCCAGGCTTTGGTTTCAGCCCGGCACAAACTAGATCCCCAGGGCTGAAACTTGGGTGAGGCCAGTAGAGGCACTTATAGAGGGGCGCAATATTTAAGGGGGCACCGAAAGCTCAGTCATCAAGACAACTAATCTGTTAAAGCATCTGCAGAAAATCTGTGACAAGCAAAATGTCATGTTTAAATAAAGTCAGGATTGGTATTACTGATTTTTAAATTTTTTTTTGGCCTTAGGCTCCAACCTCAGGCCTCTAGGCCCAGAGGGATGGAAGACCAGATCCGAGGTGGCCTGGGGAGACCCTGAGATGGATGGGAAGGGCATCCAGGCAGAAGGAACAGCCTAAGTAAAGGTGTGGAAGCAGCAAAGCCCGTTGAGCAGTTAGTGGGAGATGGGACAGCAGCTGGGGTTGGGGGTTGGTTGAAGGCCAGGTCTGCTGTCCTTCGAGGAGGCCACCCCCTTTTCTGAGAAGGTGGTGCAGGCAGAGGATAAGTGCCATTGTCCCTTCCCGCCAGCCCCCTCCAGCTGCCAAGCGCAAGGCCAAGAGCGTGATTCAGAGTGAGCCGGGCCCAGGCTTAGCTCCAATCCCTTCCTCCTGCCAAAAGCTCTCTCTCCTCCTTTGGATTCTGTTGGAAAAAAAACAAAAAACAAAAAAACCTCTCCCTCCCTCCACCCCCCAACTGCTGCCGGGAGGAATTTGACATGGCAGCGGGCCCAGGCCTCCGCCCTCCCCACAAGGCTGTCTTCTGCCAACCATGACGTGGCCAAACCGGGGGACCCTCCGAGGATGGCACCCCCCCAAACCCCGGACGCAGAGGCACTCGCTGCCCCGATGATCCGTCCAGGGGGGCCGCGGTGCCCCTCCAAGTCTCAGTCCGGCACCCCACTCCCCGCCAGGCCTGAGACCATCTGTTCATCATCGAAAACCTCAGCACCGGGGTTTGGTTGGCAGAGATTCTGGAGCTGCGGGGCAGGGACCCTGAGCCCAAATACAGGAGCAGAGGGCTTGCCCGGGCCTCAGCACCCCCCAAGATGAGCCAAGCTGGGCTTCTGGGCCGGATGGGGGGTCGAGACCCCTACACACGTCTGCACACACCCACATGGACCCGTTTCCTCGGTTCCCTCCCGGGAATCGGGCCAGAACTGAGTCCCAGCCAGCCGCCTAGCAAGGCCGCGCCAGGCCGCCAGGCCACGAAGCCTTCCCGCAAACACAAACACGGCCCGCCCCGATTATTCCCCCTCCTCTAATTCAAAAAGCAAATCCTGTGGACAGCGGAAGTGGCTGACGGCTGCTGGAGGGGGCTGCCCTGCTGCCAGCGCAGGGGGGGCCCTGTCCAGACTCTGGAGTTGGGGGGGCCCCTGCCTGGTTCTTCTCGCCACACCTGCTGTTCCCTCTCTCGGCCCAGCGAACGCCGGGGGCGCCCCCAGGGCTGGGGGTGGTGGGGAAGGGGTGGGTTGGAGGGGATACAGGAAGCGGGACAGGGGCTGAGCTGGAACAGTTCAGGGAGGGGGGTAAAGATAATTAAAGTCTTCTTTCATTAATTCATCCGTTAACATTTATAGAGCACCTTCTTGTGCCAGGCGCTGTTCTGGGCACTGAGGTTGCCATAGGGAACAAAAAAGGCAAAATTCCTGCCCTCATGGAGCTGATGGTGCAGTGGGGTAGACAGATGGGGAGCAAGATGTGGAAGGAGATGTCAGGTGGTGATGAGCAACACGGGGAAAAATAAAGAAAGGGAGAGAGAGGGAGGGGAAGTGGGGGGGCAAGATTGGGGGTGCAATATAATAAGCTGAGACCTAAAGGAGGTGGAGGGGGAGCCGTGTAGGTGTCTGGGGGGAGAGTC
>NC_041215.1:21769058-21770631 GCF_002837175.3 Physeter macrocephalus | reverse complement strand
AGGGGTGGGTTGGAGGGGATACAGGAAGCGGGACAGGGGCTGAGCTGGAACAGTTCAGGGAGGGGGGTAAAGATAATTAAAGTCTTCTTTCATTAATTCATCCGTTAACATTTATAGAGCACCTTCTTGTGCCAGGCGCTGTTCTGGGCACTGAGGTTGCCATAGGGAACAAAAAAGGCAAAATTCCTGCCCTCATGGAGCTGATGGTGCAGTGGGGTAGACAGATGGGGAGCAAGATGTGGAAGGAGATGTCAGGTGGTGATGAGCAACACGGGGAAAAATAAAGAAAGGGAGAGAGAGGGAGGGGAAGTGGGGGGGCAAGATTGGGGGTGCAATATAATAAGCTGAGACCTAAAGGAGGTGGAGGGGGAGCCGTGTAGGTGTCTGGGGGGAGAGTGTTCCAAAGGGCACAGCACGTGCAAAGGCCCTGGGCAGGGCCATGCCTTGTGCAATGGAGGAACAGCGGGGAGGCCCGTGTGTCTGGAGCTGAGTGAGTGAGGGGGAGAGAGGGAGGAGGGGAGGGCAGGGAGGGGACGGGGCAGGCCATGCAGGGCCTTGTGTGTCCCAGGAGGACTTGGATCTTTACTGGGAGGGAGGTGGGAGCCCTGGAGGGCTGTGGGCAGAGGAGGGGCAGGGCCTGACTCAGGTGCTCACAGGGGCCCTCTGGCTACTGCGCGGAGGACAGACTGAGGGCACGGGTGGGAGCTGGGGACCAGGATGAGGGGATGTGCTGGTCCAGATGGGTGGTAATGGGGGCTGGGCTGGATCAGGTGAAGGCTGTGTACCCACCGTGTACCAGCTACCTTGCTGGAACCTTCCTTTACCGTCACGTCAGCTCCCTAGGTAGGTATTATCACTCCCCAATTTGATGAATGAGGAGATTATGGCCCAGAGAAAGGAAGGACCGTACCCCAAATCCCAGTCCTTCGGTGGCACAACACATCTTCCCACTGTCTAAAGACCTCCAGGGCTCCGTTGCCCTCGGGATGACTAAAGTCCTCCCCGCGGCCCACAAGGCCCTGCACGGCCTGCCCCGTCCCCTCCCTGCCCTCCCCTCCTCCCTCTCTCCCCCTCCCTCACTCTGCTCCAGACACATGGACCTCCCAGCTGTTCCTCCAACATGCCAGGCCCGGTCCTGCCCCAGGGCCTTTGCATGGGCTGTTCCTCTTCCCAGACGCCTCTCCTTCCAGTGTGGCTTTTCCTCCACATCTGCCTTGCTCATCTTCACCTGCTCACTGCCCAGCACGTGGCAATTGATCAATAAGTGTTTAGTGAATGACTTACTGAACTTTTACGTATAATTCTGGCTTTGATAAGGTGATAACAGCCCTGGGGCATATATCTGAGCAAGGAGCTCCCTCAAACCAACCCTGAGGCCCCCAAATTAAGAAGCACCAGCAAAGGGATGTCTGGACCCAGAGTGCTAGATTTGGGGGACCAAATGGACCCACCCCGCACCCCTTCATTGGGCCAGTGGGCTTCGCTTGGAGATGGGGCCTGACTCTTTGTGGCATTCTCATTGGTCAGCACGTAACCAGCTGTGTCCTGATAGGCCACACAGCAAGGCGCAGTC
>NC_041215.1:21745865-21768558 GCF_002837175.3 Physeter macrocephalus | reverse complement strand
CTCGGTGTCCACCTCATCCTGGCAGGGGGTCGTGTCTCTGCCTCTGTCGGATATGAGGGGACTGGCCCAGGCTTTTACATGCTGTTCAGTCCAGGTGAGAGTTGTTCAGATGCAGCGGCCCTGGAAAATCAGTGTTAACGACCTCCTGACAGTCTGCTCCTGTTCTTGGAGTTTCAAGGAAATAACTTTTGACCAAACCAAGTATTCATTTCCTTCTTATCTGAATGATGATTTTATTTTCAGTCTTTACCACCTCAGGTTCTGCTCTCTCACCAAAAACAATTTTTTTAAAAAATTGAAGTATAGTTGATTTACAATATTGTGTTGCTTTTAGATATACAGCAAAGTGATTTGGTCATGCATATATATATATATATATATATATATATTCTTTTTTTCAGATTTTTTTCATTATAGATTATTAAAAGATTTGAATATAGTTCCCTGTGGTATATAGTAAATCCTTGTTTATCTATTTTTTAAAACACATTTACTTTTTAAAATTTATTTATTTTTTGTGGCATGCCGCACAGCACGTGGGAACTTAGTTCCCCGACCAGGGATCGAACCCATGCACCCTGCAGTGGAAGCATGGAGTCTTAACCACTGGACCTCCAGGGAAGTCCCTGTTTATCTATTTTATATTTGGTAAAAAAAAACAGTTCTTTTTCATTATGTATGCATGAGTGTTTATCAAATATTGCTGTTACACTTTGCTTCAGTTTCCAGCACTTACCATCACTGAGTAAAATGCATTTGATTGGCTTGTGTGTGTTCATTTCCCACAAGAGTGTAAGCTCAGGAGTCCTAGGAATTGAGTCTGGTTCCCGACTGTCGGCCTCCCCATCCTCCCACACACGGGGGTGAAGAGGGAGCCTTGCTGACATGGAACCTGTGGCTGTTTCAGGACTCGGTGGGCTCTGAGGACGTGGCTGTGAACTTCACTGTGGAGGAGTGGGCTTTGCTGGGCCCGGCTCAGAGGAAGCTCTACAGAGACGTGATGCTGGAGACCTTCAGGAACCTGGCCTCTGTGGGTGAGGATGGCTTCCTCCCTGTACTTGGTCTTTAGGGAACAAATATTTCTTAACAATTGTCCTTTCTTATTAGGGACAAGGATGGGAATATGTTGGAGAAGAGACAGACACAGTCCAAGCTTTCATGAAACCTACTTAGGGTCAGGTAGCTTTTCCATGAAAACAAAGTTTACTGTATTGATGGACTCTTTTTTTTTTTGTTTTGTTTTGTTTTGTTTTTTTGCAGTACGCGGGCCTCCCTCTGTTGTGGCCTCTCCCGTTGCGGATCACAGGCCCCGGACGCGCAGGCTCAGCGGCCATGGCTCATGGGCCCAGCCGCTCCGCGGCATGTGGGATCCTCCTGGACCGGGGCGCGAACCCGGTTCCCCTGCATCGGCAGGCGGACACGCAACCACTGCGCCACCAGGGAAGCCCTGATTGACTCTTTGTTACTCTTGATCAGACTCCTGAGGCTCCCTAACTGTATAAATGTGAGCATGGTCTCCAGTGTCACTTGGGGGCGATGAGAGCAGTGTTTCAGTTTTCACCCTGTGAAAGTTACACTGTGATCAGTACACATTTGAGATGATAATCTTGCTGTAGTTAAACTCACACTCACCCATCCTCAGTGACTTGAGGACCAGAGAAGTGGCCCATCTGATGGACGGCTTGTGGTCCTCCATCCTCCCCATATGGAGCTTTTCTCCATGAGCAGGACAGCAGCCACGCACCATCTGATCTCCCAGTGGCAGCTGGGTCAGTGGAGATAGGCTTCCTCAGGGCCTCTGTGCCTGCGATCACCAGGAGGGCACACCTCGGGAGGAGCAGGTTCTGGATCAGGGAGTGATATTTGGACATACCTGTTAGAAACATGACTCGGTCTTTGAGAAGGTGACGTTTGTCATTAACCTGGCTTCCCTCTTGGAGTTTTCATCCATCCTTGCCCACTTGGGAAGTCTTTCTGTAGCTTCTCTTACAAAGGGAGCATTTGGGAATGTGCATTTTACCCAGTTCCTTCCTACTTTACTTCTCTGATAATACTGATCTCAATATCAGTCTCCATCTTTCTCTCTTTTTTTTTTAAAGAAGCAACATTTTATGATTTTTTAATTCTTTTGGCCGCGCCTTGCTGCATACAGGATCTTAGTTCGCCGACCAGGGATCAAACCTGTGCCCCCTGCAGTAGAAGTGCAGAGTCTTAACCAGTGGACCGGCAGGGAATTCCCCAATCTCCATCTCTTTTGAAATATTTCTTAATGATCAGGCTGCCACTTTGACTCAGTTTCCCTACCATTGTGGAAGTTCCAAATAGCCAAGGTCCTCATAACGTTTTCTTGGCTTGAGTGTTAAATTAGGTGTGGACCCAGTTCCAATGTGTTGTGGACATGTGTTAAGGCACCGCACACCAATAAACAATTTTTGGACACCAGCAGGGCATCATAGAATTCAGCTCAATTCTCAGATTATCTACCCAGCAATAGCCACAGATTCCATGGCTGAAGGATTCAATCCTATAAGACTCACCCCCCCCCGCCCTCCCGCATCTTCACAGCCCACGTCACATACGGATCACAAGGCCAGGCTGTTGCCAGTGCTTCTGACCAACCAGCTAACATTGGAGATTCCAGTGACCTCCTTTTAGACATCAGACTCCATTTGTAAGCCCAGGTTGTTAACCTTGACTTCTGACCAACTGGCTGTGAATGAGAGCTTTCCATCGCCCCCTCCGCAGGTCCAGTTATTTTGCTACCACACTCACAGGACTCAGGGGAACATTTTACTTACTTCACTGCCAGTTTAACATAAACAGATATCACTGAAGAATAGCCGGATGGAAGAGATTCATAGGGGAAGCTGTGTCAGGAGAGCATGGAGTTTCCACGCCCTGTCCAGGTGCCACTCTCCCCACATCTCCATGTGTTCTCCAACCCAGAAGCTCTCTGAACCCCCCTTTTATTGGGTGGAGGCTTCATTCCCTAGGCATGATTGATGGAATCACTGTCCATTGGCAAGTGATTCAACCTACAGCCTCTCTCCCTTCCCCATTGCTGGTGCTGTGTCCAGTGGTGTGAGTGGGACTGAAAGTTCCACCCTTTAATCACATGGTGTCTCCATTTGCAACCAGCCCCCATCCTGCGGTGCTTTCCAACAGTCACCTTCATGAATATAAATACAATTGTGATGGAAAGGGCTTGTTATGAGTCACAAAACACTCATTTCACCCTTCTGACCCTGAAGCATTTTCAGAAACTGAGGACAGGAGACCAAATATTATTCCACTGCTTCTATTGCTCAGGAAATTCCAAGAGTTTTGGGACGCTTGAGCAGGAAACTGTGGATGAGGACCTGATCTATCTGAGAAATATATGTCATTCATTGGAATGACCAAAAATATATGTATGTATTTCTTATAAGCCACAATGTTGCACATGACCATCCTTCCTTATAAAGTTAGTTTTACATTTTTGAATCAGTCTGTGGAAAGACATCTACATATGGTCTCTTTTCTTTCCTTTTCCCCACCATTTCTCCCCCAAGGATTTAGTTATGCTACCAATTGTTGCAGGTTCTTGCCCTCAAGTTAAAACCAGTGGATCAAGTCCTCAGTGGGATATTTTGGAGAATGAAGTATGCAGTGAAGAGAAAATAGTAAGATTCAGAAGAAATGATTCCTAGTCTGTTTTTGGAGAAAACTGGGCATTTCATAACATGCGTGATCAGCATGTAACCCAGGAGAGGCGTTTGAGGTGAGTGGCAGTCCCACGGGGGTGGCGGTGGGGCGGGTGTCGTCAAGAGTGTTAGACTCACTTGAAATTGAATAGAAACCTAGTTAAACAATGTGTATTCAGAGTATTTTCACAAGACAGTACTTTCATAAATGTGATGTTGATGTTAAGCATCTGAAACATAATTCAGTAGGAAACAATGGTCAGGAAACCTCATCTGGAAAACACTGAAAGTTACGGTTCTATTTGAGCCCTCAGCTAGAGTATTAAATTTGTTGCACTTTGTAACAGTTGAAGAGCATGCTGGAAACATGCCAATGGCAAACACTTAGTCAACACAAATACTAACAGTCATTGGTAAATCATTAATTAGTAAATTACTGATAAGTATTAATCCCTAATAGTGTGCTTCCCATTTTGAACAGAAATCATTTGGTGGAGAGTCTCTGTGAAGGTAAAGAAGATCATCAATATGGAGAAACCCTGAACCAGATTACAAATCTTACTGTGCATAAGGGTTATCCCACTGCAGTTCAGCCCTATAAATGCACTAAGTGTGGAAAAACCTTCAGGGATCGTTCTTTCCAGAGGAATCAGCAAAGGTATCACCCTGGACACAAACCTTATCCATGTGAAGGATGTGGGCAAGCCTGCAGCTCTGTCTCGTGCCTAAATCCTCCTGGGCAAACAGACATTGTAGAGAAACATGATAAACATCAGGATGCTGGGAGAACATCTAAGAGGTACATGAAGAGTGACAGTAGTAAACAGTCTTTAGAGCGTAAGAAATCTGGAAAAGCTCTCGCTTGCCATCTGTTCAGCGACATAAGAGAGGTCATTATGGACGGAAATCCACATGTGTGAAGTATGTGAGAAATCCTTCAGTTATTATTCCCAGATTGCACGGCATGTGAGAACTCAAACTGGAGAGAAACCCTATGAATGTAAAGAATGTGGGAAAGCTTTCACTCGCAGCACACAGTTTCGAGAACATGTGAGAATGCACACTGGAGAGAAACCCTATGAATGTAGGCAGTGTGGGAAAGCCTTCCCATATTGCAAATCCCTGCAAGGACACATGGGAACGCACACTAGAGAGAAGCCTTCTCGTGTGTGTAATGAATGTGGAAAAGCCTTCCATTGTCCCAGGTACATTAGAAGGCACATAAAAAGACACAGTGGAATAAAACCCTATGAATGTACAGAATGTGGGAAAGTGTTCATTACTCCCTCATCCCTTCGAGAACATATGAGAACACACAGTGAAGAGAAGCCCTATCAGTGTCAGCATTGTGGAAAAGTCTTCAGGCTTCAGAGATCTCTGCAAGGACACATGATTACCCACAGTGATGAGAAACCCCGTCAGTGTCAGTAGTGTGGGAAAGCCTTCAAATATCCCATATATCTGAAAGGACACATGAAAACACACAGTAAAAAGAAACCGTGTGAATGTCAGCAGTGTGAAAAAGCCTACTGTTATCTCATATCCCTGCAAAGACATATGAAGACACACACTGTGGGAAAACTTGAATCCAAGAATAGTGGGAAAGCCTTTCTTAAAACTTAGAAGTGGGAGCAAAACAGTGTCAAGAAATTTTTTTTTTATACCACATGGCTTGTGGGATCTTAGTTCCTCAACCAGGGATCGAACCCAGGCCCCCTGCAGTGGAAGCACGGAGTTGTAAGCACTGGACCACCAGGGAATTGCTGAGCAATCTTATGAATGGAAAAAATTTTTTTCCTTTGTAAGTGTCTTATCCTCAATACTGATCTCAGGATATTAATTTGTACTTCATGTTGCTGATCTGAACACATAATAATTATCCTCCATGTTCATCTTTACCACTTACATTTTGTTATCTCTGAGTTTATATCATTGTACAATCATATAAAACTTGTCTTATTTCCATTAGAATGATACCAGGGGTGCTAAGTGGCTTTTGGTTTGTGGTTTTTTTCATGTGCAACTTGTGATTTCTTTCATTTTTGTTGAACAGATTTTTGATTCTTCCTTTCCATTATGTTCCTAATACGTGATCATGATATGAGGCTGGCATTAATTAAATATCTTTCCTTGTCCACTGTTAAGAGATACTGGAATCTCCTGAATCAATATTTACCCTCTCCTTGAGTTTTCATTACTGAAAGGTGTGTCTTCCAAGTTGTTTGTTGCTAGCAGATACCGTATATGTGTTCCTCCCAGAAATTAGTAATTGTGGAAGGTCATGGAAGATGACAGGCTTACCTGATTATGTTCATAATCTGACCTCTGTTCATGTCCATGATCTTGGTTGCAAATCGAACACAATACATTGAGTTAAGAAGAGCGACCTGGACTTCCCTGGCGGTCCAGTGGTTAAGACTCCGAGCTTCCAATGCAGGGGGTGCAGGTTTGGTCCGTGGTCGGGGAACTAGGATACCACATGCTGTGTGGCCAACCCCCCCCACCAAAAAAAAGTTAAAAAAAAAAAAAAAAGAGCGACCTGGTGGGTGATGATGAAAGCTCCTGTCCAGATTGTTCTACTGAACTGTGTTGTCATCTTCGGTAAGGTAGGAAACTATATCCAGAGTCCTTCTGTTAGTGGTTCTGAGTTAAAGTTCTTGAGAAGAGGAAGATGCATGAGGTCTGGAAAGCAGAAGTGAGGAAGCCATGATTCCTTTTTTAAATTTTATTATTGTGTTGGCCAAAAAGTTCATTCAGTTTTAAGTAAAAATAGAAAGTATCACATTTTTCATTTTCACCAAGAATTTTATTGAACAATGTATTCACTAACTGAATGAACTTTTTGGCCAAACCAATATCATTATTTTTTTGGCTGCAACACTTGGCATGCAGGATCTTAGTTCCCTGACCAGGGATTGAACCCTTGTCCCCTTCAGTGGAAACATGGAATCTTAACCACTGGACCGCCAGGGAAGTCCTCAAGGAAACCATGATCCTCGGGTCTTCTGTACCATCAGGAGACAGAGATGCATGGCAGCCTACTGGCCCTGAGTTCTAGCACAGTTTTCTGACTTCTGGCTCTGCCCATACGGAAGAGCTCCAACTACACATATATTTGATGAGCAGTGTGAGTCCCCATAAAGCCTTGCCTGAATTTCTCGTCTGGCCTCGTTTCAATTTCTATTGATTAGAGAGTCCAAGGACCCAGGTCAACCATACTGGCAGAAAAACAGACACATACATAAATGGAACAGAATAGAGAGCTCAGAAATAAATACAATGTAAGGTCAATTAATGTAGGAAAAAAGACGCAAGAATATACAATGGGGAAAAGACAGCCTCTTCAATAAATAGTGTTGGGAAAACTGGCACCTACATGTGAGAGAATCAAACTGGACTTTTTTCTCACGCCATATATATATGTGTATATATATACACACACACATATACATACATACATACACACACACATATATATGTAAAGACTTTGTACAACTAAATATGAACAAAAAAACCACTTAAAAAATGTGCACAAGACCTAAATAGACATTTTTCCAAAGAAGATGTACAGATGGCCAACAGACACATGAAAAGCTGCTCAACATCACTAATCAGGGAGATGCACATCATAACCACAGTGAGATAACACCTGTCAATGACACCTGTCAGAATGGCTATTATTAAAAAGACCACCAATAACAAGTGTTGTGAAGCATTTGCAGAAAAGTGTAACCTAGTGCACTGTTGCTGGGAATATCAATTGCTGCAGCCATTATGGAAAACAACATGGAGTTTCTTAAAATAAAAATAGAACTACTGTACGATCCAGCAATCCCGCTTCTGGGTATTTTTTGAAGAAAACAAAAACAGTAATTCAAAAATACTGGGCTTCCCTGGTGGTGCAGTGGTTGAGAATCTGCCTGCCAATGCAGGGGACACAGGTTCGAGCCCTGGTCTGGGAAGATCCCATATGCTGCAGAGCAACTGGGCCCGTGAGCCACAATTACTGAGCCTGCGCATCTGGAGCCTGTGCTCCGCAACAAGAGAGGCCACGATAGTGAGAGGCCCGCATACCGCGATGAAGAGTGGCCCCCGCTTGCCACAACTAGAGAAAGCCCTCGCACAGAAACGAAGACCCAGCACAGCCATAAAAAACAAAACAAAACAAAACATATGCACCCCTATGTTCATTGCAGCATTATTTACAATGGCCAAGGTACAGAGGCAACCTCAATGTCTCTCAACAGAAGCGTGGATAAAGAAGACGGTGCATGTATGTACAATGGAATAGTACTCAGCCATAGAAAAGAATGAAATTTTAGCATTTGGGACAACATATATGGCACTAGAGGGTATTCTAAGTGAAATAGGCAGAGAAAGGCAAATGCTGTGTGGTTTCACTCATGTGGAATGAAGAAAACAAAAATGGAGAGTCATAACAAAACAGAAATAGACTCACAGATACAGAGAAACAAGTGGTCATCAGAATGGAGGGTAGTAAGGAAAATGAGTGAAATAGGTGAGGGAGATGGAACAAACTTCCAGTCCTTTTAAAGTCAGTCAGTCACAGGGATGTAATATACAGCATTTATAGAGTCAGTCATATTGTATGGTGGGAATTCCCTGGCAGTCCAGTGGTCAGGACTCCGCACTTTCACTGCTGAGGGCCTGGGTTCTACCTCTAGTTGGGGAACTAAGATCCTGCAAGCTATGTGGTGTGGGTCACGGAAAAAAAAAAAAAGTGAAGATTTCTTCCCTGAACTAATTAATGCAATTTTTAAAAAAAGTGTGATATTGGTGGCTGTGAG
Source organism: Physeter macrocephalus (assembly GCF_002837175.3). NCBI lineage: Eukaryota > Metazoa > Chordata > Mammalia > Artiodactyla > Physeteridae > Physeter > Physeter macrocephalus. The sequence continues at coordinate 21,760,067 of NC_041215.1, read as the reverse complement.
CAGGGTGGGGCTTCTGACAGGGCACCAACCCAAGTGGGATGTCACATGTACATTGTCTGGTTTGTGATGTCATGGATGCTTATATCATAATATTTCTGTCAAATGTATACTTTTTGCATTTTTCTTCATGTGTGTTTTAGTAAAATACTATGATGTCAATTAATATAACTCACCACAGTAGCACCATAACCCATATAAAAAAAACACTATCTCAAGTTTTCTCAATAGATGTGGAAAAACATTTTATACTAGTCAGCATTTATGAATGACTAATTTCTTAATAATTTATGATGAAGGCAAGTTGTAATTACAAGGGAATAGTCTTAGTTCAGGCATACAAAAATGGGGTCAGGCAGCCATCGAGGATCTGGTCTTGGACAGGTCCCTCCTCCACTGTTAACTTGAACTTTCTTTGAACATGACGAGACCCAAGAACACGACCAGTTTTATTCAGAACACAATCCACCAATGTGAGACCTTATGTTCTCAAGGTCCCCCTTTGGAACTATGTAACAATTTCAGACCCCAACACATCCTTGCTTAACAAGCACCCTTCTTGCCGGATCTAATTATAATTTTTGACAACTAAGTGTGGCCTTGCAGTTTTGCCTTTATAAGCTTCCTCCATTTTGTAGTCAGGCAAAATCCAATTAAAGTACTTCTTTTTTTAAAAAATATTTATTTATTTATTTGGGTGTGCTGGGTCTTAGTTGCGGCTAACTGGGTCCTTAGTTGTGGCATGCATGTGGCATCTAGTTCCCTGACCAGGGATCAAATCCAAGCCCCCATCATTGGGAGTGCAGAGGCTTTTTTTTTTAAATAAAAAAATGTTTGTTTATTTATTTATTTATGGCTGCATTGTCTTCATTGCTACGCGCGGGCTTTCTCTAGTTGCAGCAAGCAGGGGCTACTCTTCGTTGCGGTGCGCGGGCTTCTCATTGCGGTGGCTTGTTGTGGAGCACGGCCTCTAGGTACATGGGCTTCAGTAGTTGTGGCACGCGGGCTCAGTAGTTGTAACTCATGGGCTCTAGAGTGCAGGCTCAGTAGTTGTGGCTCACAGGCTTAGTTGCTCTGCGGCATGTAGGATCTTCCCGGACTAGGGCTTGAACCCGTGTCCCCTGCATTGGCAGGTGGATGCTTAACCACTGCGCCACCAGGGAAGTCCCTCAAGCACTTCTTGAATCTGCACCTCCCAGGCTGCAGTCCTAACAAATCCCAAATCAATGCCTCTGTATTTCAATCAGACCTCTGTTTCTGAAATATAGGTTAGTAAGGAATAGATGAGAACTGTCAATTGGCAAAAGGTCACTTGTCTAATAAAATTATACACAAAACAAGAATACCCATAGTCCTGCCCCCATCAGCAGTCTACTGGATATCCTAGCTGGTGCCATGAGAAATAGGTACAGGAATTATAAAGCAAGAAAAAAGTAACTTATCTTGTTTCATAGCTGAAACAATTGTGTATATAGAACCTCAAAAGTATATAAGAGAACCATAGGAAAAAAGACGATTAACAGGTTTTCTGGATGCAAACTGTATAAAAATAAACGTCATGGGCTTCCCTGGTGGTGCAGTGGTTAAGAATCTGCCTGCTGATGCAAGGGACACGGGTTCGAGCCCTGGCCCGGGAAGATACCACATGCCAAGGAGCAACTAAGCCTGTGCACCACAATTACTGAGCCTGAGCTCTAGAGCACGTAAGCCACAACTACTGAGCCCACGTGCCACAACTACTGAAGCCCACGTGCCTAGAGCCTGTGCTCTGCAACAAGAGAAGCCACCGCAATGAGAAGCCCGTGCACCACAACGAAGAGTAGCCCCCACTCACCGCAACTAGAGAAAGCCCAGGCACAGCAATGAAGACCCAACACAGACAAAAAAAAAAAAAAAAAAGTCATTACATTTCTAATCACTATGGAAAAGAGGTTGAGGATTTAATTTAAAAGATAATGTGTCCAAAAGTAGAAATGACACTCGTGTCAAAATAAGTCTAATGAAAGATTGAACCTAATGTAAAAAATGTAGTATTATATTGAATGACATCAAACTAAATAAATGGAAAGGTAAAGCATGTTCTAAGAAAGGAGAGAGCAGTATCACCGTGATGTCAGTTCTTCACAAATGGCTATAGCGTCTTCATAAAATACCTTTTTTCTACAATCAGTGTTTCTTAGAACTTCACAAATTTCACTTCTAAGCTTTACAAATAAGAACAAATGTTTAGTAGTAGCAGTGTTTTTCTAAACAACGTTGGGGGGTGGTTAGCTTAAAATGATCAAGGACTAAAAACTTACTTTGGTAGCTTAATTATGAAAATATGAAAGTAAAGTTTGTTCCCATAGGAATGGATGATTACCATTTAAAAGAGTGATATACGTTAAACTTCACGGGCTTTCGCATTAAAAATTTACCTAGGACACCTGCTTTACCAGGAGCTTCTTTCCAGTTCCAGGAGTTGAAAGTGTCTGCTGAGAATCCCATCCCCACCCCGCGGGCTACCCTGGGTAACCCAGTGAATGAAGGAAACACAGGGATAAATCTATGAACTTGGATTTCATAATGATTTCTTAATATGACACCAAAGGCACAAGCAACACAAGAAAAAATAAATTGGACATCATCAAAATTAAAATCTCTTGTGCATCAAAGGATACTGGAAAGACATCCCTACAGAATAGAGGAACGTATTTGCAAATCATAAATGTGATAAGGTTTTATTGTCCAGAGCACATTAAAAAACCTAACATGTCAATCACAAAAATGCAAACAACTCAATTAAAAAACGGGCCAAGGAGTTAAATAGACATTTATCCAAGGATAACATACTAATAGCCAATAAAGACATGAAAATATTCATCACTGGTTTGTGACCACCTAGAGGGGTGGGATAGGGAGGGTGGGAGGGAGGGAGACACAAGAGGGAAGAGATATGGGAACATATGTATATGTATAACTGATTCACTTTGTTGTGGAGCAGAAAATAACCATTGTAAAGCAATTATACTCCAATAAAGATGTTAAAAAAATTTAAAAATTTGTTTAAAAATTAAAAAGAGAAAAAGAAAATATTCATCACTAATCATCAGGGAAATGCAAGTCAAAACCACAATGAGATAACCACTTTGCAACCACCAGGATGGGTAGAATAAAAAAATCAGAAAAGAAATGTCAAGGATATGGAGAAATTAGAACCCTGTACACTGCTGGTGGGAATGTAAAATGGTGCAGCCACTGCAGGTAACATGTTGGTAGTTCCTCAAAAAGTTAAACACAGAATTAGCCTATGACCCAACTATTCCACTCCTGCCTTTACTGAAACAGATGCACAAATACGTGTACATGAATGCTGGTTGCAGTACTATTTAAAATAGCTAAAAGGTGAAACATTCCAAATGTCCATCATTGGATGAAAGGATAAAGTGTAACCTGTACATAAGATGAGAATAATAGTTACAAAAAGGAAGGAAGCTCTGACACATGTTGCAACGTGGATGAACCTTGAAAATAGGCTGAGGAAAAAATCAGGAAGAAAAGGCCAATATTGTATGATTTATATATATATATATAAGATCCAGAATAGGCAAATCTAGAGTCAGAAAACATTTTAGTGGTGACCAGGAGGTAGAGTTATCATGGCTATTACTGCTCTTAATTCTTTTTCAATGGCGATATAACTCACATACCATAACGTTCACTCTTTTAAATGTAAAACTCACTTTTCTGTATGTCGCTCACCTGTGCAACCATCACTCTATAATCTAAAAAAGGAAATAATAGCTTTTAACGTTTCAAATTTCACATGGACTGACTGAAGCCTGATCTGACATAAATTTCCTTGTAGTGTAAAATGCACACCTGAGGTCTGTGGCCTCTCAAACCTGTGGCTGTGCTGAGACCGGTCCTGCACGGAGTCTGGGGCCTGGGGGTCCGAATTCCCATGGGGCAAAGGTCTCTGGCTGAGGGCTACTGACCTCCAGCCCAAGAGATGGGGAAGGGGATAGAAGGCGGGCCCTCCCCGTGTCAAAGGTCACCTGTGGGATGGAGCCTGACCCTTCGTTGCACGCGGTGACATCACTGAGTCTTTGTTCTTAAAGGGCACAGACCCAGGATGACCTCGCATCGGGCCTACCCCTGACTCCGAAGGTCACCAGAACAGCACCCCCTGCCCTGTCCCATTCTCGTCCTTCCCGTCCCCACTCCGGACATGGGGCGCTCCGCAAGGAAACTGAATCAGGACATCCAGGTCCAGCAGGAGGACGACGAGGGGCCACCGAGTGGCGGGCGGACGGCGAGTCCGCCTTGCCGGGAAGGGTTTCCGCTCGGAGACACGTCCCGGGAAGGAGGCCACGTAGGTACCGTCTGAGGCAGACAACACGTGACCTCAGCTGGCCTTTTGCTCGGGTTCCCAGGGAGTCCGTGATGCTGTCCAATTAGGGACGGCGGGGGCGGGGCCTGGAGGACTAACCTCTCATCTGAAAGTAGGGACTCGAGAGCTGCCCAATCAAGGGTCACGGGAAATTTGGAAACCCGCCAATCAGGGCGTGGAGTCCCGGAACTCCGTCCAATCAGGGCGCGTGTCCCAGGAGCACCGTCCAATTAGGGTCGGGGGCGGGCGCAATTTCGGCCCGCGTTGTCGTGGCTCGTGTACTTCTGCTGCTCGTGCGCACGCCGAGCTCGTGCGCGCCTGCCCCGCGCAGCCGCAGGTGTACGTTCCCCATCGCTCTCACCTGCCCAAGTCTCGGGGCCGCTGGCATGACGCCGGGGAGAGCTAAGAGCGAGGCGGAGATGGTGAGTGCCCGAGCCGGGGCCGGAGACCAGGAGGGGCTGGTTCGAACCGGCAGGGAACCCCCTGGAAGCTGATGGGGTCCTGGGTCTCCCTGCCCGCTCCCCCTACTAGTCTCCACCCCAATAAGCCCTCCGCCCCGGGGTGGGGTCCTGGCGTCCTGTACCGTCCCCACGCGGGGGTCCCTCCCCGAGTCCTTTGCTGTGTGGGGTTGGAGGGAGGACAGGACTTGGGGAGGGCGGTTGGGGTGGCTGCAGGAGACCCGCCCTGGACCTGACGGTTCTGCTTTCACTCTGGCCTAAGTTTTCAGTAAAGGTAGAATAACGGATCCTTTCCCCCTCTCCTTCCACTTAGAGTACTAAGTTCCTCAGGTCTGTTCTTGGTCTCCTGGCTCGGAGCGTGTTGTTCTGGGAAGGGTCTCAGGAATGTCCTGTCTTCCACTGCAGTTGTGGGGAAAATGCAGAAAGTTCTCTGGAATTAATTGAAGAAACCTCAGCTAAAGTTGGAGTGGAAATGGGCCTATAGGGAGAGCTCTCTGCGTCCCCCTCCCTCTCCCCAACTTCATCAATTACTCCAAACAGGTGGAGACCACCCTCTACATCTCCAACCGGAAGGCGCATCTTAACTACCCAGCAGAAAGAAGAAAACCTCTCTGGGCCAGGACAGCACAGCCACTGAGAAGCCTCCATATTTTGGACGCCCAGCTCCTCCAATGGACACCACGGTTATTACAGCCCCTCCAAACTACTCCTTTTCCCTATAATAGTCAGCGCCCCTTGATTATTCTCTGGATTTGCCGGTGGTCCGTCATAGATTGCAGTTACTTCCTCTATTGCTGAACTCACTTTTGCTGGTAAGGTAAGTGGCTGTTACACTGTTAAACTTGACAGTACACTGAAATAAGGTCGACAAAGAGGTGGATTCATGTCTTTATAAAAATAATAGTGACTCTTCCATATAACGTACAGAGTTCCTGACGCTCTAGTCCTGTCCCACTTCCTGTTAACACGTGGCATTCAGATTAATGAAAATTCTGTAAAATGTGACGTGTAAAAGCAACTAGTGTTCAATTCTGATTAATTTACCAACTGTGTTACCATGAGGGTATTAGCTGATAACTGTTACCAGGGTTCTTGGAGCCCTTAATCAGTAGAAATTGATCAGGCCAGGTGAAGAGTTCAGGCAAGGCTTTATTGAAGTTCCTGCTACAGCACAAGGGAGCGAGAACAAGTAACTGGTGCCTTTGCTGGATCCAGAAGGAGGGGCGGGCTGGTCCCTTAAACGGGGTGAGGGTGGGGGTAGGTGGGTGGGTCGGGCAGGAGGGGTGGCTTAGATGGTCTGGCCACCCCCTTGGTGGTGCCGTGTGCGGGGATCATGCACAGGACCCTGCTTTTGCTCCCATACCTCAGTAGTGGCTGTTGGGTTTTGGCCTTTTTGTATCGTTCTTAATTTGCCCCCACTGCGCATGCGTGCAATTATTTTTAGTCCCTCAGAGTTTCTTTGCATCTGTTGCTGGAGGAGATGGTTGTCCAGGTGCGAGCACTGAAGCAAAGGGTCCCAGGTCCCAGCCTCTCTCAATACCTGTCTTCTGAAAGGAATAAGCAGGATCCAGTTCTTAAAACCATAAAAGTGCCCTAGAATTTCCCTCCTTTACGTTATCCGTGAACACAGGTGGAAGCAGGGATCCTGCAGGCTCCCATTCACACTCTGGGAGGAGGGTCTTTGTCTCCTGTAAATGACCCACGGAGCATGAAGCAGGGGCATCACCTGGGGTGGGGGACAAGCTGAACGCAAAGCTGAGCCTGCGAGGGAGGTGAAGGGAGGTGCCCTGGGGTCTTGCTGCCCCCCTCACCCCATGCAGGTGGCCTCCAGACCGTGGAACTACCACAGGAGGAGCTGTTGATGCCATGATCGTGCGGGGAGGGGATCCACTTCCAGTAGTGCTGGGGGTAGTGTGTCCTTTCTGAGGTGTACTGTGCTTGCCGCGGGGCTGTTCTTAAATCGTGTGACTTTTCCATTAAGTTAATGATGCCAAAATAATCTTGGCTCTCTGTGCACCGATGCGGAACAGAAATATGGAGACAGAGAGTTTTAAGGAAAAGAAAGAATAGCTTGATTCTTTGCCAGGCAAAGGGGGGAACACAGTAGGCTAGCGCCTCAAGAACTGTGCCCCCCTCGAGAGGGTAGAGAGGAGTTTTTTATACTCAGGACTCTCGGTCTGGGGAAGGTGATAAGGATCAAAGTTGTGAAGGTCTTGCATTTTTTTCTTGCATTATTTCAAAATGGTCACAGCTGGCGTTAGGCAGCCTGGCAACCGGGTCTGGTATCCCTGAAGTTATAGGCCTGTGACCTTCTTTCTGAAATAAAGAGCGCTACAGGGGAGTGCAGGGGGAGAAGAATCCCAGGTGCAGAGTGTAATTCATGTGGATTCCTAGAGTAATCAGCTTTGTGAAGGACAAGTCTAGCTACAAGTGTTTGTTAGTAGTAACAGCTAAAGAATAACCAAGGTTGCTTATCTCTTTCAGGCCCGTTTGCTTGTTTCTGTTTTGCTGCAACATTCATAATAACAATATAAACACCTGTGGACTCACCCCCCCCAGGTGTACAGGTAGGCCCTGGTACCTGTTGGCATCTCCGCCTCTCCTGTGCTTCTCCCACATCTTCTCTCCCTCCTGTTGCCAAGGTGACCTCTGTCCTGATTCTTTATTATTCATACCTTTACCATCTCTTATCACCAAGCAGTGTGTCGTCTGATTTTGCCCCTTCAGTTTCCAATAAGTGAATGTTAGTTTGTAAATCACCAGTAATGTCACACACAAGTTTCTCTGGGGTTTCTGAGCCCCAGTCTGTTTCACACGTGCTGGTGTCTGAGGCTCAGCTCTCCCCATTGACTCATGTGTTCCAGTGCCTTTGCTGCCTGGGTTCTTCCAAGTGTTTTTCTTCCTTTTTTGGCTGCACCATGGCTTGTGGGATCTTAGTTCCCGGGCCCCCTGCAGTAGAAGCGCAGAGCCCTAACCTCTGGATTGCCAGGGAATTCCCCAAGTGCATTTTTTGGTTAGTTAGCAATGCTGCGACAGTCATTCTTGTTTTTATCACCAACTGCGCGATGCGACTTGAGTTTCTGCACTTCAGAGAAAAAAGTGTGGGTTCGTAGCTTATGGATAAGTTTAAATTTACTCAGAAAATGCTGGTCGTGTCTGGAGTGTATTCTTGCCCACCTGTTTATTTCCTCCTCGTGGTCCCCGTCGCTGAGTGACCTCGATAAATGTTTGTCCACCCCGAGTGGGAGCCAGGGTCTCTTCGTGGTTACGTAGGGTGTGATGTGTGTCTTTGTATGTTTATTGATTTCTTCAGTTTTCTGTAGATACCCTGGGCATGAATCCTTTTTCGTTTGCAGGCACTGCCAATATTTTCTCCCCGTGTGTGGTTTATCTTTTCATCCCCTTTATTCCGTGCTGGTGAATGGACTCAGCCCTCATGCCTCGGGGCTCGGCCAATAACCCCCCCCCCAGAAATCTGCATTAAATGGATTATTATACATGACATTGACAGTGTTACCCACCCCCGTACCCCACCCGCCCGTAGACAGCTGTTTGTCATCACCCTGTGGGCCAGTGCCTGCGCTGGAGGAGATTCCTGCCCCATGTCCATTCTTTCCCCAGGTCTGTGAGCCCCTCCTCCTGCTACTGCTGTGTGGCCCCAACTACTGTCCGGACTTAAATGCTTTGATGTGTTTTAGGGAAAGTTCTTCCACCTTGTTCTGTCGGAAACTTGGCTATTCTTAGACATTTGGCTCTCATTTCAGTTTTTAGAAGTAGTTTTTCATAAACAAACCAAAAAACCCGACCTGGTCTTGGATGTAATGGAATTTTGTGAACACTCTGCATCTGTTTCGGAGAGTTGCTATCATGATGGCATTGCGTCTCTTTTCCGAGAACACGTGCTCTCTCTTTCTTTCTACTTTGATGTCGTTCGGTAACACTTTATAATTTTCCCATTAAGATCGTTTCAGGGACTTCCCTGGCGGTCCAGCGGTTAAGACCCCGAGCTTCCACTGCAGGGGGCCCGGGTTTGATCTCTGGTCAGGGAACTAAGATCCCGCAAGCCAAGTGGTGCGGCCGAAAAGAAAAAAAAGATCATTTTGTGTCCTTCATTAGAGATCGCCTTGGAACAAACTACAGCTCTCCGCACTGTGTCTGTTTTACTTTCACACAGAACATTTCGCTTCTGATACTTCCAGTCACCAGACCTATAGGGGTTTCCCAGAGCCAGCAATTCTGTGACACCAACCAGGTGTCCTACCACCCAATTCAGTTCTGACACCATCCACCTGGAGACAGGGTCAGACCCCACAGGTTAAGGGCTCAGTCCCTAAGGACCGTCCCCCCACTTTAGATGCTAATCGAAAGTAGTTGGTCCCTAGGTTGCCCACAACTTCTGTCTGACTTGGCTACAGATCAGAGTTCCCCATAACCCCCTTCTCAGGTTCAGTTAATTTGCTAGAGTGGCTCTCAGAACTCAGGGAAACATCTGCTTATGTTTACCAGTTTAGTGAATGATACGATAAAAGATACACACAGACGTCCAGATGAAGAGATACACAGGGCGAGGTCTGGGAGGGTCCCGAGTGCAGGAGCTTCTGTGCCCCTGGCTTGGGGTGTGTCACCCTCCTGGTGTGGATGTGTTCACCTTGAAGCTCTCAGAACCCCCTGCTACTGGGATTTTATGGAGGCTTCTTCACACAGGCGTGATCACTTATTCACTCCGTTTCCAGCCCCTCGCCCCTCTCTGGAGGTTGGTTAGGGTTAGCACAAGCTTCCAATCATGGTGCAGTCTTTCTGCTGACCAGCCCATCCAGGAGCCCACCCAGTTGCCTCCACAGAACAAAAGATGCTACTGGTGCTCTTACCGCTTAGGGGTTTACAAGGGTTTTAAGAGACCTCTGTGCCAGGAACCTGGGGTAGAGATCACTATATAAATTTTGTATTGTTTCGCAGACATACTTTAGGACTTAAAATTTCTAATTTATTTTTGGCTGCGTTGGGTCTTCGTTGCTCCACGGCATGTGGGATCTTCCTGGAGCAGGGCTCGAACCCGTGTCCCCTGTATTGGCAATCGGATTCTTAACCACGGCGCCACCAGGGAAGCCCTGTTATGGAATATTGAGTAGAGTTCCCGGTGGTCTTGTTGGTTCTCTATTTTCTATTTAGTAGTGTGTTATTTTTTTTAATTAATTAATTTTTATTGGACTATAGTTGCTTTACATTGTTGTGTTAGAGTACTGTGTGTATGTTAATCCCAAGCTCCTAATTTATCCCAACCCCCAGGTTTACCCTTTGGTAACCATAGGTTTGTTTTTGAATTCTGTGAGTCTGTTTCTGTAAAGTTCATTTGTATCATTTTTTCAAATAAGATCCAACATATGAGTGTTATCATATATTTGTCTTTCTCTGTCTGACTTACTTCACTTAGTATGACAATCTCTAGGTCCATCCATGTTGCTGCAAATGGCATTATTTCATTCTTTTTAATGGCTGAAAAATTCCATTGTATATAGGTACCACATCTTTATCCATTCATCTGTTGACGGACATTTAGGTTGCTTGCATGTCTTGGCTATTGTAAACAGCACTGCAGTGAACACTGGGGTGATGTATTCTTTCAAAGCATGGTTTTCTCCAGATATATGCCCAAGAGTAGGATTGCTGGATCATATGCTAGCTCTATTTTAAGTTTTTTAAGGAACCTCCATACTGTTCTCCATAGTAGCTGTACAGATTTACATTAATACCAACAGGTAGGAGGGTTCCCATTTTTCCATTGGCAGGCGGACTCTCAACCACTGCGCCACCAGGGAAGCCCTAAAGTTACTTTTAATAGTCTAGGTTATCCTCTAAAAATGTCTTTTAGCTGCTGTTACTAGTGATTCATAGTGCACCAGGATCTGTCTTTGTATTGCATTTCTGGAAACTTACCCAAAACCTTATATCTGATTATAAACTTATTCTCTGATTCAACTTCTTTGTGGATCTTCCATATGTAATACTTAGAGATATTTCATGTTGGACTGTATTTGATTTACAATATGATAGTTTCAGATGTATAGCAAAGTGATTCAGTTATACATATATCTATTCTTTTTCAATTTCTTTTCCCATTTAGGTAATTATGGAATATATATTTTAAAATTTTATTTATTTATTTTTGGCTGCGTTGGGTCTTCGTTGCTCCACGGCATGTGGGATCTTCCTGGAGCAGGGCTCGAACCCGTGTCCCCTGTATTGGCAATCGGATTCTTAACCACGGCGCCACCAGGGAAGCCCTGTTATGGAATATTGAGTAGAGTTCCCGGTGGTCTTGTTGGTTCTCTATTTTCTATTTAGTAGTGTGTTATTTTTTTTAATTAATTAATTTTTATTGGACTATAGTTGCTTTACATTGTTGTGTTAGAGTACTGTGTGTATGTTAATCCCAAGCTCCTAATTTATCCCAACCCCCAGGTTTACCCTTTGGTAACCATAAGTTTGTTTTCGAATTCTGTGAGTCTGTTTCTGTTTTGTAAATAAGTTCATTTGTATCATTTTTTCAAATAAGATCCAACATATGAGTGTTATCATATATTTGTCTTTCTCTGTCTGATTTACTTCACTTAGTATGACAATCTCTAGGTCCATCCATGTTGCTGCAAATGGCATTATTTCATTCTTTTTAATGGCTGAAAAATTCCATTGTATATAGGTACCACATCTTTATCCATTCATCTGTTGACGGACATTTAGGTTGCTTGCATGTCTTGGCTATTGTAAACAGCACTGCAGTGAACACTGGGGTGATGTATTCTTTCAAAGCATGGTTTTCTCCAGATATATGCCCAAGAGTAGGATTGCTGGATCATATGCTAGCTCTATTTTAAGTTTTTTAAGGAACCTCCATACTGTTCTCCATAGTGGCTGTACAGATTTACATTAATACCAACAGAGTAGGAGGGTTCCCTTTTTTCCACACCCTCTCCAGCATTTATTATTTGTAGACATTTTGATGATGGCTATTCTGACTGGTGTGAGGTGTATCTCGTAGTTTTGATTGGCATTTCTCTAATAATTAGCGATGTTGAGCATCTTTTCATGTGCCGCTTGGCCATTGTGTGTCTTCTTTGGAGAAATGTCTATTTAGGTCTTCTGCCTATTCTTTTTTTTTAAGATTTTTTTTTAATGTGAACCATTTTTAAAGTCTTTTTTGAATTTGTTACAGTATTGCTTCTGTTTAATGCCTTGGTTTTTTTGGCCACGAGGCATGTGGGATCTTAGCTCCCCGACCAGGGATCGAACCCACCCCATGCATTGGAAGGCGAGATCTTAACCAGTGCACTGCCAGGAAGTCCCTGCTGCCTATTTTTTGATTGGGTGTTTGTTTTTTTGATATTGAGCTGCATGAGCTGTTTGTAAATATTGGAGATTAATCCCTTAGTGGTTGCATCTTTTCTAAATATTTTCTCCCATTCTGTGGGTTGTCTTTTTGTTTTGTTTATGGTTTCCTTTGCTGTGCAAAAGCTTTTGAGTTTAATGAGGTCCCATTTGTTTATTTTTGTTTTTAGTTTCATTACTGTAGGAGATGTATCAAAGAAGATATTGCTGAGATTTATGTCAGAGAGTGTTCTGCCTATGCTTTCCTCTAAGAATTTTATAGTGTCTGGTCTTACATTTAGGTGTTTAATCCATTTTGAGTTTATTTTTGTGTGTGTTGTTAGAGATTGTTCTAATTTCATTCTTTTACATGCAGCTGTCCAGTTTTCCCAGCACCACTTACTGAAGAGACTGTTTTCTCCATTGTATATTCTTGCCTCTTTTGTTGTACATTAATTGACCATAGGTGCGTGGGTTTATCTCTGGGCTTTCTATCCTGTTCCATTGATCTATATTTCTGTTTTTGCGTCAGTACCACACTGTCTTGATCACAATAGCTCCATAGTATCGTCTGAAGTTAGGGAGCCTGATTCCTCCAGCTCCGTTTTTTGTTGACCCAAAGATTGCTTTGGCTATTTCGGGTCTTTTGTGTTTCCATACAAATTAAAAAATCGTTTCTTCTAGTTCTGTAAAAAATACCATTGGTAATTTGATAGGGATTGCATTGAATCTGTAGATTGCCTTGGGTAGTATAGTCATTTTGACAATATTGATTCTGTCAATCCAAAAAAATGGTATATCTTTCCATCTGTTTGTGTCATGTTCAGTTTCTTTCATCAGCATCTCATAGTTTTCAGAATACAGGTCTTTGCCTCCTTAGGTAGGTTTATTCCTAGGTATTTTATTCTTTTTGATGCGATGGTAAATGGAGTTGTTTCCTTATTTCTCTTTCTGATCTTTTGTTGTTAGTGTATAGAAATGTAACAGGTTTCTGTGTATTAATTTTGTATCCTGCAACTTTACTGAATTCCTTGATGAGCTCTAGTAGTTTTCTGTAGCATCTTTATGGTTTTCTATGTATAGTATCATGTCATCTGCAAAGAGTGACAGTTTTACTTCTTCTTTTCCTTTTATTTCTTTTTCTTCTCTGATTGCCATGGTCAGAACTTCCAAAACTATGCTGAGTAGTAGGTTTATTCCTAGGTATTTTATTCTTTTTGATGCGATGGTAAATGGAGTTGTTTCCTTATTTCTCTTTCTGATCTTTTGTTGTATTGAGTGTGATGTTAGTTGTGGATTTGTCATATATGGACTTTATTATGTTGAGTTATGTTCCCTCTATGCCCATTCTCTGGAGAGTTTTTTTTTTAAATCATAAATCGGTTTTGAATTTTGTCAAAAACCTTTTCTGTGTCTATTGAGATGATCAGATGGTTAAAGTGGTGTATCACAGTGATCAATCTGCAGATATTGAAGAATCCTTATATCCCCGGGGTAAATCCCACTTGATCATGCTGTATGATCCTTTTAATGTATTGTTGGATTTGGTTTGCTAGTATTGTTTTTTTTTTTTTTTTGCCCATGCTGCATAGCTTATGGGGTTTTAGTTCCCTGACCAGAGATCGAACCCAGACCCTCAGGAGTGAGAGCATGGAGTCCTAACCCCTGGACCGCCAGGGAATTCCCACGGTTTGCTAGTATTTTGTTGAGGATTTTTGTGTGTGTGTTCACCAGTGATACTGGCCTGCAATTTTCTTTTTGTTGTGGTATCTGTCTGCTTTTGGTATCAGAGTGATGATGGCCTCATAAAATGAGTTTGGGAGTGTTCCTTCCTTTGCAGTGTTTTGGAATAGTTTCAGAAGTGTAGGCATTAACTCTTCTCTAAATGTTTGATAGAATTCACCCCTGAAACAGTCTTGTCCTGGACTTTTCGTTTGTTGGGAGTTTTTTTTTTTTTTTTTGCGGTACACGGGCCTCCCACTGTTGTGGCCTCCTCCCCTTGCGGGCCAAGGG